>NC_064562.1:121114236-121417266 GCF_937001465.1 Orcinus orca
CCATTTTAGGGTTGTTCTGGTAAAGTTTGATAAACTAAAGAGGGTAAAAACCCCAGAAAAGCCAAAGAGCAAAGTAACGAATCCCAACATTGTAGCCTGCACAAACAATTCATTTCTTTTAAAGGTTATGCTCAGCCATTAAGAAATGTATAAGATGACTTAAAGACTAAATTTGGCTATATTCTCCTTGTCATTTCTCATTGCAATTTTTTTCTTTCTCACAGAAGGTACACAGTAGACTTTGGCTAGTCCTCCAACAGTCTCATAACATCTTCTTTGTACCTCTATTAAATTCCTTTATATTTGCTGCCTACATATTGTTCTATCTTCTTCATTAATATTTGAGTTGCCTAAAGTTAGAAACTGGACCTAATTAACTATAGGGCCTAGCACATTACTGCGCAGACACAGGGTGTTCAATAAATAAATGTCTTAATCAACTAAATAGAATGCAGTAATATGTGTATCAAAAAAGTATAAATTCCAACAGCAACAGCCTTAGACTATCATAACAAGTCTCCTTACGGAGGGTTACAATTACTAGTCCTTTCCCCCTTATTACTTTACCATTTACTTCTTTATATAAAAATGATAACTCTTATAGTAGATAAAAGTTGAAATAAACAAATATATGTTAAAACAATGAAGCTCTAACGAAATGATCCTATTCAGAAGTACATTAACTGATTCTCTATAAGGTTCACAAAAGTTTATAGGTATGCACTCAGTCCCAATGCACCAGAATTTAACATTTTCATGAAGAAAACAGCAACAAAGGTGGTAATTTTTTCTGTTGTGCTAGGCAATGAAAGTCATTAACAATTAAAGACATAGCTCCTGGCATCAAGGAGTTTAAAATCTAATTATTCTGATTTTTAAGATGCATCTTCTACTAAGCAGAATTATCTATGTTTTTATAATTATGAATCCATGTTTCAAAACAACACTCAGAATAACCTACATGATCCATTAATTTCATTTCCATTATCCTTAGGAAAAGATTTAATGGTATTTTAGAAAATGATATATAACCATTTACTTTATAAATACTATCAACACTTCAGGAAAAAAAAAGCAACATAGTCTTCTTAAACAGAAAGATGAGGGGCTTCCCTGGTGGCGCAGTGGTTGAGAGTCCGCCTGTCGATGCAGGAGACATGGGTTCGTGCCCCGGTCAGGGAAGATCCCACATGCCTCGGAGCAGCTGGGCCCGTGAGCCATGGCCGCTGAGCCTGCGCTCCGGAACGGGAGAGGCCACACAGTGAGAGGCCCGCATACCGCAAAAAAAAAAAAAAAAAAGAAAGGTGAAAATAATTAAGTCTGCTGAACAGACTCTTTCTCACTAAAAAATAAAGCAATAATTGCTTTCCCTCCAGAAGCGAAGAACGCAGAAAATATTACTACAACATAACTGATTAAAGATGCGTGTCAAGAATATAAAATTTTGACAATTTTTAAGACACTAAATTGCCATATGGGAGGTTTATCTACTTATCGATCTACTTATCTCCTACCCACCTTCAAATTATAAAAACAAAATAAAAAAAACACCCAACAATTGGTCTTTTTTTTTTTTTTAAGTTGTTTGCTCTTTACAAAGACACAAAAGAATCTGTGGCAAGGTACAACTAACCTACAAACAACACAGGCCAATCCCATCTCCATGGCAAAATCATCAGCACTGGTCTCCTCAAAGCTGGAAAGGTCAGTCATAGCTAAATCCTTGCTGGTTTGGACAGTAATGGGAGAGGACCGCGTCTCTGGTTTCTCCAATCTAGGTTTCTTTGGAATATCAACTCCTTCAGTGATGTCTGATTTCATCTATAAAAAGCACCCAATCAGAAAGTAACACGTTAGAATAAACTTTAAATCACTGAGAGATGTGGCAGACATCTATCACATCTATCACAAGATAAGACAGACAGTGTGCAATGACCAAGTCCACTCAACAGATATTTTCACATAGTTAGGGAGAGATGCACACACTAAAGACCTGGAGAACATTTATAATAAATTCATAATCAGTATGTTAAAAGACTCCAACAAGGTAGAAATAAATAAATCAGAACAGTTTAGCATGCATCTGTATTTCTCTTTGTACTCTTTTATCCATTAAAGAATCCTGGAAGTTCAGTGGATTTACTTACAGTGCCCTCCCAACCCCCCACTGGATGCTTTGAATTGAGAAGCCATAGTACTACTAAGGCTATTTTTAAGGCTATTTTAAAATTTTAAATAATGAAGTAGTGATAGTTAATATATATTGAAAAGAAGTAAATAATGAACTTCTACCAGTCGTTCAGGCTTAACACATTGCCATACTTGCTTCAAACATCCACTATGTCTAATAATGTTGAAGATGTACCCATCCCATTACATCCACTTATAGGTATACATCCTATAGAAACTACCACCATGTGGGCAAAGACATACGTATAAAGCAGCTCACTGAAACCCCACTGTAATAGAGGAAAAGGAGAAATAAGCTAACTGCTCATCAGCGGGGGAATGGATTAACTGGTTTATTTATAGAATTAATATTCCACATGTTAGCTGAAAGAAATGTTCAAATCTACATGTATCAACATAGGTAAATTTCAAAAGCACATTGCTGAGTGGAAAAAGTTGCTAAAAGATATATATGAGATATATATATGGAAAATAGAGATATATTTTCTAAATATTGGCTATTCATAAACTATATTATATTGCTTTCTGTGCTTTTAAATTTATATAAAAACAATGCAATATAGTTTATGAATAGCCAATATTTAGAAAAACGTATGAAAACACCCCACCTTAAGGGCAGGGGTAGTAAAAGTTTTTTTAAATGTATTTTTTACTAAGTGCTAAAATCCTAATAATTATGTGCAGAAATCATTCAAAATAGACAATCCAAGAGTTATCTGTATCTGTTATCTGTAACCCTGTTAAGGTACACCATTCTGTAACAAATTTCATGTTTAGTCATTTACATCTTTATTCTTTCCTCGCCATCTTTTCTTTTCAACAACAGTTCCATCTAGAATACTTGAGTTATACATGAAATTAGTACATCTTCTAGCGCTCAAATATTTATTGACAACGACTTCAGTAAATGGTTTTAAAATGTTTCTAAATTTTAATTTCAAAAAACCAATATCCATAATTATCAAAATATATTTACTGAGTGGTTATTATGTACTTTTACCCACTATTATATACAAAAAGTAAGCACAAAACGTTTTCTGGCCTATAAACTGATTGATTCATTGACTGATTTACTAGAGTAAAATAAAATCTTACTTTATCAGCAGGTCTCTTTTCACCTTCCTTCTTTACCTTTTCAGTTGTTAGGACCTTGCCATTATTATTGCCAGAAGGAAGAGTGGATGATGTTTTGGGCTCTTGCTTAATGGAAACAGTTTTTGTGCTTGAAATTTTGGGTGGTTCCACATCCTATAGGTGAAATTAAAAAGATACCCATAATTAAATATTCAGACTATCTAATATACTATTAAAAAAACAGATCATAAATCTAAACAACTATCAGTTAAAAATTAAGACATCATGTAGTGACCAATGTGTTGCCTTCTTCTTTAAACAACTTTATTGAGGAATAACTGATATACAAACTGCACCTAGTTAAAGTGTAAAATTGGATATGTTTCGCTCTATGGTTTCACGACAATCAATATAAGGAACATATCCATCATCTCACAAAGTGTCCTGGTTGCCCTTTGTAATCACTCTTAGAGGTAGACATCCTAGAAAAACTTCACTCTTAGAGGTAGACATCCTAGAAAAACTAAGCCACCCAGTCTCAGGCAACCACATATCTGCTTTCTGCAACTATAGATTAGTTTGCATTTCCTAGAAATTTTCATAAATGGAATCATGCAGTATATACTCTTTTTTTCTGGCTTCTTTCACTCAGCAATATTTATTTTGAGATTCATCAATGTTGTTGAGTGTAGCAAAAGTTCATTTCTTTTGTTGCTGAATAGTACTCCAGTGAACAAATACACCATGATTTGTTTATTCATTTACCTATTAATGGACATTTGGGTTGTTTCCAGTTTGACCTATTACGAATACAGGTATTATGAACATTCAGGTACAAATCTTTATATGGACATATACTTCCATTTCTCTAGAATAAACATGTAGGAGTGGAATGTCTGGATCACATGGTAGGTTTATGCTTAACTTTTTATGAAACTGCCAAACCATGTTCCAAAGTGGTATACCATTTTACATTTCCATCAGGAGTATATGAGAGTCCCAGTTCCTTCACATCCTCATATCCTCACCAATGCTTGGTATGGCTAAATCTTTTTAATTTTAGACATTTTAATAGGTATGTAGTGGCATATCACTGTAGATTTAATTTCCATTTCCCTAATGGCTAATGGTGTTAAACATTTTTTTCAAGTGCTTATTTGCCACACATTTATCTTCTTTGCTAAAGCATTTGTTAAATTATTGAGTATAAAGAGATCTTCATAGATTCTGGATACAAGTCCTTTATCAGATACATCATTTGCAAACCTTTTCTCTCAGTCTGTGGCTTATCTTTCCATTCTGTTTTAAACTTGCAATCCTTGTTATTTTTACTCTTTGATATGTATATATATTTGTTATCTGTTGCTGTTAAAAGAAAGCTTATGCATATAGTAGCTCCTTGGAATTATCCCCAGTTGATAATGTTTATAAGCACACCACTGCTTCTAGGTGATTCTCACACAATTCTAGAGATGGAAATGTCCAGTTAAAGACTAAAATTAAATGGATCTGTGTTTTAAAAACACCTAGCAGAGTATTTTCTCTAAACTGACCATGAGAAGTCATTTCCAGTTAGAAACCTAAGGGCAGGAGGCTTTTTAATTGTAACAAACTTCTTATGTACTTTAACAGATGAAATTCCTTCTGTTTTAGAATCTCAAAATACTGCTTCTTTAGTAATAATAGGAATTTCCTGTTTGACCTATATCCATACTCAGAGCAGACTGAATTTGTTAGTATATTTTGTTGAGTTTTATTAATTTGGTTGGCTTGAGCTCTTTGAACCTACCAGAATGAGAATGGTGAAAGAAATGAAGTCACAATGGCTTTACTACTCAAAAGACAATAAAAAGGTTTGAGAATACTAGAGGTAGCTTTCAAAGAAGGCTGGGAGCAAAATATCACTGATCACTTGGACACTGAGTCTGGGACTTGGCCCTGTCTTCAGTTTGAGATTCTGGATTAGACTGAGCTAGTCGTGTAGTTCTGTCCTCTCCTTCTCAGTTTGGTATCTAGGTGTTCATAGACCTGGGTGACACAAAGTTTCAAGGCTAGAGCTTTAGAATGGTTTGAAAGAATGTCTTAGGTATTAGAGAATCTAATAAGAGCTATCATTCACTAAAAGTCTATTATGTACCAGGTAGACACTGCACTAGGTGGCTGACATACGTTATCTCTTTTAATTTTCACAACTTTGTAAGGTAGTTCTTATTATCCTCATTTTAATAATAAAGAAACAGAGGCTGGGTGAAATGAAGTTACTATGTACCTCAATTTCCTTACTGTAAAATAAAAATAAATAATACCTATCTCAAAGGATAATTACCACAACTAAAATTAATGATAAACATATACCACTGAGAAAAGTACCTAGGACACAGTAAATGTTCAAGATATGTTATCTATCACCACACTAGTAAGAGGTAAGCTGGGATTTAAAACAGGTTTGTCTGGTTCCAAAATGTATATTCTTTTCACATAAAGCTTTGTTATTATTATGGGAGCTACACAGTTCTCACATTTCATCCATACCTCCTTTATTCCTTACATTATCCTATACATATTTAATTCACTTCATTGCAAAATCCCTGTCCTTTTATTTTTCGCCCATAAAACGTTAGAGAATAATTATAACACAGGTTACGGTTTCATTCAGCAGCTTAAAAAAATACTCTGATCATAAGGAATTAGAAACTGAAATATATCTTAAGTGGGTTTCTATAGGAATAAAGTAGTAGAACTGAATATCCCCCACTCCCAGCTAACTTCTCTATATAGTGTAACAGTTCTCTGAAAGCTTGAAGGAAGAAAAGAACACTATAAATTTCTTCATTCCACAAGAAAAGATTATTTGGCAGAGAGATTGTTTCGAGACGTTCTAAATGTTAACACTGTTCTACTACAGGCTTTACAAAACTTCCTCCAAGCTTTTTATCCAGGTAGGTACCTTTTGAGATGGACGGTAACTTGAATCAATGCCCCGAGCCAAAGATTCATCAAGTAGTGCTTTTAGCTTTTCAGCAGAATCCTTACTCTTTGAATGTAAGAAGCCTAGTGCTTTCAAAAAAATGGGATCAAGTTCCAAGTTCACAGTAGCAGCCATTGCAAACACCTGAAGTAAAAAAAGAGGAAAGTAATTTACAGACAACGGGTAATTATCTGTCAAAGTTTTTCTTGTTCTTTTGTTTATAATAGGTAATACTGTGCACCTGATACAAAATTCATACTGTCCAAAAGGTTATTACGGATAAAAGTAAATTTTCTCTAACTGGCATTATCTAGTTCTTTTCTCCTGAAGCAAGAATGTTACCAGTTTTCTCTGTATCCATATCCTTGGCAAAATTTTAAATCCAGATAAGCTCCTCCTTGCCACAGAGCCCCTTCCTAACACCTGGCTGCCTTGGGTCTTTGTTGCTGCGCACGGGCTTTCTCTAGTTGCATTGAGCAGGGGCTACTCTTCCTTGTGGTGCGTGGGCTTCTCATTGTGGTGGCTTCTTTTGTTGCAGAGCATGGGCTGTAGGCGCGAGGGCTTCAGTAGTTGTGGCTTGCAGGCTCAGTAGTTGTGGCTCGCTGGCTTAGTTGCTCTGCGGCATGTAGGGATCTTCCCAGACCAGGGGGCTCGAACCCGTAACCCCTGCATTGGCAGGCGGATTCTTAACCACTGCGCCACCAGGGAAGTCCCCTAACACCATTTTAAAATAATACACATAATTCAGTACAGGAACTTGATGTGTTTAGATCAAGTTTAGTATATGTCAAAATTTCTTCTTCTCAAACCTTATTTTTTTTTTTTTTTTGCGGTACGCGGGCCTTTCACTGCTGTGGCCTCTCCCGTTGCGGAGCACAGGCTCCGGACGCGCAGGCTCAGCGGCCATGGCTCACGGGCCCAGCCGCTCCGCGGCATGTGGGATCTTCCCGGACCGGGGCACGAACCTGTGTCCCCTGCATCGGCAGGCGGACTCTCAACCACTGCGCCACCAGGGAAGCCCTCAAACCTTATTTTCACAAAAAAAAAAAAAAAAAAGAAAAAGAAAAGAAAAAGATTGGGGGAAGGGTGTCACTGGAGGACAATGGTTAGAGGACGTATTAAGCAATAAGCTTTAAAGGTCCGTGCTGAAACTTTTACCTCAACTATCTTTTTTTTGCCTCCTTAGTCCTCAGCCCCAATTCTGAGTGACTCAGAAAACATACTAATGATAATCTTATTGCATCACATTTAGATTGTGGTGTCTCATGCATTAACCTGTTTTTGAGAAGCAAGGTGTCTGAGAAATAGTGCCAAACCATATATATATATGGATCTCCCATAGGGCCTATGATATTCTCTGTGTCCTAAGGAACTGAAAAAATAGTGAAGATATACGTCAAAGCCTTAGAAATTCTAAAACATTGAAAAGTTTTGTTTTCAGCTAATACCAATGCTATCATGTTGTTCTACTTCCGGTGTTACTTTTTCAAATATTTCTCCAGGCAAGGAATTATTAAAATAAAAATGTATACTTTGTGTTCAATCCTTTGATCAACATTCTAGGTCTTGAAATTGTCTTCTATCCCGGAGGTTAATATAATAATGCAACAAACTTGCTAGAGTTAAGGATCTGTCAGCAATTCCACAGTAATCTCTCATTTTCAGGGGGTTATAAAGCCATTAAAACTTGCTGTAGGGCTTCCCTGGTGGCGCAGTGGTTTAGAGTCCGCCTGCCGATGCAGGGGACACGGGTTCGTGCCCCGGTCCGGGAAGATCCCACATGCCGCGGAGCGGCTGGGCCCGTGAGCCATGGCCGCTGAGCCTGCGCGTCCGGAGCCTGTGCTCTGCAACGGGAGAGGCCACAGCAGTGAAAGGCCGGCGTACCGCAAAAAAAAAACCCAAAAAACTTGCCGTAGATTGAATCTTGGCATATGAAAGTTCAGCCTGAAAGGAGATTTTGTTTGTTCCTTCCCCATCCACTTCCCCCCTAATATTTCTCCAACTCTCACAGGAAACACACACACACACACACACACACCTCACTAGCCTTTTTTTTAAGTTTTAAACAAGGTATTAGATATTTATCTGATAGCCACAAAATTATTCTCAAATTCTGTGCTCTACTCAATCACCCATGAGAAGTGGTCTAAAGGCCAATACTAAAAGAAAAATAATCTACCTCAAACAGTTATAAATTGGTAAAAATTTAATAAAAATTGAGAAGCAACCTCTCTCACTTCCTAAGATTGTATTATTACATACATCATCTATATATAATGATAGGTACAGAAAGGTGGGGGGTTTTTTGTTTTAAATTTACTCATGAGGCTGGTCATCATATACATTCTGAGGAGAAGAGTTCCTCATTAAAATGTCCATTTTGAGAAGGAGTAAAGCTGCCACTCCTGAGTGCACAAGGGAACACAGCCTAGTCTTTCTACTGACCTAACTTTTTTGGTTAGCTAGAGAGCTAACAATCTGTATTATGAGGTACTGAAAATATTGAAACTTAAAAGAATCCTTTTAATATACTAGAAAAACCGTTACTTGAAATTTCTATGCTGAAAATTAGAAGCCAAGTATTTATGGTTATGTATTTCCATAATCACAGATAAAAGGTTTACATTACAGATTAGGTGAGAAGAGTCAGCACCTAGATTAGGAGACCAGACCACAGATCACGTCATCAACACCAATTTGGAGTCAGTTCTTTTTATATGATCCTGCAATTATAAAACTGAACAGACTTTATACCCCTGCCCTAAATTACTAACATATTCCTCTAGCCAGTGGTCTCCACAGTGGAATACAGAGAAAAAAAATGTTAGAATTTCTTTTTTATTTTTAATCTTTTATTAAAAAAAGCTATTAATATACATAGTGATAGCAGTATATGCATATAATTGGCAACTAAATACACATAGAAGGAAGTGAGCTCAATTTTTTTACTCATGGAATGAATGATGAGAATACTTTGGAGACCAATACTTTAGCCTTTCTAGCAACTTCCAGTTTCCCTTTCCCTATTATATATACATAGTGGCTGCTTTAAGGTACAAACTTACCTTCCCCTTGAAAATCCCTCCAGCACTCATTCAGCTCAGCCCTTCCCCCTTTCCACATTAACTTCATTGCTAGTTGCCCGTCGTCTTCTAGCCCCTACTCATTACCAACATATTCCCCTATATTTTCCATTTTTTTCTCGAGCAGTCCTTTTATCGCTTTACCTTTACTATCCCCACTCATCCACACAGACATCCCCTGTTTTACAGCCTTCTCCCAAGTAATGAGTTGTTCCTACTCAAAGAGCAAAGAGCAATACTCCATATCGCTGCTTTTGGAAAAATATTCCACGATCACCATTTATCAACATCTTCTCTTGAAATCCACACCTGCATCTTCATTGCTGCTAATGTACAGAACATTTGTACCAAGCTCATCTTTTCCTCTCCCCCTGCCATCATCTTTGGTAATTTTAGCATATATATTGATGTTCTTCTCCAACTTCCTGCACTAGTTTTATTTAGATCTTCAACCTCAAGGAGCTTCATCTTCAGCCACTGAAACCTGAAACTTGACACAAGTATTCTCCTGCTTGACTACAGTCAATTCTCCTTTTTAACTACAATCTTCCATCACTCTATCTCTTTTACTGCTTTGACCCAGGAGCCTCCTCAGGGTACCAAGTCAATCTTTCTTTCTTTTAAAAAATTTATTTACTCCCATTCGTCTATGCTTTGAATTTATAGAGACCTCCACTTTCTTGGTCCCTCTCCTTTCTCCTTACTGGCACCTTCTTGACCGAACATCTTTTCCTTGTCCAACAGAAAAAACAGGAGTTGGGCCTAAAATAAAACACTCATGGTTATGTGTTTTATCCTTTATATTTTAGTTTTCTATCTTCCTTTCCCTCTCCCTTTTCTATTGCCTTCTCCAGTTTCTACTACTTCTCCTTTCTTACCAGCAAACGCACATACAGCAGTCCCCCTATTACCTGTGGTTTCACTTTCTGATATTTTAGTTACCTGCAGTTGGAAAATACTGAATGGAAAATTCCAGAAATAAACAATTCATAAGTTTTAAATTGCACGCCATTTTGAGTACTATGATGAAATCTCATGCCAGCTCCTTAGCTCAGTCCATCCTGCTTGGGATGTGAATCATCCCTTTGTCCAGTGAATCCCATCTGTTAGTCACTAGCCAGCTCAGTTATCAGATTGACTGTCATGGTATTGCAGTGCTTGTGTTCAGGTCACCTTATTATTATTTATTTAATGTTCCCAAAGAGCCAGAGTAGTGATGCGTGCTATTCAGATATGCCAAAGAAGTTGCAAAGTGCTTCCTCTAAGTGAAAAAGTGAAAGTTTTAAACTTAATAAGAAAAAAACTGTATGCTCATATGCTGAGGTTGCTAAAATCTATGGTAAGAACGAGTCTTCTATCTGTGAAATTGTGAAGAAGGAAAATTTGTGCTAGTTTTGCTGTCGTACCTCAGAGTGCAAAAGTTATAGCCACAGTGCATAAGTGCTTAGTTAGAATGGAAAAGGCATTAAATTTGTGGATGGAGGACATGAACAGTATATGTTCCAACTGACAGCAATATGTTGGGCCAGAAAACATTGAACAGCTACAAAAACTTCAGCAAGAGATCCCCTGAAATGAGTGACACCACACCATTTACTGCAAATAAAGGATGGTTACACAGATTCAGGAATAGGTTTAGACTGAAAAATATAAAAATTACTGGAGAGGCTGTGTCTGCCAATGAAGAGGCCACTGCCACATTTCTGGCAGAGTTGAAGAACCTGAGGAGAGAGACCATGTTCACATAACTTTTATTATAATATGTTGTTATAATCATTCTACTTTATTATTAGTTATTGTTGTTAATCTCTTACTGTGCCTAATTTATTCATAAAACTTTATCACAGGTATGTATGTATAGGAAAAATCCCAGTATATATAGGGTTTGGTACTACCCATGGTTTCAGGCATCCACTGGGAGTCTTGGAACATATCCCACATGGATAAGGGGCGACTACTGAATAGTGAAAGAAATTTATTTCCTGCTACTGAAGTCCTAAAGAGGTCAGCAACTGTGTAAATTTGTCACTTTATCTCCTTTATTATTTCCAAGAATATTTTCCAGGAGTTACACCAAATCATGTTACTTCTATATAGTTCTTTCCTGTATATTCTAAAACTCATGATCAAAATAGATTGTAAAAGAGCTTTCTTATTGTGGATTAGAATTCTAGAAAACAAAGTCCTAGGTGTGTGTAGATATAGATACAAATATATACAGAAATTTAATGCTTTAAATGTAGATTTAATTTCAAATCTAGATGTTGCTTTAAAAAAAGAAGAATGCAGAAAACTAATAATAATCACCACTTTTAAAAATGTCAATGGCCTAGGAAGGTGGCAATAGTGGTGTTGGTGGGAACAAAGTCTTAGCTTACGTTAGGAGCTAAGACTTATATAACTTAGTTATATACAGTAAATGTATATAAGTAACACAGAAATTCCTACTTCTAAATAATCATCTTTTTTCTCCATCCTTTTTATCCTTTATGGTCCAGCCTTTCAAAGACTCTCTTTTAGCACTCTAAGCATCCTTGTCCCATAGTTCTACAGTTTCTTCTACTTTATAGTCATCCATCCTATTTACCTTCTCCCTGCCTGCACCCAAAATCTAAGTGCAGCTGAGAGGAATACATACACTCTGTATCTTCAGAGTCACTAATCCCACCTAGGCACTCAACACAACTTAGCAATCCTATCATGTTTCTCTGGTCAACTCATTTCCCCACTTTCCGCAAAGACCAGTCACATTTTCTCCATTTTCCTTGAAACTGCTTCTCTATCTTAGTAGATGTCCTCATCTACTTCACAGAGAAAACAGAAACTGTCAGAGAGGAACTAAATCAACTTTCTGACACATCTACAAATATACCTGCTCCAATCCTTTCCTCTTTCCCACCTTTTAAATAAGAGGGTGGCTCTCCATGTAATGCCACCTATGCCTGGAACCTATCTTTTTCCGCCCCCCTGAAACCTTGAGCTATGAACTATTCCTATGTCTTCTCCGCCACTCACAAACCTCCCTCCCCCGGCCTCTTTCTTTCTACTGGCATCTTTTCATTGACCTTTAAATATCTTCTATCCTATCTTCTTCATTTTATAGCAAAACTTCTCCTACATTTTATACTTTTTCTTCACTCCTTCTGCTTATATAGCATTTCCTGCAATTTGGCCTTTGTGCCACCATACCATGGAAATATTTTCACCGAAGTATTCACAGCCTTAGTCAGGTAAGTATAATAAATACTATTTTTTCCTCCTACTTCTTTCTTGGTCTTCTTTGTAGATTCCTCAAAAATCTTGAGGAATCAAAAATGAGTTGCTCAAGATTAGGTTCTGGGTCTCTTCTTTCACTCTACACCTTCTTCTCAAAATGTCCCCTTTGGATCAGCAGCAACAGGCATCACCTGGGAACCTGTTAGGAATTCAAACTCTCGGTCTCCACAACCATAGCTACTAATGAAAACACTCTGGGAGTGAGGCCCAGAAATTTGCATTAAATCTTCCAGATGGTTCTGATCTACTCTAAACGTTTCAGAATTACTGCCCTAGACAATTTGACCTATACCCTTTTGCCAGTAATTATATATTTATCTCTCCAGCCCATGCATCTCTTCCAAGATTCGACTGCCAGCTTGACTTGGATATCTCACTGGTGCCGCCTATTCAACATGCCCCTAACAGAGCCACTCATACACTCTTCTCTCAACCAGTTCTTCCCCTAATCTTCCCTTTCTCAAATGATACTTATCCCATTGCTCCAGCCAGAAACCTTCCACTTCAACTCCTGACTCGCATTCAGTCACCAAACCTCTTATATATATTTCAAATTCATCTACCTTTTTCAATCCTTATTACCACACCCTAGACCAAGCTACCATCATGCAGCTATTATCTGGCCCACTGTAAGAGCTTAATCAGAACCCCACAATTGGGACTTCCCTGGAGGCGAAGTGGTTAAGAATCCACCTGCCAATGCAGGGACATGAGTTCGAGCCCTGGTCCAGGAAGATCTCACATGCCATGGAGCAACTAAACCCCTGCACCACAGCTCATGAGCCTGCACTCTAGAGCCCATGAGCCACAACTACTGAGCCCACGTGTCACAACTACTGAAGCCTGCGTGCCTATAGCCCGTGCTCCGCAACAAGAGAAGCCACTGCAATGCGAAGCCCGTGAACTGCAAAGAGTAGCCCCTGCTCGCTGCAACTAGAGAAAGCCCGCACCAACAACAAAGACCCAATGCAGCCAAAGAAAAAAAAAAGAAAAAATTCAAAATCACTCTTGCGCCTTTCCAAATATTTTTATATCATCCACTTGCTTAAAATACTCCTTTTCACTTCTTACTGTCCAAAGGTTAAAGAACAAGATTCTTAAAAAGGTCTCTAATGCCCTACATGATCTGGTAATACATGTAAAGCAGTTACAACAGTACCTGGCACAGAGTACAATTGCTCATTAAATGTTACTTAGTATCTCAAGCTATTCCCACTTCCTGTTGTAACCACATGACTTATTTCAAATCTTTCAACATATACTCTTTCTTACCCCAGCTCTTTAGTAGAAAGCGTCCCTTGCCTCATCTTATTCACCCTTCTCGTCTCAATTTCTTTCTGTACATTCCCCTAACAAAATAAGGAGTCTTACCGTTATATGGTCCTAAAACATCCTGTATTTACAAGTCATAGCTATTACACTGTTAATTGTGTAAACAGGGTTTGTCTTTCTCACTAGAACGTAGGTTCCATGAGGGCCAGCACTGACCTTACCTACTGCTGTAATCCCTGTTTGTAGCAGAGTGCCTGGCAGATAGCAGGCACTCAGTAAATGCTGGCCAAGTGAATACATGTTATTCACTTTCTCTTTCAAAAATCTTCCTCCTCCACGAGTAACACTCAGCTTTCCTGGTTTTCTTTTTCTATCTCTGGCTACTCTTTCTCTGGGTCATCTTTTCATCCCCATTGCTCTTGGTATTGCCCAAGTATCTATTCTTGTCTATTTTCTTTAGTTCTGCTACCAATTTCTTCCGTGGTAATCTTATATATATCATGTTTTCAACTTGATTTCACATGTTTATCCCCATTCCAATCTCTATTAAGCTCAAACCCCACAATTCCAACTGCTTAGTAAACATGTGTACCTGGTTGCCTTAATGGTATCTCAAATTCAGTTATGATTGAAATTGAGATTATGGATATCTTCCCCCAAAAGTTCCCTGTCCTGCACTTTCTTTCAATAAATGACACACTCTCCATTAATCGGGTCTGAGGCCTAAATCTCTGCCTCACTGAGTCCTCCCCAACTCCTTATATCTAAACAATCAGCAGGCCTTTCCTGTGAATTCTGACTCTGCAACGTTTCTCACATCTATTCCTGTTTTTCATTTCCACACTTACTATTCAGATTCAGGTCGTTATTTGCCTTTTGTACTATAGCAACAATCTAGTTATTCTTGACTTCAACACTGTTGCCATATTAATGTTACTGCAACACATTTTTTCTTCCTTCTTTCCTTTCTTTCTTTTTTCATTTTTTTTCCTCAAAAATTAAGGCTTCCCACTGCCTTTAAAATAAAGCCGAATTTCTTGGCCTACCATTTAAAAAGATTCAGTAACTGGCACA
This sequence comes from Orcinus orca, assembly GCF_937001465.1. Classification (NCBI taxonomy): domain Eukaryota; kingdom Metazoa; phylum Chordata; class Mammalia; order Artiodactyla; family Delphinidae; genus Orcinus; species Orcinus orca. The sequence goes on from NC_064562.1 coordinate 121,129,174, forward strand.
AAAACTTTAATTCTTCATCCCCAGACCTTCTGTAGTGCAGAGCCATTAGCTGGGCTTGCTAATTCTACTCATTTTTTCTGACAAGCTTATAACCCATTTTTATATTTCCAAATGCTATCAAGTCCCAGTTCAAATACTCCTTCTCATGAGAACTTTACTCACAGCTACTGTGTTCCTCTCTACCCCCTATACAACTAATCTTGTCCTCCTAGAATATCTCAAAATGCATTCTCATGGTACTGGAACTTTCTACCTTGAACCACACTCTTTTTTTGTACATTTGTATATTCTCTATAACACTCTGAGTACTTTAAGGGGAGAGGCTCTCTTTTTTGCCTACCCCTTAGCTATTTTGCAAAGTACCACAAAATAATGGCTTTGGAATTAATAGAGATCAAAGTATAAAGGTCTTTCCTCTTCTTCTACACAATTCTAATCATGTCCAAAATCTCTTCACAAAAAGCAATAAAAAAGAAATTCTAAGCCATCCCCACCTAACTGCCCCGCCCCACAAACCCTCAAACATCAAAAAAAGAAAAGCAATACAAAACAAAAACACCTCTTTCATGACTGGGGACTTGTACAATGTCCCTATCTGCAATACTCTCTTCCCAATCCTTCATCCGATTTAGATTCATTAATCCCACTAGACTGTAAACTCCATGCAAGCAGGGACTTGTTTTATTCAGTTATATACCTAGTGCTTGGAACTTCACAGATTCTCAAAAGTATTTGTAGAGTGAATGAACTAGATTTCGTTTAAATGTCACTTTCTAGGGCTTCTGTGATTTCTCCAACCGAAATTGGGTACTCATATATAAATATATTCTTTCCTCTAGATCTCATTTCCCACCCTATATGCGAATCTTAAAAGAAGTCTAAAGTTGATCATCTGCATGTGAACGAGATGAAGGAAATCGACCCTTTTCACGCAGAGTGCAATATTAGGGTTGCCATCACATAACGGCTCTAGAAAGCTTTTCTCTTTATGTCTTTGCAAGCTCTTGCAACCCATTCTATAAACAACCTTTTAAAGATGCTGCCCTTTTCATTCCCTCACTGAGTTCTTGGCCCTGGATTACACTGAAACCTTAGGCATACGTCCGGAAACATAAGGGAAGCGGAAAGACCCTGATTCCAAACCAACCAAGTGATAGTGAATCTGAAGAGCGACCAGAGACACGCAGACAAGGACTGCCAATCTTTTTTGATCAAAGTCATAACACACCCAAGGCCTAGCACAGGGGAAGGTCCTTGACAAGTGAGCTCGAGAGAAGGTGAGAGGCCGACAGAGGGAGCTGTCGAGAGAAGTCGCCAAAACCTTCCGAGGAAGGTCGGAGACAGGGTTCCAAGGACCTAGTCCCTGGGGCTGTGCCCTCGGTCCGCGTGCCCCCGGTCCGCGTGCCCCAGCCCGCCACAACCTCCGAGGAAGCACTACCCTCACTTAAGGGGTGAGCAGTCATCCTGGGCACTCGACCGCCTGCAAATTACGAGGTGTCCCCACAGGGAACGAGGAAACTAAGACCGCACGGAACTACTCTCCCACCTCGCCCCTCGCAAAAGTCTTGAGCCTCCCAGAGTCGACTGGGAGCCGGTGAGCTGGTAACAACTCACCGCTCCGCCCCGCTGCCCCGTCAGTTCCCGGTGGCCTCACGAACCGCTCCCGGCAGCAGCCGGCTCCGAGAGCGGAAAAACAAAGGTTCCCGCAGCAGGGTCGACCGGGGAACGTATTGGCTGTGCGACGGTAGGAAGTGACGTAACCCACTCCTTCCGGTCCGCCGGATTATGAATGATTGCGGGGGTCGCTGCTTCCCTGGCGCGATCTTCGTTGTTTCTTTCCCGGCTTCGTTGGCTGCGTGTGGCCCGCGGGCGAAAACTTTCTGAAACGGCCTCGGGAAACCCGGCTCGGGCGGGGCAGGAATGAGCTAGCGGTCCGTGTCACCCACACGCTCACGCACCCTCCCTGCCTGGCCGCGCCTCTGCGACCAGGTAAGGAGGGCGGGCGCTCGGGCCGCCGGCTCCGCAGTCCCTGAGACGCCGTAAAGCCGCCTCTTAGCATCTGGGGAAACAGAGTTGAGGATGTGGGGAATGGCGGGAAGGGTGGAGGGGTCCGGGCCCCTTCTCAGTTTTTCCAGGACCAGTCCCCGTGGCTTCCTCTATTGATGGGGGCATGGAGCAGCTTCCAGTTGCAGCAGTCTGTGGGGTCGTTTGCCATTTGCTGCTAGGTGTGGTTTTAAGGCCTCTTGGACCGCGCTTTAACTTTTTTTTTTTCCACTTAGTTTTTTATTCCAGCCCTTCCTCACTGGAGAAAGCAGTTGTATGTGAATACTACCTAACAGTTACTCTAATGAACTTGCTTCATTTGGGGCCATTTGCTTCTGTTACACCATCAAAGCAGTGTTTCACTTTGGTTTTAAACTTCTATAGAAAGTTAGAGTTTAACTTACATGAAAATTGCTTTGACTTCCAAAACGTTTACTGATACGAGTACTTTCTCTACCTGGTTTGGGATTAGGTGACTTGTTCCCCCACTCCCCCTCTTTATTCTTAACGTCATGATCCCCTAATGCCGTGATCCCATTCCTTGTCATAAGTTCTTGAATATCAAGAAAATGCCAGCATTTAATAATATGTCTTCTGTTAAATTATTGATAAGAGAAGATAGAGTACTACTTTTTTCTAAGCTTATCTAGAAACTGTTTAAAGGAGAAAGTGCAAAAGCTGGCAAAAACTAGTGGTGACAATTTAAATTTTAACCATGGTCACTTAAATATTGTGAAAATAAATTCTTTGTTATAAATACAACTGAGTGATTTGCTATCATATTTAATAAATCAAACGTTAAGCTGTGTGACTTTTCAGCTGCCTGGTGGGGAATATACACTACTGAAAGGATTGCCTTAAGCATACTTATTATTTGAAATTATGTTTGAGTTATACCTGAAGGCATTGTTTTAAGAGTCCTAACTTCAAAAATAAATCTGAAAAACTCAGTGAGATTTGACATTTATTTTATCAATTCTTTTATTTTTTTACACTTCTGTTACATGTTTGCCTGCTTTAAACAAAGCTCAAACTTTAACTTCTGTAGTAGAAGGCCCATAAGGGTCTTGGGGGGTTTGTTTTTAGTTTTGTTTTAACCTGTGTTTACTTTGTAGCTTTTATATCACCCGTGATTTGAAATAAGAATAAAGACTGAGTATGCAAGTGGGTAACAGCAGCAATTTAACAGACCTTGAAACTTAACAAATTTTTTTTTGAAACTTAACAAATTTTGAGGCCAGTCAACTAAAATATCTGTAGTATACACAGTTCCTTAGCATATGTTGTTTTTATCTTCAAGTTTTTAAAGTAGCCTACTGAATTCTGTTATGATTAGTACTTGGAAAGCAAGGATTTAAACCATTTAGTTCATAATAAGCACGGGTATTGGTAGCTGTGGGTATTCAGTAATTTTATTTCAGGCTTGCCGATGTTTCTAACATGTTAGCATTTCATGCTGTGGATCCCTATTAATTTTGAGGTCAGGCTTAGCTGCAAGCATTATGATTCTATGGCAACAGATGATTCCCTGATTCTCCAGAGAGGACACACTTCCCTTATGGCTAAGGTTACAGTACGCTTTTTTAAACTGTTTTTTTTTTTTTTTTCACTTCTTGCCCAGATAAGCAGCTAATTTTAATCATAGGATTTTGTCCTCTAGGACTTAATGATATGTGTCCTCACATTACATAATGTAGTGAGCACTGAAATGGCTCAGTTTTTTCTTTCCTTTTTTAAACTTTACTATCTAAGGTAATAAGCTGCTATCTAACTCTGTAGAGGCAGGCTTTTCTTTGTTTATCTATATTATTGAAAGAAAGTAGTGAGATTTGCAACCAAATACTGTTATTGTTATGTATAAAACACAAGCTAAGTTCTAATATTCATAATGTTGAACATTTGATTGTAGTGGGGAATTTTAATGGGTTCAAATTTTAATTTGAATCTTTAAGAAAAATAGGAGTTTGTGATTTTTTCGTATTTGTAAACTGCTTTGAACTATTTACTCTGTACAATATAAGCAGTTAATATTCAAGTGGACTTAGGGTGTCACATTTATATTCCAACATTTTGTGACTCCCCAGCTTTCAGCCTCAGTAACAAACAGATTTTTTGAATATTTGGTTGGAGAAAATCTTTTCAATTCAACACAGATCCCTTATTTTCCCTGAGAAGTTTGGAAGTATAAAGCATAATTTAAGGCTTGAACTAAACATTCCTTGAACTAAAATTTGAGTACTCTTCAGCACTGGAGATATGTGAGGTAATAAGTGCTGTATTCCTCACACATAGTAGCAAACTCAGTAAATATTTGTTGAATGAGTGTATGGGTTTCTCAAATAATTGACCTAATAATTCCAATAAACGTCTAGAATAACAGCTGAAAAAAAAAAGTGATGTAAAGAAAAAGAAAGCAGAATAAGGGGCTAGGAAGTGATGGGAGTCCTTTTTCTCAGGATAGACTGCTCTGAGTTAATATTCAGAGAACTCAGTGAAATGAAGGAGCAAGCCATGTGAATATCTTGGAGAAGAACATTCTAGGCAGAGGGAATAGCAAGTACCAAAATTCTCAAGCGTGGGGACATTGCTGGCATCTTCCCAGAACAGCAAGGAGAACTGGCTGGAGGGAAGTGAACAAGAGGGAAGATGGGTAGAAGATCAGGTCAAAAAAGAAACACAGCTAGGGTCACATCAGGCCCTAGAGACCATGATAGGAAATTTGGATTTTATTTTAAATGTTCTGGGGAGCCATTGGATGGTTGTGAAGAGAGGACATGGACTGATTTATGTTTTTAAAGGATCACCCTGACTATAGTTGCAGAATGGACAGTTGTATTGAGTGGAGGAAAATAGTTAATGAGCTTTTGCAGTAGTCTTTGTAAGAGCTAGTGATGACTTAGATTAAAGTTATTGGTAGGGGTGCTAAGAAGTTAGATTTAGCATGTATTTCAAAGGTAGAAATAGGGTAAGAGAGAGAAAAAAAGAAGTTGAGTGAGACTGCAGAATTATGGGCCCAAGCATCTAAGTAAATGGTATTGCTGTTTTATCAAGAATGGGGACTACTTGAGGAAAGAGGAACAGGTTTAGAAAAATGTCCAAGTGAAGATGTCAAGTAGGATACATGTATAGGAGTCTTAGATGATATTTAACCCTATGACACTGTAAATCACCTCGAGTAGTGCCGTTGTAAGTTGTGGCCCATAGGTCATGGAATCACTTTAGTGAGTACTAACCAACATTAAAACAATGACACAACCCTGGAGGAGAAGAAGAAGAAAGAAAAAGCAGGGTGAACTGTCAGTTACATCTCATGTGGTAGGATATTTCTTGGTGACTCTTTTGTTTCAGTATTATTCAGTGTATAATGACTTTCATTATAAGGTTTATTTCTTATTGAGTGGCATGATCAAATTTTGAAAGCCAGTAATCAAAGGGGTGAGTGTAAGTTGAGAATAGGGTAAAGTACTGAGCTACACGTCACTAAGAGGTCTGAGGAAGATCCAATAAAGGGAATTAGGAAGGAACTATCAAAAAACTTAATCCAGTGCTGAGAATTGTCAAATAACTGCCTTTAGCATGGAGGTTTTTATCAAGGACAGTTGCTTAGAATAACATAATTTCTGATGGTTTTCACTCTGGTGAAATTGTTGCTGTAATAAAATTGCAATATGCTTCAATTTATGAAGTTTATAAAGTAATGCTATTTATGTTAGAAAAATACCTATTCCTTAATGTTTTCCAATAAGATCCTTTTATAGATTCAAATAATGCTTTTGGATTGAAGTACAGTTCTTATCTATGTAGTGGGAGTAAAATGTACTTTTAAAGATTATTAGGATTGAAGTAGTGCACAAAAGTTCTGTGTGCTAGCACATAGCTGGTGGACAATAAAATGTACATAATATTATTTAGAGTTGTATTCTTTGTTCATTTAACATTTATTAAGCTCCTATCAAATCCCAGGCCCAGTGATAATTTCTTATTTTAAAAAAATCAACTGGTTAATATTTAGTTGCAGTTGTACACTTTTTGGTCTTTATATATAATATACAACTTATTTATCTATTATGTAATATTTAGTTGCCATAGATCCAGACTTGAATTTTGAGCACAAAAGTTTTAAACTATTTTTCCAGTTTCCAGAGAAGTATGCTTATTTTCATACTTATTTATGGTATTTTTTTCTTTCTCTCTATATATGCATATGCAAGGAGTAAAGTAGTAAAATGGTTTTAGATAAGAAAACACCTATTAAACTCATTTCCCCTTTCATGTGTGAAATGTTTCATTTTATCAACACCAAGATATATTAATTGGAATGAGAATGAAAAAAAAAGATTAAATTCCTAATTAAACCTGTGACTACTTCGTTTGTTTAAAAATATCTTTAAAGATTCCCAAATAATGAAACCAAGGCTTAAGTATTTTCTTTTTACCTGTTTTTATTCCCTCTGCAACATTCCCAAGCAGGCTGGCCTTTCCAGGGAGGAGATGCACACTCCATCAGCTCTGTTCAGTATCTCACATTTGTGGTGTTGTCTGCTGCTTTCTCAGTCCATCACAGGAACAGTTGCAGTGTGGCACCTGTCAAAGCTGAGAAAGCAAATGACATACAGCACTTCTGTGCTTGGCAGGAATGTAGTCTGGACTAACAAGAGCTATGCCCCCAGCTCTGTGTGTTGGAGACCCAGGGGATGATTCTACAGCACCTACCTTTTTTAAAGCTCATGACATAAAAGTAATAAAATAAGGAATTCTCTAGGTAGAAATGGAGAAGAAGAAGAAAAAAAAAGGTTTCTTTTGAGGGTATTTGCAGACTTTAAGCAAAAACTGTGTTCTACTTTCTTGAAAAATTAAAGACATAGTACAAGCCAAAACGAGATATCAAATTTGTACAGGTTTGCTAATACTTAATATTTATTTTTGAAATTACAGTAGTATTTAATGTGGAGAAATTGCCCAGGGAGAGTAATTTTTTTTTTAACTCTAAGATCATTAAGTAACATTTTTAATCTTCAAGGGGAAGAAAAAAAAAAACATCTATATTTAAAGAAATAAATTATGTTAAGAATCAACAGTACTGGGACTTCCCTGTCGGGCCAGTGGTTAAGACTTCACCTTCCAATGCAGGGAGTGCCGGTTCGATCCCTGGTCGGGGAGCTAAGATTCCACATGCCTTGCGGCCAAAAAACCAAAACTTAAAACAGAAGCAATATTGTAACAAATCCAATAAAGACTTTAAAAATGGTCCACATCAAAAAAAAAAATCTTTAAAAAGAATCAGCAGTACGTTGCATTTTCTCTTAGGCATCTCATTAATTTTTAGATATCTCCAAGGGCAGATTATTGCTATTCTATTTTGTTGACATTTAGCATTTATTAAGTGCTCACAGCAAAAAAAGTTTCTAGAATGTGTAAAAGTTAATTCTCAAGGTTCTTATGTGCCTTGGGAAGTGGCAAATATACATGTACTCTAATTTTTAAAAAAATGTTTCTGCATATCCTAAATCAAAAGCTGTAAAATAGTATGATGTTGTTTTTAGTTTTTTTTGTGTGTGTGTGTTTTTTAAGTGTTAGCAGGACTAGTCTCTAATTACTATTTCCTAGACTGCTGGGCAAATGAGGAAATCGATTATGTTTTCTGTCAAATCTGCTTATTGGGGAAACATTTAGGGATCTTTATAGCATCTCACTGTCAACAAAGGGAGTTAAGAGGATTGGTAAATTAATCAGCAATAGATATATAGGGATAAACTCTCCAAAGAGACTATCGATTTTCTACAAAATGTTGGTTTCTTTTGCCTGTGAGCTTTAACAAATGCCCTTTAATATTTTGTTTTAAAATCAGCTCTAGGTGGAGGAAAAAATAATCCAAAAGGTAATTAAGTTAGCTCAGGGAGAAAATGGTTTCCATGGGTTAAAGTGTTGTTGCTTTTAAATTACATGAAATAAGTTACCCTTAGATAATCTTTTAAATAAGTAACAAACCATGGTGCAGATCTGTTATGTTTTAACAAAAGAAGTATAAAACACTGGCGATCACTTGCATCATCAAGAAGTTTTCCACAACAGTACTTTACTAACAATATCCCTTTGTTATAATGGATTATTAGCCCTTTAATAAAAAAGTTGAGGACCAAGATGATTAAAGAGTACTTAACTATTTTGCTTTTGAATAAAAAAAAAATCTAAGGAATTTAGAATATAAAGGAAATTTAGTAAATTTTAGCACCCTAAAATTCAGGTGCACTAATATTTCAAATACACTTAAAAGAAAGAGTTGCATGTGTACTTTTTAAAGGCTTTTAATATAATTTTTAAATAATTTAAAATAATTTTTTCTCCAATATACCATTTTCCTGTTACATGGTGAATGCTTTTAAAGAGTGCCATCTAGTGTCAGTTTTGGAATTTTGATTTATGTATTAGAACATGGGGAATTTTAGACCCAGGAAATGTAGAAATCAAACAAAAAGTCATAATTGACAAAAGTCTTAAGGATTGTGACTTGAAAACACCCATCAATAATTTGACCACAAGATTGTGTACGTTTGCATCTTTAAAATAACCAACATGTCTATTCGTTCATGCATTCACTCAATATTTCTTGACTATATATATATATATATATACACACACACACACACATATATATACATATACACATATATACATATATATGTGTGTGTGTGTATATATATATATATATACACACACACACACACACACACACACACACACACACATATACATATAGCAGGTCCTGTTTTAGCATAGCAGTGAATAAAATAAAATTTGTACTCTCATGGAACATTCTATTGGGCTAAGACCAAAATAGATAGCGTAGTATGTTACAGTAGTAATAAATGCTGTGAAGAAAAGCATAGAAGGGGATGGAAATGTTTTTTCAGGAAAAGTGGGAGTTGGGGTTTGCAAGTTAAATACAGTAGCCAGGGAACATCTCAAAAAGTTGATATTTGAGTAGGTACTTAAAGGAGGTATGGATGTGTTCTAGGCACTAGAAATATCAAGTGCCAAGGCACTGGGGTGGGAATGTACCTAGTGATTTAGAGGAACAGCAAGCCACTTTTGCTGAAGCAGTGAGCGAAGATGAGAGCTGATGAGATGGACAAAGAGACAAAGAGAATTAGATCAAGGAGATCTTTGTAGACCATTGCAGGAGCTTTGCCTTTTCTCTGAGTAGGATGGGAAGACATTAGAGCACTTGAGCAGAGAAGTGACGTGATTTTATTTCATTTTTAACAGTATCATTTTTGCTAGTATGTTGAGAATAGACTAGAGGATGGAAAGCAGGGTTAGGAAGCAATTGCTATAATTAAGAAGAAAGGTGATGGTGGCTTGGATCACAGTGGAAGCAATGAAGATGGAATGAAATAATCAGATTCTAGGTATATATTGAATGTAGTGCCAAAATAAATTTTTAATGGATTAGTTATGGGGGTGTGAAAGAAAAGAGTAATTTAAAATGATTGTCCAGGTTTTTGGCCTGAAGAGCTGAAGGATGGTGTTCCATTAACTGAAATGGGGAAGATTCATGAGGAACAGGTTTTGGGCGTAGGGAGAGAATAAGAAACTTGATTTTGGACACGTTAACTTTGAGATATCTCAGTTATCAACATCTAAGTTATGGAGAATTTCAAATATTTTTTTCTATTGTGATTCAGCATACAATAGCTCATCACATATCAAAATCCACCTTGGGAGAATCCATTTCTTGTGAGAGAATGAATATATCCCCCTCTCAATTATTATATTTTAGGGGCATAAAACAAGCAGTATTCATCAAGCTTCTCAGAGCTATTATCCCCAGACAACTCTAGGTATTCTTGGTTATTTCTTATGTCCCATTCTATTCATCTTTTGTTCTCACCTGTGGTGAGACCCCAAAGTATCAATACTTGACTGGGAGAGTTCTATTGCCAAGCACCTGAGGTATGCTCTTTTTAAAGGAGCTGGATATAAAATCACCCTTAAGACTAGTTAATTGGTCAGGGTAGGAATCTTTCTTTTGGAAGCCATTTATTCATTCCAAGAACCAATTCTTGTAGAATCATATCTATCACAAATCCCTGCTGATTTCTAGAAAATGTTTTTAAAATGTTCATCTTTTATTTTAGCTTCGCAATTGCTATATTCTAAGACCTATTAACCACTTCAATTTATGCTTCAGGTAACCCAATGAAAGAAGAAAATGAAAGGCATTAAGAAAAGTCTTACAGAAGAATATCTATACTTGGACTTTTCTCACCAAAAAGAAGGGTGCATCTTTCCTCTTCATACATCTATAACTTTATTTTTGTTATCATACTGTGACTGCAAAATCTTTAAAGTTTGCTTAGTCCTCACTGGAGAAAGCACAGGCATTTCACTACTTAAAAGTGTACTGTCTGAGGATGTTGAAATACAGATTATTTCAAGGCAAGAGCTTCCACCAATAGTCCAGAGTTGCTGTTTACCTGCAGTAGTAGAAAGACCAGACAATTTCTGTAGAGCAGGACTTGCTGTTGTTCTGAGACACATAATCCAGAAATCATATGAAGCAGACCCCTCAAAGAAGGAAATTTTGGAACTTCTGGGTTTTAAGAAGACTTGCTTGAAAGCCTGTGCTGAAGTAAGTATAATGTCTCTTTTCTGTTATTTAAAGCCATAAGTGACAACACATTCACTTGAATATTTATTTGAACTTTCTGTTGGAAAATAAAATTTAATTTACTTAAAAGAAACTACAGTAACCAATGAAAGAGTTAAAATAGCCCTTCACATATACCGATATTTCAACGCAGTATTGGAAGATAAGAATTTAAGATTTAATTTATGAGGTTTAGAGACATTATTTTTAGGGAATGATTTCTCTTTTTTTTTTCTTTACCTTTTAATTACGTTGAGGATTTTTAAAGGGGATTTTACATATGAACAGGAGCTCAAAGTAGCAGTGTTTCGGAAGCTTTTTTAGGGGGAGTGTACTTTAAAGGCTTTGGGAAGTGAGGATTTATTCGGTAAGTGGACACAGGAGAATAGCATATATTCCAGATACAGGAATGCTGAACCTCCATTGTTTAATGTTATCACTTCTGAAGCACTGTAATGTCTCTTGATAGAGCGTAAAAGCCTAGCCCAGAGATGGTTTAGCTCAAGACTTAAATTCTCTAAACCAGTCTTATTTCCCAATAGAAAGTTATTTTTCTTCAAGCTATGTTGAAAGTAAAGAATCCTTTCATTTCTTGTTTTGTTTTGCAGGTTAGTCAGTGGACCAGGCTATGCGAACTTACCATCCCTTTAGCTATTGAGAATTTTCTCAAAGAATCTTCTGACCAGCCCCCAGCTATCCCTGCTGAAATACTAGAGCTTGAGAAGAAGCTTAGTGAGCCCGTTAGGGTACATAATGATGACAAACTCCGGCGGCAGAAGCTGAAGCAGCAGAAGGCTGCTGGGGTTAGGCCTTCCCTTTCTAAGGAAGAAACGAAGAGCAAGGTCCATAGACAGGAAACATCTGAAGAGGTGGACTCTTCATCGGCGAGCCTGGAACTGAGAGTGGCATTTTCAAAGCTCACAGTACATGAGGAACCAGCTCCTGCCAACAGGGAGCCTGCTCACGTCAGAAAAGCGAAAGCTTCTGACCTTCCGCCTCTGGACCATGTGTTTGTAGAAGGCCTGTACTTCACTTTGGCAGATATTGTGCTCTTGCCCTGTATCCATCATTTTTTGGTAAGGTTTATCAGGAGTAGATACATTGCTGTATGTTTCAGTCTATAAACTGCCCAGATTTGAGTCCCTATTTCATTTCTTAATACCATTATGCTTCTGGGCAAGTTATTAATATCTGTCTCCGTTTTCTTATATGTAAAATAGAGATGATAATAGTGCCTTCAATACATGTTAGTAATTATTATGACTTTTAGTTTTGAGTTGCTAAAAACATTAGCATTCTTTATGATTATTAATTTTAAAATGCTGTGGTGATCACCTTCTAATACTAGAGGTTCCAGTATTAAAATACTAAAGACTCTTGTCAGCTATATTTTATAATTATGTAGTTTCTTCAAATGCTAATTTCATTATGTTAAATATTTTTAAATCAGAAATATTTTACCCTTGTCTCTGTTATGTTACATAGCTAGCAGTACTATTCAGTGCTGTGGGAGATTATATAAGGAAAGTTTCCTTTTTCAGGTACACATATATGTATATGTCTGTGTACATATATGTGTGTGTACATATATATACATATTTATATACATACATATATAAGTGTGTGTATGTATGTATTTTTTTTCTGTCTGTGGAGGGAAAAAGGACAAGGTAAAAGTAGTATCAGAGTGAACATGGGAAGCTAGAGCTCTCTGCAGCTTTCCAGTTGGTTTTCCAGAACTGCATTTTTCTCACTTTGAAGCATTTCACCGTTTCCCTTACTAAGGAATCAGATATTAGATTTCATTTTGATTGTATATCACCAACACTTCAGGCATCTCTACTGACAGATGAGAAGAGATTTCTAATGAAAATCTATATATTTGGGGACCAGGCTTCACTAATAAGTTAGGTGGCATTAATCAATTGGCATTTTCTTAAAGAACATTTTTCTTTAAAATGTAAATGAAACAAGATTAGAAATCAAAATAACTTCAGAATCAAAGGATGTGAGAACAAGAGATCTAGGAATCGTTTAGATGTTGATTAGTATTGTAAACGTCATGTGTATTCATATTGTCCATGGTGCTGGGTGGGGAGAAAAACAGATTTTTTTCTTTTTCGTAGTCGAACGATTTCTAAATTCTCTTGTCCCTGACTCCCCCCAGTCCCCCACCTCTGCTGTTATTACCGACTTCAATCATTAGAGCAGTCATTTGGTGCATATTAGGAAATACTGTTGGTATTCATGGCTTCTTGGTCTCCTTGGATAACTATTTGTTCCTAATTTCATAAAAATCGAATCAAAGCGGCACTACCATTAGTTCATTCATTTGAGAAATTTATTGAAAGCCTACTGTATATGTCATGCCCTGTTGTATGCACTAGGAATACAGTGATGAACGAGACAGAAATGGTCCCAGCCCTTATGGAGTTAATATTCTAATAGAAATAGAAGAATAGGGAAGATAGAAATGAACACGTAGACAAATAAATAATACATATTTAAATAATGGTAAGTGCTACAAAGAAAATCAAACAAGGTGATAGAGAAGACTTGATTATTTGCTTTCAAAGGCAACAAAACATAAAAATTGGATTCACCTGCATAAAGGTTATTTTTAGATCATTATCCAGACATCTATCTTCAGCTAAATTGCATTTAATTTTAGCTTAATTTAAATACTGTTTACCTGATGAGGATCAATTGAGGTGGAGGTGTTCCTAATTGAGAGGATTTTTTTCCCCCTTTAATCAGGTGGGACATCAGCCTGACCACTGCTGAGTAAATCTACCTAATATTGATACAACTAAGGAACTCTGTTTTCATCTCAGTTTAAAATAGCGGAAAACTTTGTTATTACATTTATTCTATGATTAAATTCTTCTGTTTTGACATTATGTAAACGAATTCTCTAAATATTTTCCTTTGTTTGTTTGTATTTTTCCTAGATCATCACATTTTCTTTCAGGAGTTAATCTTTCTTTGCCAAAGCTTTGATGTTATTTCTGTTGTATTTATTTTCCTCCTGTAAGTCATCTTGGGTTATGAAGCAGCCATTTTAGTTCAGACGGTGGCTATGAAGCTGAGCCTTTACACTTGTATTAACACACATTGAGGTGATGGAGTAGTGGTCCAAATGATCAGAATTAAGATCAAGTTCATGATCAGGAATGAAGTTCAAGTTACTAGGTTTGGATCAGAAACATGGAGTTGAATCTAGGGCCAAAGTATTTAGCCACAGGAATAAGATCAAGAATATGAAAGAGCAGTCAATTTTGCTAATTCAAGGTTTGGTATACCAGAGGTCAAAATTAGAAGAGTTAGGGAAAATACCCAGTTTTGCTAAACAGAATAAAGCCAAATATGCACAACAACAGTAGGGAGAGAGGCTGAGGTGTTACATCTAAACCTCTGCTCCAAGCTTCTCTTCCTCTTCATAGGATGTTAGTGTGCAAAGTTAACCACTGATAGCCCAACACTTCTTCCTGGAAGGTGCCTGATAAAATCCTCTCCTCTGGAAAGTTTCAGGAATGGATTAAAAAAGAATAAATTAAAATGCATCTTATGATTCCCCCCTCCCGTTATTTGTTAGAACCTTCTAGTACACAGAATAGGAAGCAGATGGGAGAAATAACAATGAATAACCATACTAAGGCAAAATCTTGCTTCTCTCTGATGCCAGAACATTTTATAGTTATTTTTAAGTTACTGCTACTAAACAGGTACACTTTGATAGAACTATTTAAAAGATTATTCTACTCCTGGAAGACAGAGAAGTTGACATTTTATGAAATATTTTTGTAACTTGAACATTTATGATTTAACTTGATACATTTTAACTTCTAATGCTTTGAATTTAGTTTTTTAAAAGTATGACGCATTTATTACTAAAGTAAAATCATTGTAGAAATTGATTTTTGAGCAAAAATACCTATGTTAATTACCTCTTTCACTGTTCCCATTGGCATAAAATTGAGAATAAAATGGGAATCTCACTACTGGCTGGCATATTGCAAAAATTATGGATTCCATAGTTAATTTATATTTTCCATCCCCTGTCCTATTCCTTAGGTCCTTAAGAATTTTCAGTTTTAACTCACCAGTTCTAGACGATAAGAAAAGACCCTGAACTAGGATTATATTTCCATTTAGACAGGTTGTTTACTATTTTTTATACTGCTTACACTGCTCACCTAAACATTTGTTGATTATGATGTGTTTTCGAAAGGGTAGACATGACTGAGGAAATGACATAAAAGAATTACAAAATATTTTATATAATAAGTGACTGGAAAGGAATGCAGAGGAGGAGATCTTTTGGATAGGTGTAATATCTTGCTTCTCTTTTTATTCATACTAGTTTTTCTGCCTCTTGCTATAATTAAATACAAAGCCACTAGGATTTCAGTTTGTGGTCTTGATAGCAATTTTTTACCAATATTTTGAGAATAAATTATTTTCTTGTCCTTAAGTAACTCTGGTATTTATAATGTTTTGATCTTATCAGCCTGGTAACATCTTTTAAAAATCATTTCTTAGGAACAAATTTAATTTTCATTTCACACATTTAACATTAGCCTCATCCTTAAATATGTCTTCTCAGGTGTAATTAATGAATGTGGTGCCGTACCTCCTGAGCTGTCTGGGTATTAGCAGAGCAGCCTGGCATATTGATTAAATGGGATGACCTGTCATGCAGAGTAAAACTCCTCAAATTTTTTAAACATGAATTATTGTTTAATCACAACTTATTTTCAAAAGGAGGGCAAGATGTCATATGCGTCTAACAAGTAAGAATAAATCACTACCAAGGGGAGTAAAGGAAAGGTGAGGAAATGAGAAATTTCTTATTTGATTAATTTATCATGGCTTAAAGTTCAATTCCCATAGCACATAATCTGTTTCCAGGCAATTAAGTATTTTGTTGAGAATTAGAAACTTTTTGGCTCCCAGAGTACCATTTAGACAGTATTTTTCAAACTTTTTTACTTTTCACAGTAAATAATGCATTTTACAAGGTGACTGAGCATACAAATACAAATATACATCTTTATATTATATATATGAATATAGATATATAAACAGAAAATAACCCACCTTACTACATGCTATGTACTCTGATATTTTCTATTTAATTTCATTTAAAACAAAAAAAATTTTTTTTAATTGATTTTTAAATCTCCTAATGGGTTGTAAGCAGCAGTTTGAAAAACACTAATTTAGGGGATTATTCTTTGAGGTCAATAAATGGTTTCTTGATCATTTGTTCATTCACTCAGTATTTTTTGCAAGGCAGTGTTTTAAGCGCTTGTAGTATACAAAGAGAATTACACATAAACCCTATTCTTATAATCTATTCTTATTTAACCTTAAAGTCCAGTTAAAATAGACTATATGTGTGAAATTTTTCATTAATTTTCGTCCTTTCTGGCTCCTGTTTTGGCACTGATTATTGCTAGATACATTTGTCGAGATTTTCTGTGACTTGACCTTTTCATTTTATCTGTTCATAAGTCATAATCTGTTTGTAACATTATAACTGTTTCTATGGAAACAACATTCAGTGTCTCACAAAGAAGCAAGAACATTCTAATTTTTAAAGAAATTGAAGTTTGGTGGTGGTGCTGGAGAGAAAGCATCTGACCAAGAGAAAATAAACATATTAATTTACATCAGGGGTAATGGTTTCAAATGCTTCTAATTTGAATAAATAAAAGGCTTACTTTAAATGCTGCATCATAATAAACAGAAACAAACTACTGATAAATGCAACTACATGGATGAATCTCAAAATCATATTGCTAAGTGGAAAAAGACACATTTTGTGATTCCATTTAAATATATGAAATTTTAGAAAAGGCAGAGTTATACACATGAAAAGCAGATCATTGATTGCCTGCAACTGACTGTGGAGCAGAGACTGATTGCAAATGGTCACAAGGGAACTTTTTGGTGTGACGTTGAGCGTAATGGTACTGGATTATGGTTGTGCAACTATAAATTTACTAAAACTCATTCTTTAAATGTGTGAGTTTTATGGTATGTAAAGTTACCTCAATCAGCTCTTATAACAAACAAAAATTGTATAATAATGTGTTTTGTTCTTTGTAATTGCCTAGGTAATTATCTGCAAGAAACTTTCTGAAAAGCTGGTAGAATTTCCACTGCTGGCTGCCTGGTACCAGAGAATTCAGGAAGTGCCAAGAGTAAAAACAACAGCTTCTCAGTGTGGGATCCAATTTCTCAATTTACCAGAATTACAGACCACCTCGAATGAACAGCAACCAAGCTTAGATGAGGTCCCATGTGTCGAGGAGCAAAATGATCCTTCATTTATAGGAGGACCAAGACCCACCATGACTAAGTTAATGGTAATTAAATTGTTTTTATTAAAATTTTGTTTGAAAGATTCCATGTAATAAAGTTGCTGAGCATTTTACCCCAACTTGTATAACATTTTTGTTTTAACATTTTATAAATTTTATTTATATCTCTCTTGACCAATTAATATTTGTGCTAGTCTTTGGATTTAAGTGAAATATAGTAAATTGAAGATTTTTAATATTATGTGTCTTTGGAGCCAAACAAGTCAGAATGTATATTTTTAAGAGTATTTTTCTCAGAATTTTTTGTTTTTATATTCGAGACACCAAAGTCATATCACACCTGGTCAAGTTTATTGTTTTAACCTGACGTTTTTCTGTTGCAAGGAACTGGTTTCTCAGTTTCTTAATTTTGAGGTGATGATTTGAATTAAAGAAATATGAAGATGATTATCTCAATATATTTTCCAAGGTTTTGTCTAAATTTAAGATTTTTGAATTCTTTGAATTCTGTTTTTACTTTATTCTTTGATTTTATGACTTTTTATGTAATAAGAGCACATGATTTATTTTTCTCTCTGCAGCATAATTTGTTTCTAATAGTACTAAGTGTAAAAGTTTTCACCAATAGGCTTTCTTTTCTCTATCATTCAAAACAATCTGCGAAAATGTTTTGCTTTTAACTTAGACTGTTTGAAGATTTGTTCGAATAGAAAATCATGAAGTAATTTGAGCTAGTCATCTGAGTTGTATTGGAAAGAAAATCATTATATTTTTTAACTTGGGTTAGGAAGTATTTGAGTTCTATAGTTAACAGAAAGTTTGCTGATTTAGAAAAGCAGATTTTAGTAGTGACACCAACCCCTTATCTCTTCAGCTAAGCTTTGTTAGCCTAGTGGTGAAACAATGAAACAGATGGTGCAGTTGATTATAGAAGATATCAAAGCAGGTCCAAAGTTTGATGTGTCTTGATCAGATGGTTATATTGCTCAGCGATCTCTCGTTTACCTCCTGAGTGTTTTAAAAAAAATAATTGTCGGGAGAGTACTCTTGTATTAAAATACTAATTTTAAAAATTTCAACAAACCAAAAATCTGTACTTTTATTTTAATTCATACATATGCAGTCTTGAAAAAGAGATTGGTAATTCAAACTTTTCTACCTGTGCTTTTCCAGCAATAAAATGACATCAGGAAAGATATTTGCATTTGATACATTTTAAAATATTTATAAAAAAGAGACAGGTGACTAGAATTTAAATTCAGAAAAAAGTTAATAAACAATTGTACAGTAGAAACTAACACAACATTGTAAAACAACTATACCCCAATTTAAAAAATAAAATACATATGGACAATAAAAAAATTATAAAAATAAGCACTTTTGTAATAATATAAAAAATATAAAGGAATCCTGAATTTTTAATTTACAGGGGATGTGTTAGTTCAGATCCTCCAGAAGCAAATTCCAAGATGGGGTTAGATGGGCAAGAGGTATACTGAGGGAAACATCTGTGAGGGAAAGTGGGGAGGGAGCCAGAGGAAGCTGCGGGAGCCTTCAGAACGTGGTGCAGTTTTGATCCCTGTGCTTGAAAATGGGAAAGGAAGGAAGGTTGGGTCAGAAGAGTCAGACTTCAGTGCAGTTCTAAGAAAGTTTTGTCAAGCTAGTGGGGAATCCTTGAGCCTGAGTCATCTGTCAGAGAGTTCCATATTTCTCAAAAATGGTCTGCCACTCAGTCTCTGAGCCCGAGACTCTCAGTCATTGGCTTGGGAACAGTCCATGGGAAGGCTATACTAGAGACCAGGTGACTTGGGTTCTAGTCCCAGCTTTGTAGTCAAGCTAACATTATTACCTTCAGTAAGTCACTTAACCATAGGGTCTCAATTTCTCCTTTTATAAATTAGGAGAGTGTACTCCTCTGTACTCGTACAGAGGAGACTCTGTACAAGTCATTTCTGATTTTAAATTTTATGATTATATAAAAGTTGACTAGGACATCACATCTGCAATTTTATAAGAACTGAATGTTCAAATCTAAAATGTTATTTCAATTTTCATGTAATTCTAACTTGATAGTGTATATTGGATACAATACATTTTCTTTTTTTTTTCTTTTTCACTTTTCCAACCTTATTAAAGAAGTTCACCATAGTAACATTTTCCTTTTTAATAGGGCATTGTTTTTGCTACTTACAAGTTTCTCTATTGTCACATATTTGAAAGACAATATTATATCAAATTAACATATTCTATGAATGTATTCATTTTTTTTTATACTGTAACGTTTCGTTTCTGTATAGTCAGAGTTTTTTTGTTGGTTTTTTTTGTGTTTTTTCTTTTTTTCTTTTTCTTTTTTGCCAATTGCAATGAGGACACATGAAATTGGCCCTAAGCAGATGTGTAAAGTAGGAAAGTTTTTCTTAGGAACGCTCACATCTCGCCTTTTTTTCCTTCTGTTTTCTTACGCACAATCTTGCCTCCAAAATCTCCCTTATTCTATAGAGGTTTTAAATTTATTTATCCAGTCAAAAAATGTATATGTGTCTACTAAACACCAGACATTGTTCTGAATGTTGGATGTATGAAGAACAAATTGGACTGCCTTCATGGAGCTTACATTCTGGTGGGGGAGGTAAATAAAGAAAAAACACAAATAAATGTATAGCACATTAGGTATTGATAAATGCTATAAAAAAATAATGTGGGATGAGGGGGGTGCAGATGATTGAGATCAGGATCATTTTTTAGATAAGGTGGTCAGGAAGGCTTATCTGACTAGGTGAAGACATTGAGCAAATGACCTGAATGAACATTTGAAGATTTGGATGAAGTGTTCTAAGAGGATCCAGCTAGTAAGAAGACCCTGAGCAAATCTACAGAGACAGAAAGTGGATTAGTAGCTGCCTAGAGCAGGGAGCTTTGGGGAGAGAATGGAGAGTGTCTGCTAATGGGTATGGGACATCTTTTTTGAGGTGATGAAAATGTTCTCAAATTAGATAGTGGTGATACACAACTGTGAATATTTTAAAAACCATTGTATTGTATGCTGTAAAGGGACAGATTTTTATGGCATAGAAATTATATCTCAATATAGTTGTATTTTATGGAAGACTCTAAGTTAGGAATAAGTGTGATGAAATGAGGAATAGCAGGAAGTTCAATATGGCTAGACTAAGGGAGATAGGAGAGAGGTAGATGATGTCAGAGAGATGTGTTTATCTTTCTGGGGGAGGTAAGTACTCTAGACCTCTATACTTGTAGCTATAGCTCTACCCCAACAAAAGAACTTTGTACTGTTTCCTTTGGCACTGAAATTCAGCTAGTTTTCATAATGGAAAGTAATCTCATGAACTAACCGATACAAAGGGGTTAATGATAGATTCTCAGGGATTTTTCTTTTGAATAGGATATTCCTGCAGATAAAAAAAAAACCTAAAACCATGGATATCTATCCTGTAGGCTGTGGACACAGAATGCGATTGAAAAGGTTCTGGGAATCCATGTGTATGCCATGCCACTGTCTGTAGATCAAATAAATAAATGTATAACTTTTAACATGAGGAAGGAACCTGAGAATTGTTTTATATATGGAAGAGGGATGATCATTTTTTAAAATGGTGGGGAAAAAAATGTTGGGAACCATTTGGTTAAAACAAAGGGATCCTTTTCTAGAGACTTTGCAGATACTTGTAAAAGACTAGTATGGATGATATTTTGGGATGAGTGTTAAAGTAGGGACTTTTTGATTCTGTGAATATAGCTCCTAGGCTGTGGCAATTTTTGTATAATCCAAGACAGAACTTGATGGACATATGCAGAGTCAGTTTTGATTATGTGGATTGTTTTTGACAAAACTTTTATTCTCAGGTGACTTTTCTTTTTGACATGCAATATTTCTAAGTAGCTTATTACTTCTGTGTCACTTCAGGTAATAATTTAAATAGGAAATTTAATAATAATTTAATAGGAAAGTAACCATGCTGTTAAGAAACTCAACATATGTTTCTTATGTAACTAAATATTTTGAGGAATACTCGATGATTTTTAAAATCTGTGTCCCTCCTTGCCAGTATAGGAAATAAAAATTTGGTCTTCTAGAACATAACAGGATTTTATTAATTTATTAATTTGGAAAGGGCCTATCTCCTTTTCTAGGAAAAAGGCATTGAAGTGATGTTTTCTCCCCACCCTTGCCCTACTTGGACCCTTGATTGGGATGCTCTTCCTGCAGCAGTGAGCCCAAAGGAAGGTAAGGTTGTTTTTTTTAATCTTTTTTCTTTTTAAATAAATTTATTTATTTTATTTTTGGCTGCGTTGGGTCTTTGTTGCTGCGTGCGGGCTTTCTCTAGTTGCGGTGACCGGGGGCTCCTCTTCGTTGTGATGCACAGGCTTCTCATCGTGGTGGCTTCCCTTATTGTGGAGCACGGGCTCTAGGCGCACGGGCTTCAGTAGGTGTGACTCACAGGCTCTAGAGCGCAGGCTCAGTAGTTGTGGTGCACGGGCTTAGTTGTTCCACCGCATGTGGGATCTTCCCGGACCAGGGCTCGAACCCGTGTCCCCTGCATTGGCAGGTGGATTCCTAACCACTGCGCCACCCGGGAAGCCCCTTTTTTTAATCTTTAAATATTACTCATAATCTGGATACCCTCTTCAGATCCATCTTCTAGTTCTCTAGTTCTCTCTTTGTCTATATCTAATATTCTGCTCATACTATCCACTGAGTTTTCATTTTATTTTTATTACAAAATTTTACAGATACACATTGCTCTGATTTAATATTTCTCATATTTTCCTACACTGCTTCATCTGTTCCTTTTTTTGTCTTTGCTGAAGTATTTTGAAGCCTATCCCAGATAACAGGTCATACTATAGTACACACATCTAAAAAATATTGACATCTTAAATAATCACGTCATTATCACGCTTTATAAGAATCAGCAAAAATTCCTTCATCATCTGATAACCAGTTCATAATCATTTCCAATTGTTTAAAATATTGTTTGAAAAAATATTTTGATAGTTAGATTTTTAGTTAAATAATATTTTTATTGCTAAAAACTATATTTGGTTTGTTTTGATAATAAACTTTTCCTTGTTCATGTTTCAGTTTCCTCTTTTTATAATTGTTTAACCATAGTGATTTTATATTGTGTATTTTAACATAGTGATTTTATATTCTGTATTTATTATTTCTAATAGCTGTTCATAGAGGTCTAATTCTGCTGTTTGTTGTTTCTGTTGACTTCACTGCCAGTGTCTCATATCCCTATTAGTTCTGTAATTTTAGATTATAAATTGATTTTTTTGGTTATTTAAATCTTGGAATCTTGTGGGGCCTGGGATAGGAATGAATTCCCATGGAAAGGATTTATATTTGTTTATGCCAGACATCTTAAAGTATTTAACTTAAGGCACTAGATCTTAACATATTATTTTTTCAGGTTGAGATTCCTTCAGCCTTTTCTGTCTGGAACTGAGGTTTAAACAGAAAAGTTAACTTTTTTCACTTTCCTTTGCTGTTGGGTAGAACTCTTTTTTTTTAATGCATTTTTTCATAATGAATATATCTTTTCAAGGTTTCTGCTTTCACGTAGTGATATTAGTTTCAACTCTCCATCATGCTAGGGATCAAGGACTAGCCTATCTTCTTTGTCTTGCTGTTAAAGCCTAGATCTCTGTTGTCAGCAAATACCCTCCAGGGAGCTATAGTGTCAGTTCAAGATTATTACACTACTTTTTAGTTCCTTTCCCCCTTTTTAAGGCCCTATGGATTTTCCTTACTCTCAGAAGTCCAGTTAGACATGTAAAGGATGATTGTTGAATTTTAAATGCCATTTTAGGTATTTTTAAGTGAAGAATTTTTTTTAGCTCAATGTTCTATTTCTTTAACTGTTCATGTATTCTTTAGTTTTATACTAATCCAAATGTGTCTTGATTTTTCAAATGCTCTTTGAAATCATTTGTCTTCCTTTTTCATATTCTTCTCTTCTATGATGCTTCCTGATATTGCCTGTATCTTACTAATCAATTCTGTTCTGTCAATCGAGGAAATACTTTAGTATTGTTCCAAAATGGAAGAAGATTATGTTGGATAATTAAGAACTCTGTTGCAAAGATATTTGTATAAAAATGAAATCTATTTTTTGTCTTTTATTAAATATATGAAAAATAGTCACTAATGAATTTGTTAATGTTTTACTTCAAAATATTTTGACATTTTACAAAGCTTAAATGTTTGTTTTTATGTGCAATTAGATTTTCTATACTCTTCAGTTATAATATAGATTCCGAACGGGTTAAACCTATAATTTACTAAATAAAAGTCATATTTTTATTAATATTTATATTAAAAATTAAAACAGCTTTTAAGTGCCACATGCTTTGCTTTGTCTACAATGTCTGCTATGAAGGCAAAATAATATTTTCACTTATCAATATGAGGACTCAATTACATCTGCTAACAACTCAAAGTTGACAGTAAGCATTCGTGTCTAGTCATTTTACTGGTTAGAAGTGCATATCTAATGGAGCTCATGGAATATATTACTCATTATATCCCTTTAATTGGATCACCTTGTTTTCATAAATATTATGACAAAGATGGAGCTATAACAGCAAAGCTACATGGTATACTCACATTTCATTTACTGTTTCCTAAACGTTTATAGTCTTGTTAAACTAAGGTAGAATTGTGGCATTTTAGATGTTCTGTTTTCAGTTCTGGCAGTTTCAATATTGCATAGTCATAGGATCTTTGTGAAATGAAATTATTCACATAGAGGTGCAGAGGTCACTATGAATGTGTTCTCATGATTTGTGCTCTGGTACTGTCTTTTAGGAGAAATTGAATTGTAATAAAGTATTATTGGTACTTGGTTCATTTAGATGTTTCACAGACTGCTTATACTGACTGTATTGAGTTACATCAAGATTGTGGTGCATATTATAAGAATCAGCTTCTTTACCATCAAAGACTATATTATATTAATTCTCATGATGGAGTCTAATATATTTCATAAGCCTGTCTAGTCTCTTATCCTCTGCTCTCACCCATTTCTCTCCCTACATCTTACATAACATCCCCTGAACTTTTTGCTGTTCCTTATACAATCTATATTTACTGTCTCCCTGCCTTCACCATTATTTTTCCTCCAGCCTTACATAGTCTTCTTTCTTCTTCCCATTCCACTGAAATTATTATCGTCTTTTAAGGATTAACTCAAATGCTGCTTCCTTCATTAAGCCTTCTTCATGGATTATGGAGTCAGCCTGCCTGAGTTTGAAACTTGGGCTACTAGCTAGCTAGGTAACCTATGGCCAGATTCTCTACTGAGAATGTCTGAATTCTCTGTTTTCTCAACTGACAATTCTCTGTACCTCAATGGCCTCATCTGTAAAATGGGGATAATAATACTACCTACCTAATGAGATTGTTAGTACATTCAATGAATTAATATATAAAACAGTACAGTGCCTAACTATAAATAGTAAATGTTAAATAATACTAATATAGTAGTCAGAGTAGTCAGTAGTAGTCAGTAGTCAATCATTTTCTCTCAACATTCCTTTAGTACTTTCTTATACTTCATTTTGATACTTATAGAATACTTCTGTTATACTAGTTTACATGCATGTTTTCCTTCTCCAGTAAACTGTGAGCTCTTTAAATATAGGACTCCTGTGGATAGGTCCTCAATAATTTTTTATTAAATTGAATTGGATTGAGACTATAGATCCTTTTTTTAACTTCCCAAATTTCTAATTAAACCATGCAATGTTTTTGTCTCATATAGATTTAAAAGGCTAAAATAATTGGGATTATTTAGTTTTAAGAAAACAGAACTGAATATTTAATTTACATTATCATTCTTATAGTTGTCATTGTTAATATTATTATTATTACATATCTTTAAATGGACTTTTTAGGAGTAAGTTGCAGACATCATGACTCTTCACTTCTAAATACTTAACTGTCTCCTTTAAGAACATTTTCTTATATAGCCATAGTACAATGATCAAAATAGGATATTTAATTCAGTACATACTGTTGTCTACTATTCAGTTCAGTAGATTGTAGTACATTTAGTTGTCATGTCTCTTTAATTTCCTTTAATGTGAAACAGTTTCTCAGCCTTTCTTTGTCTTTCATACCATGGACTTTTTTGAAGAGTTCAGGCCAGTTTTTTGTAGAATATTTCTCAATATGGATTTGTCTGATGTTTTCCTCATGATTAGATTAAAGTTACACATTTTGGGCAGGAACAACACAGAAATGATGTTGTGTCCTTCTCGGTGCCTCCTTATCAGGAGGCATATTATGTCTGTTTGGGCCCAGTGATGTTAACTTTAATCATTTGTTTAAGGTGGGGTCTGCCAGGTGTCTCTACTCTAATGTTACTATTTTGCTCTACTGAGTTATTAAGTAGTTCATGGGGAGATATTCCAGACTACATAATAACTTGTTTCTTTTCAAACTTTCACTCACCGATTTATATTCGTTTGATGCTTTCTTGCCTGTGATAGTTGCAAAATAGTGATTTTTCAACTCCATCATATTCTATATTTATTAGTTGCCACTCTACTGTAAGAAAGCCTTCTTTCTCTTTTTTGTCTTTCTTCCCTTTCTTTCCTTCTTTCTTTCTCTCTTTCTTCCTTTCTTTCTTTCTTTCTTTCTTTCTTTCTTTTCTTTCTTTTCTTTCCTTCTTTTGACTCATGAATTTTTGTTTTATTAAATAAGTTATAATATATCACTGTCATTATTTATTTCAGTGCTCAAGTTGTCCCAGGTTGTAGGTGCCTTCAAGCTGGCTCCTGATCCTTTGGAAATGCCCCAATCATTCTATGATCATGTCCTTAATTTCTGGCATAACAAAATAATTACAGGCTCATTTTGTCATTTCCCTGCCCCAGCCATAGAATCAACTGTTTCTCCAAGGAGCCCTTGTTTCTTTTAGTAGAGAATAGTATTTAGAAACTACGATTTGGGCACTAGGTATGCTCGTTGCTAACAGTATTGCTTCTAGGTTCTTTCGGTAGAGATATGTATATATAGACAGATACATTAGGAAATAGCTGTATGTATACATACATCTACCTACACATACATAATCATACACATCAATACCTACTATATCTATATATCTATGTCTATTATCTACATATATTGAAAATCATGAGTTTATGCAGATACCTCTAATTCCAATCCAATACCACAAGATTCTTCCTAGTTTTTCTGAATTCAGTATCTGTATCTACATTTTCCAACAGTAAAAATTAAAGCACCAAACATCACCTATGTATTTGCTCATTTGTTCAGTCCTAGAATATATGGACAGTAATTTGAGTTGCTTTACCCATATCTCTGTGAAAAATACACCTACTAAGTTGAGTTCCAATTTGTTTGCAGTTATTTTCATCTTTGAATTGAGGGTATATGGTCACAGTTCTCACGCAGGTAACTGTGATCAGATGGTTCTACGGAAGATGAACTATGAAAAGTGAAAAATGAAATGTTTAAGTTAGTATTAGTCATGTCCCCTGATAGAAAATCTTCAACCAACATTTCCCTGCACTGAGAAGATCCAGGCAATTGCATGTTCTCTACTACCTGTTGTCCTCACATACCTGTGATTTCTTACTCTAATGAACTAGGATAAATACTGTGAACCTGAAGACTCATTTTGCTAAGTCAAGAGACACCTTTTGTTCTTGACTTTTGAATTTTTGCCCTCTGAGTATGAAAGAAAGAATGGATATAGTCTTTTGCCTTAAGACCTAGAATAGAGCTGCTTTAAGTCACACTCCATCGATATTTCCCTACGGCCTTTCTGTTCTCCAGTAGTTTTTACATGGCTGGTTCCTGTATTAGGAGTGGCTCCTAGTCCCTAATAACCACATCAATCACATAGAAGGGAGGAGAGTCAGAAGCATAACCTTATAGAAGAGAAAGGCAATAAGAAGACAGTTGCTTAGGTGTTGTTCAAGTTATAATCTCTTCTTTTTTTTTTAACATCTTTATTGGAGTATAATTGCCTTACAATGTGTTAGTTTCTGCTGTATCACAAAGTGAATCAGTTATACATATACGTATGTCCCCATATCCCCTCCCTCTTGCGTCTCCCTCCCACCCTCCCTATCCCACCCCTTCTAGGTGGTCACAAAGCACCGAGCTGAACCCCTGTGCTATGCAGCTGCTTCCCACTACCTATCTGTTTTACATTTGGTAGTGTATATATGTCCATGTAACTCTCTCACTTCGTCCCAGCTTACCCTTCCCCCTCCCCATGTCCTCAAGTCCATTCTCTACGTGTGCATCTTTATTCCTGTCCTGCTCCTAGATTCATCAGAACCACTTTTTTTTTTTTTTTTTTTTTTAGATTCCATATATGTGTTAGCATACGGTATTTGTTTTTCTCTTTCTGACTTCACTCTCTATAACAGACTCTAGGTCCATCCACCTCACTACAAATAACTCAATTTCGTTTCTTTTTATGGCTGAGTAATATTCCATTGTATATATGTGCCACATCTTCTTTATCCATTCATCTGTCGCTGGACACTTAGGTTGCTTCCATGTCCTGGCTATTGTAAATAGTGCTGCAATGAACATTGTGACACATGTCTCTTTTTGAATTATGGTTTTCTCAGGGTGTATGCCCAGCAGTGGGATTGCTGGGTTATATGGTAGTTCTATTTTTAGTTTTTTAAGGAACCTCCATACTGTTCTCCATAGTGGCTGTATCAATTTACATTCCCACCAACAGTACAGGAGGGTTCCCTTTTCTTCACACCCTCTCCAGCATTTATTGTTTGTAGATTTTTTGATGATGGCCATTCTGACCGGTGTGAGGTGATACCTCACTGTAGTTTTGGTTTGCATTTCTCTAATGATTAGTGATGTTGAGCATCCTTTCATGTGTTTGTTGTCAATCTGTATATCTTCTTTGGAGAAATGTCTATTTAGGTCTTCTGCCCATTTTTGGATTGGGTTGTTTGTTTTTTTCATATTGAGCTGCATGAGCTGCTTGTAAATTTTGGAGATTAATCCTTTGTCAGTTCCTTTGTTTGCAAATATTTTCTCGCATTCTGAGGGTTGTCCTTTCATCTTGTTTATGGTTTCCTTTGCTGTGCAAAAGCTTTTAAGTTTCATTAGGTCCCATTTGTTTATTTTTGTTTTTATTTCCATTTCCCTAGGAGGTGGGTCAAAAAAGATCTTGCTGTGATTTATGTCATAGAGTGTTCTGCCTATGTTTTCCTCTAAGAGTTTGATGGTGTCTGGCCTTACATTTAGGTCTTTAATCCATTTTGAGTTTATTTTTGTGTATGGTGTTAGGAAGTGTTCTAATTTCATTCTTTTACATGTAGCTGTCCAGTTTTCCCAGCACGACTTATTGAAGAGGCTGTCTTTTCTACAATGTATATTCTTGCCTCCTTTATCACAGATAAGGTGACCATATGTGTATGGGTTTATCTCTGGGCTTTCTATCCTGTTCCATTGATCTATATTTCTGTTTTTGTTCCAGTACCGTACTGTCTTGATTACTGTAGCTTTGTAGTATAGTCTGAAGTCAGGGAACCTGATTCCTCCACCTCCATTTTTCTTTCTCAGGATTGTTTTACCTTTAGCATTTGTTGTAAAGCTGGTTTGGTGGTGCTGAATTCTCTTAACTTTTGCTTGTCTGTAAAGGTTTTAATTTCTTTGTTAAATCTGAAAGAGATCCTTGCTGGGTAGAGTAATCTTGGTTGTAGGTTTTTCCCTTTCATCACTTTAAATATGTCTTGCCGCTTCCTTCTGGCTTGCAGAGTTTCTGCTGAAAGATCAGCTGCTAACCTTATGGGGATTCCCTTTTATCTTATTTGTTGCTTTTCCCTTGCTGCTTTTAATAGTTTTTCTTTGTATTTAATTTTTGAAAGTTTGATTAATATGTGTCTTGGCATGTTTCTCTTTGGATTTATCCTGTATGGGACTCTCTCTGCTTCCTGGACCTGATTGACTATTTCATTTCCCATGTTAGGGAAGTTTTCAACTATAATCTCTTCAAATATTTTCTCAGTCCCTTTCTTTTTCTCTTCTTCTTCTGGGACCTCTATAATTCGATTGTTGGTGTGTTTAATGTTGTCCCAGAGGTCTCTGAGACTGTCCTCAGTTCTTTTCCTTCTTTTTTCTGTATTCTGCTCTACGGTAGTTATTTCCACTGTTTTATCTTCCAGGTCGCTTATCTGTGCTTCTGCCTCAGTTATTCTGCTATCGATCCCATCTAGAGTACTTTTAATTTCATTTATTGTGTTGTTCATCGTTGCTTGTTTCATCTTTATTTCTTCTAGGTCCTTGTTAAATGTTTCTTGCATTTTGTCTATTCTATTTCCAAGATTTTGGATCATCTTTACTATCATTATTCTGAATTCTTTTTCAGGTAGACTGCCTATTTTCTCTTCGTTTGTTTGGTCTGGTGGGTTTTTACCTTGCTCCTTCAACAGCTACGTATTTCTCTGTCTTCTCATTTTGTTTAACTTACTGTTTGGAGTCTCCTTTTCGCAGGCTGCACATTCGTAGTTCCCGTTGTTTTTGGTGTCTGCCCCCAGGGCGTAAAGTTGGTTCAGTGGGTTGTGTAGGCTTCCTGGTGGAGGGCACTGGTGCCTGTGTTTTGGTGGGTGGGGCTGGATCTTGTCTTTCTGGTGGGCAGGACCACATCCCGTGGTGTGTTTTGGGGTGTCTGACCTTAGTATGATTTTAGGCAGCCTCTCTGCTAATGGGTGGGGTTGTGTTACTGTCTTGCTAGTTGTTTGGCATGGGGCGTCCAGCACTGGAGCTTGGTGGCCATTGGCTGGGGCTGGGTCTTAGCATTGAGATGGAGATCTCTTGGAGAGCTCTTGCTGATTGATATTAAGTGGGGCCAGGAGGTCTCTGGTGGTCCAGTGTCCTGAACTCGGCTCTCCCACCTCGGAGCCTCAGGCCTGAAACCAGGCTGGAGCACCGAGGCCCTGTCAGCCACATGGCTCTGGATCACTGTGATGATAGAGGTGCTCAGCACCCTGTACCTTGGGAGGATGCTCCGCCCCCTCAATCTCTTTTATTCTTATATTCAGAGTTGCACTGTCTTCGAAATATGGCCCACTTAGGTATACATAAGGCCTTGGTTTTGCTTTTGAGCTACATGAGAGCACTAACTCCTAGGGATACTGATATAAGGGTGGTATCTAAAAACTTTAAACATAACCACTCATTCACCCTTACCCCCTGCCCCCCAGTTTAGAGTATATACTTATCAGCTAAGATAAAAGAAAAATTTAATGGCAGAGTTTTACTAGAAGGAGGTAGTAAGATCTCACCTTTCAAGAGGGTTTTAAACCTAGTAGATTTCATTTGCTTGGGACAGGTATGTATGAATTCTTAGAACAAGAATTACAACCTGCTATATTTTAGTTCCTGTTATGTAAGTCACTGATTGAATTTATGGTTCTAAGGGAATGTATCATTTTTCAATCCTAGTGGCAGATTATTCAATTAGTAGTGAGATGTTCCTTTTTATCAACCTTTATATATAGCACTTATAGATGACTGAGGTTTTTAAATTTAAAAGCGTATCCTGATGAGGATCATTTATTTAAATACTCACTTTTTCCCCCCATTTGTTTTCCATAGAGTATTTGGGGTGTAAAAGAATGATTGATCCTTGACGTTAGGAAAAAATATAAAATAAGACAGTGATACATGATATAACTAGTAAAAGTTGGCCTCAGTGCAAAGTCTCTGCCCTCCCCTGACCTCTTTGTTACATGCTTCTATAAACCAACAGGGTCACCCTTTCTTTTTCCAGCAGAAGTGATGGAAGGGAAGGGTGTGGTCAAGGTCTTTGGAGAGAGTTGTATCCAATGTGGAGAATGGAAGGACTAAACAGAGGCTTTTCCTCTATCAGTGATTCTTAACAACGTTCTTACCAATGCTAAAGGATATGGTAAATAGCATTATTTATTGCTGTTTGTGCCAGAAGACCAGGGATGCTAAAAGTTCACCATAATGAAGAATTGTCTCATCTGCAATATAAGCATTGCCCTCCTTTGGGGAAAACATAAAAGTTTGTTTTAGGGTCTCTAGTCAGGGTATAAGAATGCTACATTGTCCTAAACCATTGCTTTTCAAGCTAGGACATCCATTGGAATCATTTGGATGGCTTGTTAAAACAGATCGATGGGCCCTACCCCAGAGTCTGAGGACAGGCCCTAGAATTTTCATTTCTAAAAAGTATCAACTAATGCTGCTTCTGCTGCTTTGGGGACCACAGGGTGTGAAGTTTCACTCCAGGTAACTGGTATCGTGCATGCATGGGCTGCTTTGATTGCCACCAAAGTAAGATGAACAAGACCAAAGTTTTCTAATTTTTTTTTTTTTTTACAACCTAAAGAATTATTTTTTGGCCCTTAGCACGGACTACATCAAATACAAGCATTTGTGCATACCTCTGGACCATCTGGTAACTATGAAAACTTCTACTTTAAGCCAAATATGCTAGCAAATATAAGTTGGAGTAGAAGTATCTTGATAATGTAAATAAAAGTAACTGTCTCTTTCAAGAAATTTTTTTCCTGAAATACTTGTCCTAGATTCTTACGATGAGACTCAAAATTAGCATATTTGTTTTCCTACTTTAAAAAAATTATTCTCCAGTGAGACAATGTAAGGATATAGTCTCCAACACTTTATTTATATTGAATAACTTTAGACTATAAGGCTGTTACATTTTGCACTTTTTGGCACTTAAAATACTAAAAGCACACCAAGAGAATGAGATCAAAGGTTTTTGGGGGTTTTTTTCTCCCCACTTTTCTGGAGAAGAAATTCTCTAACATAAATGTTTTTCATTTCTCTAAGTTATACTTAGCTGTGAAATTCAAAACCTGACCATATTTGACTCAGAACTCTACAAATTTGTAACTGTTTTCTCTCCTTTCAAGAGTGAGGTTCTCAACAAGAATTTTGGTGCTTTACCAAAAGTAATACAATCTTGTATTTAAACTGCATTTTAATCTGAAGCTAAAAGCCTCTAAAACATAGTATGTATAAATATAGACAGAATTTATGTTAAATGTTTTAAAATATAACAAAGTTGCAAAGAACAAGTTTGCTATTTGCTTAGTGGTGCTCTTTTGATTTAGTGCCAAACACGAATACATATAGATGTAGAGACTGAGATAGAGAGATATATCACATATGTATTATATTATTATATATTATGTATACAAATGATATAAAGCAGACCATGTGTTAAATTCATCTCCTTTTCTAGTAGAAAGTTAGAGTCAGCTAAAGTAATAGTAGAAGGAATTGAACCTGGCAGAGAGATGTGTAAATTTTTACTAGGCAAATTCTTCCAATTATTATAGCATTAGACACTCCTTATATAAAACTGGTGGTCTTTTATAAACTACTAATTAATTGTACTTGGTAATCAAGAGAGGTTATACTGATGGTAGGAATTGTTTTATGTAAGTTTGAATGAGTAACCATTAGGTGAATGTTTTAATTAAAAAGAATTAATGTACTGTGTTGTAATCTTTATTTGAAAGGAAGGTAATATAAAGAGGTAGAGAACTAGTGGAAAGTTATCTTTATTTTTTCAGTGTTACTTTCTTCATGTGGAATTTTAAAAGGTTTAAAGTTTCTTCATGTGAAATGTTAAAAGTTTAAATAAGAAAAAGAGAACTATGTAAAATACACACTTTTGTTATGTAGTTGACCTTTGAAAAACGCAAGGGTAGGGGTGCCAGTCCTTCCTGCAGTTGAAAATCCCTGTATAACTTTTAGTCAGCCCTTGGTATACAAGGGTCCTCTCATATTTGCGGTTTTGCATCCACAGATTCAAGTAACTGTGGATTCAGTTAATACTATTGTATTACTGTGAAAAAAAATCCACCTATAAGTGGGCCTGTGCAGTTCAAATCACAGGTCAACTGTAAATGTGTAATAATAATTCATTGATTTTTGTTTATTTAAGCCGTTTTAATTTAAACCTTAAAAAAAATGATATACCTGTTAAAATTTCACATGAAGTAGCACTTTAAATAATTTAATCAAATTCTCCTCAAATTTATCTATAGGTTCAATGTAACTTTTATCAAAATCCCAACAAGGGCTTCCCTGGTGGCGCAGTGGTTGAGAGTCCGCCTGCAGATGCAGGGGACACGGGTTCATGCCCCAGTCTGGGAAGATCCCACATGCCGTGGAGCGGCTGGGCCCGTGAGCCATGGCCGCTGAGCCTGTGCGTCCGGAGCCTGTGCTCCGCAACGGGAGAGGCCACAACAGTGAGAGGCCCACGTACCGCAAAAAAAAAAAAAAAAATCCCAACAAGATTTCTAGTAGATATAGACAAGCTTATTCTAAGTTTTATATGGAAAAAAAGAATTTAGAAAAAAAAAATGGTAGAGAGAATCATTCTATTCAATGTTAAGACTTCCTGTACAGCTATGGTAATTGGAGAGGTAGACATCATATAGATCAATAGAACAGAATAGAGAACCTTAAAAAAGGCATAAAAGCAACTCAGTTGTAAGAAGGACAGTCTCTTCAACAAATGTTGCTGGATCAATTGGACATCCATAGGCAAAGAAAATGAATATCAAAATGCATCCCTTATGTAAAAGTTAACTCAAAAAGGATCATAAATTTAAATGTAAAATTTTAAACTATAAAACTTTAGAAGAAAATGTGGAAAAATATAAAAAAACTTTGGGAACTGGGAGTAGAAACAGAATTCTTATACATGACACCAAAAGCACAATCCATAAAAAAATTTTGATAGGTTGGACTTCATCAAAATTTAAAATGTTTGCCAAAGATTCTGTTATGAGGATGATAAAACAAGCTAAAGACTAGAAGAAAATATTTGCAAACCAGAAATACATGCAAATCTGACACAGAATTTGAATCTGGAATGTACAAAGAACTCTCAAAACTCAGCTGTAAAAAACAAACAAACAAGGAATCCAATTAGAAAATGAGCAAAAGACATGAACAGCCATTTTATCAAAGAGGCTATATAGTTGGCACTATGCACATGAAAAAATTTCTGCTTCTTAACCATCAGGGAAATGTAAATTAAAACTACAGTGAGATATAATTACACACCTATCAGAATGGCTAAAATTAAAAAAGTAACAAGAGCAAATGTTGACAAGGATGTGGAGAAACTGAATCACTCATACCTTGCTGGTAAGAATGTAAAATGGTGCAACCACTTTGGAAAATAGTTTGGTACTTTCTTACAAAACTACAGATACAATTACCACAAGACAGTTGCACTGCTGAGCATTTATCCCAGAGAAATGAAAACTTATATTTGTTCAGAAACCTGCACCTGAATGTTCATAGCAACTTTATTCATCATAACCTCAGACTGGAAATAACCCTAATGTCCTTCAATGGGTACATGATTAAACAAATTCTGGTGTGTCCTTGCTATAGAATCCTACTCAGCAATAAAAAGGAATGGCTTAGTTATACTTGTAACAACTTGGATGGATCTCAAAGACATTATGATTAATGAAAAAAAGCCCATCTCGAAAAGTTACCTGTACTATATGATTGCATTTATTTAACATTCTCAAAATGATAAAACTAGGGAGGTGGAGACAGATTAATGGTTGGCAGGCAACAGGAAAGGCCATGGAGGGATGCTACTGTCAAGGGAGTTCCATTGTGGTGATGAGGTGGTTATGTGAACCTATACATGGGATCAAATTGCATAAAACTGTACATATGCTCACAAATAAAGGCATGTGGTGAAAACTGAGCAAGGTCTGTGGTTAACAGTATTGTACTAAAAATAATTTCTCAGCTTTGATATTGTACTGTAATTATATAAGATGTCACCATTGGGGAAGCTGGATGAAGGGTTCACAGGATTCTATGTAATATTTTTGCAACTTCCTGTGAGCCTATAATTATTTCAAAATAAAAAGTTAAAAATAGAATTTAAGTAGAAATTGGAAAAGATCAAGAAAAT
This sequence comes from Orcinus orca, assembly GCF_937001465.1. Lineage (NCBI taxonomy): Eukaryota > Metazoa > Chordata > Mammalia > Artiodactyla > Delphinidae > Orcinus > Orcinus orca. Next base: position 121,164,192 of record NC_064562.1, read on the forward strand.
AAAGAATACTGAAATTATTTCTCAGCTCATCTTTTTCAAAAATATCAGAAAACTTCTAGAGACTATTTATAAATCAAATGATAGTTTGATACAAGGCAAGAACTACAAAATGAATAACAATGCAATGCTAATATACACAGTTAAACCTTGACTTTAACTTTATTTTTTTTATTTTGTTTATTTATTTTTGGGATCTTCCCAGACCAGGGCTCAAACCCATGTCCCCCGCATTGGCAAGCGGATTCTTAACCACTGTGCCACCAGGGAAGTTGACTTTAACTTTGACAGACAGTCCATTTCACAGGTTGCTATTCTCAAGCTCCTAGAGAAATGGAGAGAGTCAAGCATAACATAATTTGAGTATTTTTATATCAACATTGCTTCAGAATATTAATTGGTATGATCTAGGAATAGCCCTAGTATAAATCCTGGCTGATAGTTTGCACTAGGGCTCCTGGCTGCCACCAGAAAACTTCAGGGTTCCTTGAAGCTGTCATGGTGTTACATATGTTATGGTGATAGAGAGGGATGTTATGTTTATGAGGAGAAGTAGAGAAAGGTCTTTCATACTGAAAGTTTAGTCGTGTCCAATTTCAATTATACATTTGTATTTCAAAGTACTGAAACGTAGGACTGAGTGTTTTGTTTTGGCTGTCAAAATGGTTGATTGATTAAGTTTATTTTGAACTTTAAATCAGCTCAGGTGTGGAAATGACCCAGGTGTATAATGTACTACTAACTAAATCGTCTGGAGCCACTTTGCTGTAAACAAGGCCTGAAAAAGAGTAGCAAGATTAAATTCAAGTTTTATTACTTCCATGTCTGCAACAAAAATAAGTGCAGGGCCAGTATCAACCAGAGAGGCAGAAATTCTTTAACTAGGGGAGCATTGGTAAAATGGGCTCACAGCTTTGGTACCTTATATCCACATAGCATTGGGCTCACTGGGTTTCTTATCTTTTTTTTTTCCTTTTCTGTTTTTAAGCCATGAAACTGGGTTGTCTTTGTAGGAAAATACAATGCTTTTTTTTTTTTTTAAGTGTACTTAATCATGGCATGTGATTAAAGAAAAAGTTAAAAGTCTTTTTTTCTCCTGGAGTTAGATTTGTTGTAATTCCTCCCAGTATTATGTTATGCTTTGTTCTATCCTTTAGGATTAGACTTCAAGAACCCTATTTATAGACCATGTTTTTAAGTACTTTGCAAGCAGAGCCCATGATGACTGGTTACCACGAAAGGTTTTAATGGCCAGTTTATCTAAGGTGGATTACATGGAATCTTCTAAGAGTGTTGCTTTTTAAAACAAAATAAAAGTGTTTGATGTGAGGAAGTATCTATGTGAGTAAGCAATTATCTGAATTTAATTTAATTAGGTCATGTAGAGTATGAAATTATTTGGAAACTTTTTGTCTGTGTACAAATGAACAAATTGAGAATTTATTGAACAATCAAGGAGATTTGGGTCTATTCCTAACTTCACTAAGTCATTTATTATAGCACTAGGCAAGTTTGAAAGTTACCATGGTTTGTTTTAGGAATATTATTAATTCACTGATAAGAAACCTCAAATTATCCATTCAGGTGAATATTGTTTATTAGTATGTTTCAGAGATCAAATGGCTTCAACAGATTGAAATAGGTTTATGTGAGTAATGAAGTACTTATTTCTGAAAACCAGTACTAGGCAAAGGTTCAGATCTCTTTAGTTTGTGTTGAAATGTAGTTAGGATGGGACCATTTTAATTCAACAAGACTTACCTGGTCGGTAGGTCTGGAGCACCCTTCTAGTCCTGCTATGTTTTTAGCAGCACCAAGTTCTCTTAGGGCTGGAGATGTGTACCCATTTTAAGATAAGACTTTTCCTAAGAATTTCATTCCATTTTTTTCTTTCAGAATTTTTCTGATGGGTACTGTAATAACAGGGTTTGATGTTTTATTTACTTATTTATTAAAAAAATTAATTTTTTAACATCTTTATTGGAGTATAATTGATTTACAATCGTGTGTTAGTTTCTGCTTTATAACAAAGTGAATCAGCTATACATATACATATATGATCACATAACAAATATTTTATAATACTAGGGTAAACTCAATTTCTAGGACAATACCTTATCTTAAAACAAATAATTTATTTTTTTGAATTTTTTAAAAATACTTCAATATAAGTGAGATCATACAGTATTTGCCTTTGACTTATTTCATTTAGTTTAATGTCCTCTAAAACAAATTATTTTACATGACAGTTTTACTCTATGTCTACTGCAATGAGAAAACAGAAGTATTAATATTTTTGTGGCAGTGTGCACATCTAACAAACTAGACATGCATGAAAAACTACAGGGTTTTTTGCAGGGGAGAGATTAGATAGGGCTAAGTCCTCCCTTTTTTTTTTTTCTAAAACAACTTTATTAACTAAATACTTTCATGCCCAGGGTACCTATTCATACTTAAATTTTTTCAGCAACAAGGAAAGGAAGGAAAACCAAGCTGTCAAAGGCAGTGTTAAACAAAATGACTTTCCAGTCACGCCTCTCTGCTTTCATCTAATCTAGATGGTTTACTGTAAAATCAGGTAATTGTTGGACTACTATGATCTAACCAAAAAGTGTTTTAAAATAATTTTATGAAAGAAGTGCTTTTGATAAGTTTCTTTCAAGTGACCTTAAATCTCTTTAATAAGCAATATTCACATTTATAGTTACTTTTCATCAGATTCTGACTTACATTCTTGATCAAATTCTATAAAAAGTGATTGTATGAGTCAGATTCCAGAAAGGAAAAGATGACACATTCAAATTGGGAATATTTGAGGGGGTTTATATGTAGAGACATTAATTATAAAGTTGTAGGCAGGATGTCTTAACTGTAAAGGGATAGGGCAGGAACTTGGCATTAGTAGCCACAGAGCTGTTTCTACCTCTAGGCCTGATTGGACACAAAGAGGAAAAAGAAAAGAGAAAGTCCATAGAGCAAGCTGCTTTGAGAAGGGCAGAAACCTTCAGGCAAGAGACAGAGGCAGCCTCAAGTGACTGAAGGGGTGAGAGGAGAGTTAAATTACCCTGCCCTCATTCTCCTTTATTATTACCATCTGTCTGATCTCCTGCTGGGGCTTTTCCCTGACCAAACCCATCCAGATGCCAGAGGGCAAGGAAGCCTGTTGATGTACCCTATGCAGGTCACCACCAGGGCAGAGAGCTAGCTGAATTTGGAGGAGGCAAACCTACGATACCTGGCAGAGTAATTATGGAATTCAGGACTGAGAGAGACACTAGAGATCATCTAGAATGAGGAAATCTGAGGTTTGTGGAGAGGATAAGCAGCCTGCATTGTGTTACACACAACAGAGATGCATTGTCTGTCAGTCAGCTGTGCCCAGAACTGGAGCTCTACATTCATTATGCTTTGTAATTATGCCACAGTCACCTCTTACAGCATCTGTGCACATCTCATGTGGGAAGTTACACTGATTTGTACTGCTATTAATAAAATTTGAAAATTTTTAACCTGGTGGGTGGGATTTGCACTTATTAGAGGAAATGTTTTGGCATAGTACTTCATCCCATAAATCTTATATCAGCCCATACTATAATTGCCTGAAAATTACTTTCAATGACCATACTTGCTATAGAAAATTGCTGTTTAATGTGACTTTTCTTAAATCCTAGAGTTGTGGAGGTAAGATAGGGAGAGGAATTAGAATAACCCTCTAGCTACTGGAATCTTTGCTTTAGAGGTTTAAAATTTGGGACTCATTTGATTAAAATTAAAAGCAGTCTATAAAACTCTTAATATATTAAGAGTATATATTGTTTGCCTTTTTTATTTTAGAGAATATTGTTTGCCTTTTTTATTTTAGTTAGCAACATGTTTTTCTTAAAGCTGAGAAATTCCAGTTTTATGTTTTAGTTCTATTTTGTATACAGAAAACTGTAGCAGAAGTGGGCAGTTTCTATAGGTCCTTAAGAGGATGACAGTCTCAGGCTAAACACTAGCACAGAGTCTGCACTCTAGGAGTCAGCTAGCAATGGTAAGATCAGAAATCTGAGATTATTTTTTAAGTTGTTTGTGTTTATTTTTCCCATTGAAAAAAAATTTTTATTGGAGTATAGTTGATTTACAATGTTGTGTTAGTTTCAGGGGTACAGAAAAGTGAATCAGTTATACATACACATATATACAATTTTTTTAGATTCTTTTCCCATATAGGCCATTACAGAGTATTGAGTAGAGTTCCCTGTGCTATACAGTTCTTATTATTCCCTGTGCAATATAGTTCTTATTATCTACTTTATATGTAGTAGTGTGTATATGTCAATCCCAATCTCCCAACTTAGCCCTCCCCCCACTTATACCCTGGTAACCATAAGTTTGTCTTCTACATTTGTGACTCTACTTCTGTTTTGTAAATAAGTTCATTTGTTCCTTTTTAGATTCCACATATAAGCAATATTATATATTTGTCTTTCTGTGTCTGACTTATTCACTCATTATGGCAATCTGTAGGTCCATCCATGTTGCTGCAAATTGCATTATTTTGTTCTTAAACTATGTGTTATTTTATTTTATTAGTTTCCTATTTTTTCTACCTCGAGTATTTAAAAAAGTCTTTTAAAATCCCAGCCTGTCTCCATTGTGCTAATGGGAGCCCAAGAAAGATCTTTCTATTATTATTTTTAGTTGAAAGAGAATAACATACCCTGAGAAGGCAGCATGAAGGTGGAGGTGGCAATTCAAGTGAAGCTCAATTGAAAGGTGAAGCTGAATGGGACAAAGGGAGGCTACTTGGTCCAGTTGTCTTACACCTGGAGGGTTAAATGTTAGTAGTTGGTTTTAGTTCAGTAAAGAAGGTGATTGATTACTTTCCCAGATACTGTCTCTCCCCCGAGACAGCTCCTTGAGAGAGAATCAGGCATTTGTGTTTGTAACTCGTGCCTGACTGAGGAACCAGTACAAAGAAGGCAGAGATTTAATGAATTCCTGAATGAAATAATGAATGAATCAAATGGGGGGAAATAGTATGATTCTGACTACTGAGCATCCTCAGAAGAAGAAAATAAATTAAGAAATATCTCCTCCTTAAAATGGCCATACTACCCAAAGGAATCTATAGATTTAATGTGATCCCTGTCAAATTACCCATGACATTTTTCACAGAACTAAAACAAATAATCCTAAAATTTATATGGAACCACAAAAGACCCAGAATTGCCAAAGCAATCTGAGGAAAGAGAACAAAGCTGAAGGCATAACCCTCCCAGACTTCAGACAATACTACAAAGCTACAGTAATCAAAACAGCATGATACTGGCACAAAAACAGACATATAGATCAATGGAACAAAATAGCCCAGAAAAAAACCCCACGCACTTACAGTCAATTAATCTTAGACAAAGGAGGAAACAATATACAATGGAGAAAAGACAGTCTCTTCAGCAAGTGGTGTTGGGAAAGCTGGACAGCGGCATGTAATCAATGAAGTTAGAACACTCCCTCACACCATACACAAAAATAAACTCAAAATGCATGAACATGTAAATATAAGACATGACATCACAAAATTCCTAAAGGGTAAAACAGGCAAAACAGTCTCTGACTTAAATCATAGCAATATTTTCTTAGCTCAGTCTCCCAAGGCAAAAGAAATAAAAGTAAAAATAAACAAATGGGACCTAATCAAACTTATAAGCTTTTGCACAACAATGGAAACCAAAAACAAAACAAAAAGACAACCCACAGAATGGGAGAAAATATTTGCAAACACACACACACACACACACACACACACAATGGAATACTACTCAGCCATAAAAAAGAATGAAATAATATTTGCAGCAACATGGATGGACCTAGAGATTATCATACTAAGTGAAGTAAGTCAGACAGAGAAAGACAAATATCATATGATATCACTTATATGTGGAATCTAAAAGATAAGACAAATGAACTTATTTACAAAACAAACAGACTCACAGACATAGAAAACAAACTTATGGTTACCAAAGGGGAAAATGGGGGTGGGATAAATTAGGAGTAAGGGATTAACATATACACACTACTATATATATTAAATAAACAAGGATTTACTGGATAGCACAGGGAACTATATTCAATATCTTGTAATAACCTATAATGGAAAAGAATCTGAAAAAAATCTGAAATATATATATATGTATGTAACTGAATCACTTTGCTGTATACCTGAAACTAACACAATATTGTAAATGAACTATAATTCAATTACAAAATTATATCCAAGTTCTGATTTTTTAAAATTTACTGAAAACAATATTTGCAAACATCTGGATGGACTCAGAACAAAAATGAACGTTTTTCTTTTCATTATTACAGTGAGACTCATGTTTTTTAATGGAATGGTCAATGAAGTGCAATACATTAATTCTTCGAAACCAGTGTTTTGAGATAACTCATTCTTATAATTGTGTCCCCAAAGAGCAGAGCATGATAGATTTTGTACATCCTCCTCAGTAGGACATCTAACTGAATCTCTGAAGCCTGTGTGTTCTCTACTTTCACAATATGAAGAAGACCAGTCCAGAAAACTGCTGTGTAACCTAGTAGTTTGGTCAGTTAATAGCACAAGCATTTTACTAAGATTTACAAAAAAGGATGAAAGAAAGAAAGAAAAGACACAGAGAGAAAGAAACAAAGAAATAAAAAATAACAGAAACTTCATGTACAAAATACAGAGTTCTAGGTCAGTAACGGCTTCCTCAAGAGATTAGAGCCACCTGATGTTGAACTTGGAGAGTCAGCTTCAGCAGCAGGATTTCCTATTTGGAAGCCCATAGGAGGAGATAGCTCCAGTAAATCTATATTGTTTTAGAATAGATACCTTCTAGAACTTTCTTTTTAAGGAAAACAGATTTAAAAGAATTAATTTTTTTCTTAATCCCCTGTTTACTGAGACTTTGATCTTACCAGCTAGGTTTTGCCAAACATATTACGTTTTAGGAACATAATTTCTGCAGTGAAAGGATTACTGAATTGGAAACACTGAAGCAGTAGCTGTTGTAAAAGGCCACAAAAAAAGAATGTTGATTTTTAGTTGGGAAAGATGTCAAGCAGTTCTTGAATTTGGCCTTGAAACAGAGTAAATTTTAGATTAAAAGAAAGAAGAATGTGAATTATTCTAGTGAGAGGGAAGAGCATTAACAACACTAGGGAAAATGGGTATAGAAAGGAAATTTCAGGTGAATGTCAGAAAACTAGTTTTATGATGTAATACCAACTAGGGATGATTGTTTAAGAGGAATCAGCTCATTGAGAGCCTTTAATGTCATACTTTATGGGTTTTTTTCCTCTCATAATAAAGGCCAGTTTTTGTGGGGGGTTTTTTGAGGGGGAAGTGGAATTGCTGTTGGTTTTTTTTTTAACTTCTTTATTGGAGTATAATTTCTTTACAATGGTGTTTTAGTTTGTGCTTTATAACAAAGTGAATCAGCTATATGTATACCTGTATCCCCATATCTCCTCCCTCTTGCGTCTCCCTCCCACCCTCCCTATCCCACCCCTCTAAGTGGTCACAAAGCACCGAGCTGATCTCCCTGTGCTACTTCTCACTAGCTATCAGTTTTACATTTGGTAGTGTATATATGTCCATGTCACTCTATCACTTCGTCCCAGCTTACCCTTGCCCCTCCCCGTGTCCTCAAGTCCATTCTTTACATCTGCATCTTTATTCCTGTCCGCCCCTAGGTTTTTCTGAAACATTTTTTTTCTTACATTCCATATATATGTGTTAGCATACGGTATTTGTTTTTCTCTTTCTGACTTACTTCACTCTGTATGACAGACTCTAGGTCCATCCACCTCACTACAAATAACTCAGTTTCGTTTCTTTTTATGGCTGAGTAATATTCCATTGTCTATGTGCCACATCTTCTTTATCCATTCATCTGTCAATGGACACTTAGGTTGCTTCCATGTCCTGGCTTTTGTAAATAGAGCTGCAATGATGAACACTGTGGTACATGACTCTTTTTGAATTATGGTTTTCTCAGGGTATATGCCCAGTAGTGGGATTGCTGGGTCGTATGGTAGTTCTATTTTTAGTTTTTTAAGGAACCTCCTTACTGTTCTCCATAGTGGCTGTATCAATTTACATTCCCACCAACAGTGCAAGAGGGTTCCCTTTTCTCCACACCCTCTCCAGCATTTACTGTTTGTAGATTTTTTGATGATGGCCATTCTGACTGGTGTGAGGTAATACCTCATTGTAGTTTTGATTTGCATTTCTCTAATGATTAGTGATGTTGAGCATCCTTTAACTTGTTTGTTGGCAATCTGTATATGTTCCTTGGAGAAATGTCTTCTTAGGCCGTCTGCCCAGTTTTGGATTGGGTTGTTTCTTTTTTTGATATTGAGCTGCATGAGCTGCTTATAAATTTTGGAGATTAATCCTTTGTCAGTTGCTTCATTTGCAGATATTTTCTCCCATTCTGAGGGTTGTCTTTTCATCTTGTTTATGGTTTCCTTTGCTGTGCAAAAGCTTTTAAGTGTCACTAGGTCCCATTTGTTTATTTTTGTTTCATTTCCATTTCTCTAGGAAGTGGGTCAAAAAGGACCTTGCTGTGATTTATGTCATAGAGTGTTCTGCCTATATTTTCCTCCAAGAGTTTTATAGTGTCTAGCCTTACATTTAGGTCTTTAATCCATTTTGAGCTTATTTTTGTGTACGGTGTTAGGGAGTGTTCTAATTTCATTCTTTTATATGTAGCTGTCCAGTTTGCCCAGCACCACTTCTTGAAGAGTCTGTCTTTTTTCCAGTGTATATTCTTGCCTCCTTCATCAAAGATAAGGTGACCATATGTGTGTGGGTTTATCTCTGGGTTTTCTATCCTGTTCCATTGATGAATATTTCTGTTTTTGTGCCAGTACCCTACTGTCTTGATTACTGTAACTTTGTAGTATAGTCTGAAGTCAGGGAGCCTGATTCCTCCAGCTCTGTTTTTCTTTCTCAAGATTGCCTTGGCTATTCAGAGTCTTTTGTGTTTCCATACAAATTGTGAAATTTTTTGTTCTAGTTCCATAAAAAATGCCATTGGTAGTTTGGTAGGGATGGCATTGAATCTGTAGATTACTTTGGGTAGTATAGTCATTTTCACAATGCTGATTCTTCCAATCCAAGAACATGGTGTATCTCTCCATCTGTTTGTATCATCTTTAATTTCTTTCATCAGTGTCTTATAGTTTTTTGCATATGGGTCTTTTGTCTCCTTAGGGAGGCTTATTTCTAGGTATCATATTCTTTTTGTTGCAGTGGTAAATGGGAGTGTTTCCTTAATTTCTCTTTCAGAATTTTCATGATTAGTGTATAGGAATGCAAGAGATTTATGTGCATTAATTTTGTATCCTGCTACCTTACCAAATTCATTGATTAGGTTGTCCATTTCATTGGCATATAGTTGCTTGCAGTAATCTCTCATGATCCTTTGTATTTCTGCAGTGTCAGTTGTTACTTCTTTTTCTTTTCTAATTCTACTGATTTGAGTCTTCTCCCTTTTTTTCATGATGAGTCTGGCTAATGGTTTATCAATTTTGTTTATCTTCTCCAAGAACCAGCTTTTAGTTTTATTGATCTTTGCTATTGTTTCCTTCATTTCTTTTTCATTTATTTCTAATCTGAGCTTTATGATTTCTTTCCTTCTGCTAACTTTGGGGTTTTTTTGTTCTTCCTTCTCTTATTGCTTTAGGTGTAAGGTTAGGTTGTTTATTTGAGATGTTTCTTATGTGTGTTCTTAAGGTAGGACTGTATTGCTATAAACTATTCTCTTAGAACTGCTTTTGCTGCATCCCATAGGTTTTGGATCGTCATGTTTTCGTTGTCATTTGTTTCTAGGTATTTTTTTATTTCCTCTTTGATTTCTTCAGCATCTCTTGGTTATTTAGTAGTGTATTGTTTAGCCTCCATGTGTTTGTATTTTTTACAGATTTTTTCCTGTAATTGTTATCTAGTCTCATAGCGTTGTGTTTGGAAAAGATACTTGATACGATTTCAATTTTCTTAAATTTACCAAGACTTCATTTGTGACCCAAGATATGATCTATCCTGGAGAATGTTCCATGAGCACTTGAGAAGAAAGTGTATTCTGTTGTTTTTGGATGGAATGTCCCATAAATATCAATCAAGTCCATCTTGTTTAATGTATCATTTAAAACTTGTGTTTCCTTATTTATTTTCATTTCGGATGATCTGTCCATTGGTGAAAGTGGGGTGTTAAAGTCCCCTACTGTGATTGTGTTACTGTCGATGTCCCCTTTTATGGCTGTTAGCATTTGCCTTATGTATTGAGGTGCTCCTATGTTGGGTGTATAAATATTTACAATTGTTATATCTTCTTCTTGGATTGATCCCTTGATCATTATGTAGTGTCCTTTGTCTCTTGTAAGTCTTTATTTTAAATTCTGTTTTATCTGATATAAGAATTGCTACTCCAGCTTTCTTTTGGTTTCCATTTGCATGGAATATCTTTTTCCATCCCCTCACTTTCAGTCTGTATGTGTCCCTAGGTCTGAAGTGGGTCTGTTGTAGACAGCATATATACGGGTTTTGTTTTTGTATCCGTTCAGCCAGTCTATGTCTTTTGGTGGGAGCATTTAATCCATTTACATTTAAGGTAGTTATCGATATGTATGTTCCTATTACCATTTTCTTAATTGTTTTTGGTTTGTTATTGTAGGTCTTTTCCTTCTCTTGTGTTTCCTGCCTAGGGAAGTTCCTTTAGCATTTGTTGTAAAGCTGGTTTGCTGGTGCTGAATTCTCTTAGCTTTTGCTTGTCTGTAAAGGTTTTAATTTTTCCGTCAAATCTGAATGAGATCCTTGCTGGGTAGAGAAATCTTGGTTGTAGGTTTTTCCCTTTTGTCACATTAAATATGTCCTGCCACTCCCTCTGGCTTGCAGAGTTTCTGCTGAATGATGAGCTGTTAAACTCATGGGGATTCCTTTGTAGTTATTTGTTACTTTTCCCTTGCTGCTTTTACTTTTTTTTCTGTGTATTTAATTTTTGATAGTTTGATTAATATGTGTCTTGGCATGTTTCTCCTTGGATTTATCCTGCATGGGATTCTCTGTGCTTCCTGGATTTGAATGACTATTTCCTTTCCCATATTAGGGAAGTTTTCAACTATAATCTCTTCAAATATCTTCTCAGTCCCTTTCTTTTTCTCTTCTTCTTCTGGGACCCCTATAATTCGAATGTTGGTACATTTAATGTTGTCCCAGAGGTCTCTGGGACTGTCCTCAATTCTTTTCATTCTTCTTTCTTTATTCTGCTCTGCAGTAGTTATTTCCACTATTTTATCTTCCACGTGACTTATCCATTCTTCTGCCTCAGTTATTCTGCTATTGATTCCTCTAGAGAATTTTTAATTTCATTTATTGTGTTGTTCATCATTGTTTGTTTGCGCTTTAGTTCTCCTAGATCCTTGTTAAATGTTTCTTATATTTTCTTTATTCTTTTTCCAAGATTTTGGATCATCTTTACTATCATTAGTCTGAATTCTTTTTCAGGTAGACTGCCTATTTCCTCTTCGTTTGTTTGGTCTGGTGGGTTTTTACCTTGCTCCTTCATCTGCTGTGTGTTTTTCTGTCTTCTCATTTTGCTTACATTATTGTGTTAGGGGTCTGCTTTTTGCAGGCTGCAGGTTCATAGTTCCCGTTGTTTTTGGTGTCAGTCCCCAGTGGCTAAGGTTTGTTCAGTGGGTTGTGTAGGCTTCCTGGTGGAGGGGACTGGTGCCTGTGTTCTGGTGGATGAGGCTGGATCTTGTCTTTCTGTTGGGCAGGACCACGTCTGGTGGTGTGTTTTGGGGCGTTTCTGACCTTAATATGACTTTAGGCAGCCTCTCTGCTAATGGGTGGACTTGTGTTCCTGTCTTGCTAGTTGTTTGGCATAGGGTGTCCAGCACTGTAGCTTGCTGGTCACTGAGTGGAGCTGGGTCTTAGCGTTGGGATGGAGATCTCTAGGAGAGCTTTCACCGTTTGATATTATGTGGAGCTGGGAGGTCTCTGGTGGACCAATGTCCTGAACTCGGCTCTCCCACCTCAGAGACCCAGGCCTGACACCCAGCCGGAGCACCAAGTCCCTGTCAACCACACGGCTCAGAAGGAAAGGGAGAGAAAAGGACAGAAAGAAAGAAAAAAATAAAATAAAGTTATTAAAATTAAAAATTATTAAAAATTTAAAAGTACAAAAAAAAGAAAGAGAGCAACCAAACCAAAAAGCAAATCCACCAATGATAGCAAGTGCTGTAAACTATACTTTAAAAAAAAAGCAGAAACGAACAAAAAATAACGGACAGGCAGAACCCTGGGACAAATGGTAAAAGCAAAGCTATACAGACAAAATCACTCAAAGAATACACATACACAATCTCAAAAAGAGAAAAAAGAAAAATATATATATATATTATCTCTAAAGAAAGAAAAAAACGGAAGTGAGCAACCGAATCAGTAAACAAATCTACCAATGATAATAAACTCTAAATACTAAACTAAGATAAACATAAAACCAGAAACAAATTAGATGCAGAAAGCAAACCCCAAGTCTACAGTTGCTCCCAAAGTCCACTGCCTCAATTTGGGATGATTTGTTGTCTATTCAGGTATTCCAGAGATGCAGGGGACATCAAGTTGATTATGGAGATTTAATCCGCTGCTCCTGAGTCTGCTGGGAGAGGTTTCCCTTTCTCTTCTTTGTTCGCACAGCTCCCAGGTTCAGCTTTGGATCTGGCCCCGCCTCCGCCTCTGCGTGTAGGTTGCCTGAGGGCGTCTGTTCTTCGCTCAGACAGGACAGGGTTAGAGGAGCAGCTGATTAGGCGGCTCCAGCTCACTCAGGCCCAGGGGAGGGAGGGTTACGGAATGCCACGGCAGAGGCCATCATGACGTTGCACCACTATGAGGCGCGCCGTGTGTTCTCCCGGGGAAGTTGTCCCTGGATCACAGGACCCTGTCAGTGGCGGCTGCACAGGCTCCCGGGAGGGGAGGTGTGGCTAGTGACCTGTGCTTGCACACAGGATTCTTGGTGGCTGCAGCAGCAGCCTTAGCATTTCATGTCTGTCTCTGTTGTCCATGGTGATAGTCACGGCTCGCGCCTGTCTCTGGAACTTGTTTAGGCGGTGCTCTGAATCCCCTCTCCTCGCGCACTCTGAAACAATGGTCTGTTGCCTCTTAGGCAAGTCCAGACTTTTCCCCAGACTCCTTCCCGGCTAGCTGTGGCACACTAGCCCCCTTCAGGCTGTGTTCACGCAGCCGACCCAAGTCCTCTCCCTGGGATCTGACCTCCAAAGCCAGAGCCTCAGCTCCCAGCCCCCTCCCGCCCCGGCGGGTGAGCAGAGAAGCCTCTCGGGCTGGTGAGTGCTGGTCGGCATCGATCCTCTGTGTGGGAATCTCTCCTCTTTGCCCTCTGCACCCCTATTGCTGTGCTCTCCTCTGTGGCTCCGAAGCTTTCCCCCCACCACCCCCAGTCTCTGCCAGTGAAGCGGCTTCCTAGCATGTGGAAACTTTTCCTGCTTCACAGCTCCTTCCCAGAGGTGCGGGTCCCGTCCCTATTGTTTTGTCTCTGTTTTTTTCTTTTTTCTTTTGCCCTACCCAGGTATGTGGGGAGTTTCCTGCCTTTTGGGAAGTCTGAGGTCTTCTGTCAGCATTCAGTAGGTGTTCTGTAGGAGCTGTTCCACATGTAGATGTATTTTTGATGTATTTGTGGGGAGGAATGTGATCTCCACGTCGTACTCCTCCGCCATCTTGTAGGAGGTCTCTCTTGCAGTTTTCTTTTGATTTCAAAATAATTTTTATTATTTCAGAACTCTTCTTAAGGACAAATAACAACTAACAATTGTATATATCTCTTTATAGGTTTGCTTGTTAATTCCTAAAAATGAGCTTTCAGGAGAGAAACAGATGCACCAGTATTGATATAATCTATTAGTTTTCTGGACCTCTGGACATTAATAAGTGACATTCTAGAGTATGAGTACTGGAAACCTGTGACCAGTCTATTAAAAGAGCAGAATAGATTATCTTTCTCTGCGAGAAGGCTGCAGTAAATTTACTATATTTATTGAATATTAAGTGGTATTTATCTGGCTTCTTGATTCTCCAGACCTTTATTTGACTCTGCCTGTTGTCTTTCACGTAAGGGCTAAAGCATTTTTATGAATTCCTCCTTGACCACGATTTTGTTTATGATATAATAAAAACCTGGTATTTCAGTGCAACGGACAGCTAACTGACTTGTTTTGCCATTTGTGCCTGGAGTGTAGCAGTGTGGGCACACACCATGGAAAGAAACTTGACCAAAAGCACATGGAGAGAATTCCATCTGTTACTTTTGCTAAGGGTACATTAGCCTTTTTGTGTGCTTTAAATCTAAGTCACCTTTTTTTTGTGTGTGCTTTATCACCCTCAATTAAATCTGCTTGAATTTGAAAATTGTATTTCGGGAGTTGTTCTTTACTTGCACATCACTGAGAGACCTCATTTACTTATGTCAGGGAGGGACTGGATAGTGCTGGGTATGCCACAGCCCCAGCTCCCTGAGGCAGAAAATTCCCCAGAGGCTCTGAGTAAGACAGCAACATATTCTTTTGTTGTCAGATTGGAAGTATCTTTGCCTTCAGTCCCTGAGGCCAGGTTTCAAGTGTTTTCCCAAAAGAACTTCTCATATGGAAAATAGTCAGCCCTCCCCAGAATAATTTTTATCACCAAATAAGTGATTCAGATCGGGGCTGTCAGCACTATGGTGGACACCTGACTGAAGAGGGCATGTGAGTGGCAGATCGTAGCAGTAGGTTGCATATTTCAGGCTTCAGCCTGAAATCCTAGATGAATATGTTCTACTTCACTTAAGTTACCCCCACCTGCTTTTTTAGGATATTCTTAGCATTTACTTGTATTGAGCCAAACTGTGGAGTTACTTGGAGTTAACTGCTTTTTCTAGGTCAGTTAACACATCTGATTTAAAAGTGATAAACACTGAAACAAATAGAAAATGATTCCTGAGTGGGTAGGTCCTAGTGGATGCAGTTTTGTACCTGACCTGGCTAATATGTCTGACCTGTTACTTCAAGGAATGTAGCATCAGGTGTTGCTATTTTTCTGAACAGCAGTTTGGTCGGATTTTGTAGGTTGTAGGATATGCTTAGCGCAGTGTGAAATTGACATTTCAGAGCTCCAGGTTGCCATTTACAGTGACTGGTTTCTATTGATGAACTTTTTGCTTTTTTTACTTACAGACCCACATAAGCTTTTAAAAATTGACTGTTTTTTCAGTTGATTTATGCCTTTATTTCAGATAAGGTTATTTGAATTTGTCTGAACATTTTTATTCCTGAGAGAAATATATCTGTTGACGAATGTCTTCCATTTTACTCTTTCCTTCATGTTTCTAAGTAAAGAGAAATTTTAGATTTTGAAAGGTTAGTCAATTCAGCTGTTTTCAGTTAAGAACAGACTTAATTTATCCCACAAAGTACAATCTATGTCATTAAAAAAAGTACATTCTAGGTACGAAAAATACATTCCAGTTATAAATGTCATGGAGATGTAATGTACAGCACGGTGACTATAGTTAATAATACTGTATTGCATATTTGAAAGTGGCCAAGAGAGTAGATCTTAAAAGTTCTCATCACAAGAAAAAAATTTTCTCTGTAACTATGTATGGTAAAAATGGTAACTAGACTTAGTGTAATGATCATTTTGCAATATATACAAATATGGAATCCTTAGGTTGTATACCTGAAGCTTGTATGTTATATGTCAATTGTACCTCAATAAAAATGTATACATACTATACATAGCCAGCTGTCACTCCCTGTCATGAGGCAGAGAGCCACAGAGGGTCAGTCTTTGTGAACTAATAGTCTATTGATGATGAAGGAAGCAGCCCGTAATGCATGGGCAAAATTGACATACCCTTGGTGACGACATTTTATGAATCCACAATTGGAAGATGCAGTTTATTATCTGTTGCAGCCTCATCTTTCACCACCACTCTGTTTTCCCCAGATTTGTATTCCAATTTTTTGCTATCTTTAGATCCTTGCAAGTCCCTATATGATTTCTTGCCTCTGTGCCTTTGCAACTGCTGTTTTCTTGTCCCAGGGTCCCCAGAATTGTTATCAATTCTTTAAGCCAAATTTTTAATAGTAGCTGTTTTTGGCTGGTGAATTTTATAGTTGATTCTTTCATTTGTTTTTTAGTTTGGTTGGTTGGTTTTTCAAATTTTCTACCACTGGTATAAATCAATATATGTAACTTTTACAATCAGAAGACAGATTTAATTTGTTTGTTCACATCTGTACTTTTACAGGGCATAACAGAGATTGCCAGAAGAAAAAAAATTGTGTAAAAGTACATTTTAAGTTAACTTCAGAGTGACAAATTGTATTGAATGTGAAGCTCAGGCAGGTCTTAAAAGTTCAGCACAGGGCTTCCCTGGTGGCGCAGTGGTTGAGAGTCCGCCTGCTGATGCAGGGGACACGGGTTTGTGCCCCGATCCGGGAAGATCCCGCATGCCGCGGAGAGGCTAGGACCGTGAGCCATGGCCGCTGAGCCTGAGTGTCCGGAGCCTGTGCTCCGCAACGGGAGAGGCCACAACATTGAGAGGCCCGCGTACCACACACACAAAAAAAGTTCAGCACGGGTATAGCTGTTCTTTCTCTGTTCTATTTCTTATATTTTTCTTCTGTTTAGTCTCTTGTGCTCAGCATATTTTATTTTAGCACTTCCCCACATATACCTTTTTGAGAATTACTTGCTTGACAAAAGTTAACTATTTGCCATTTATAATCTTAAAGATTCTATATTTATCTTGTCTCGGTTTCTTTATCTCTGGGATAAGGAAATTTTGTTGGATGATCTTTATGGGGCCATCTATCTCTAATATGCTATAGTATGATTTAAGGAGTTGTATTACTTTATAATTGTTCCCCCAGCCTTCATTTTCTACTTTCCTCCAGCCCACTCTTAAGATTGCTGCCAGATTTATTTTCACAGTGTATAACTCTGATCAAATCTAACGGCTATTCTGGAATGGAAAAGACTAAAATGATAGTAGCTTTCTTCATGTGTTGGGATTATTATGGAATATGATTTATTAAAAGCCTACTAAATACTTGTTAAGCAAAAATATATTGACACGTTTTTGTGTCTGGTACGTTCTTAGAACTAGGGGTACTGAATTGATTTCAAATTTATGCATCTCACACTAAGGGGAAGTTCAAATCCTATAATTTTGTATTTAACCTTCATAGGGGATATATATGCTTGTCTTTCTAGTGTTAATATTCCTAATGCAGACTATGGACCTTCCAAACTTAACATTCCCAGAATTCCCAACACCTCCCCATCACTGCCTGTTCGGAATGGTTTTCCTCCCTTTCTCACATATCTATTTATCCTTCAATACTCAGATGTTACCTACAAGGTTTTTCTCAACCTCTTCCTTTTCTTTTTATACAAAATTACTTTTTTACCTTGTGCTATAATTTATTTAGGTGCATGTTTTCTTCTCCATTAGACTATCACCTTTGAGGGCAGTAAGTAGTTTAAGAGCATAGGCTTTAGAGTCAGACCAGTCTCTGTCATTTATCAGTTATGCCTAATTAGACAAGTTCATTGTTTTCTCTAAGCCTTAGTTTCCTCATCTGCAAAAGGGAGATGGTAATAATGACTTCTTTATAAGGTGATTAGTACCCTGCTGGGCATATTGATAAGTGTCCAATAAATTCAAGGCCTTCTTAATAACACCATTGTTTTATTATATAATTAAAATTATGTTAATAATCCCTTCTTCTTCCCTGTGACCTCTTGCAAATAGCTAAGTGTCTAATGCATATTTTAGAAAAATGTCAATGAATGCTGTTGAATAAAGGCTTATAGAAAGTCAGAAGAGGGAGTGATTAATTCTGATTGTGGGACTGAGGAACACTTGATTGCAATTGGCATTTGAACTTTCATGTCTGAGGTATGATTTTTACAGGAAGAAATAAGCAAAAAAGGGCATTTGAAGCCAAGACAATAACATGCAATTTCAGAGAGAAGTGCAGTCTTAGCTTAACATTAATAATAGAACCTACTTCATAGGATTATTTTGGAGAATAAATGCATCTAAAAGTACTGGCATAGTAAGAATGCAGTAAGTATTAGCTGTTGTTTTAATAACCCATATATAGACTATATGTTAAATAACAAAAACTCATATGTATATATGTATGTGTGTGATGCACGCATTCTTTCATATAAGCTTGAAGGGCTTCTATATGGCAACATTTCCTTAATATTTTTGTTTGCAATACCTGTTAGAAAGTAACAAGATAACATTTATTTTAAAATATTGTTTATTCCAGCTATAGATTATTCTTCCTGTTTGTTTGAGTTAGTGAGATAATACTTTGCAAATGGCTTTTAAATTATCAGCTGTTAAGGATTATCATGCCATTGTTCCCCATTGGTTTAGCTAAATTTGAGAAAAAACTATTTAAGTGACAGCTTACAACAGCTGTAACTGCATGATATGTGAAAACAATCAAGGGATATATATTATGTGAAGCCCACGGTCACTTTATTTTAATTAAAATTGCCTTGAATTATAGTAACAGGATTTTTTTGGTTATAGTTTCTTTAAACCTTTTATCTTGATATACTTTCCAGACTTACAAAAGTTGCAATAATAGTACTAAGAATTCTCAAATACCCTTTATGCAATGTTAACATTTTGCCATATTTTCTTTATTCCTTCCTTCCTTCCTTCCTCTTTCTTTCTTTCTTTCTTTCTTTCTTTCTTCCTTCCTTCCTTCCTTCCTTCCTTCCTTCCTTTCTTTCTTTCTTTCTTTCTCTCTTTTTCCCTTCTCTCTCTCACTCTCTCTGAACTATTTAAGGTGGTTGCAGGCATGATGCCCATTATTTACTCCTGAATACTTCAGAATATATTTTCTAAAAACAAGAAAACACCAGGACATTTTCTTAAATAACCAAAAAATAATCATCAAAATTAGAAAATTAACATTGATACAGTATTACAGGTCTTATTCAGATTTTGCCATTTGTTCTAATAATGTTCTTTATAATAACAGAAAAATTCCATATTTTGGATTGCATTTAGTTGTCATATCTCTATCTCTCCTTTAATCTGGAACACTTCCTCAGTCTTACTCTTTCTTGACCTTGACAATTTTAAGAAACACAGGCCAGTTACTTTGAAGAATGCACCTCAATCTGGATTTATCTGATGTTTTTTATGATTAGATTCAGGTGATGCAGTTTGAGGATGAATATCACAGAAGTGATATTATTTTCTTCTCAGTGCGTCATGTCAAGAGGACACTAGAAATCTTAAAAGATGAATTTTAGTATGGAAAAGAAACACCATTATAATTCTTTAGAATATTTGCAAATTTATATTTCTCTATTTTTATTTCATATTTTTATTTTTTAGCCTATCAGTAAAGTGTTCAGTATTGTATAACACTCTCCCTGCAATGTTCTCTCTGTCAAATTATTGCAGTTTGTCAAGTATATTTATTGTTAAGTGAAGGTAAATGCAGAGACTCTTTAGTAAGAAATTTAGTATCTATGGCAGTAAGTGATGACATGAGTTTGAGATGAAACAGAATATTATGGCAAGTTTTGTTTGTCTGTTTTTGTCAGATATAGACAAAGAGCTTGAAGTAAGTGGTTTGAGAGATATATTTTTACCAAATTTTGTCACCAAAGTTTGAGGCCACTGACAGGGAAAGAATTGAGGCATCTCCTATTAATGTTCATTTAGTATTGGTTAGCTTTTCAAAGACGTTCAAGAAAAGTTGTATTGTTAGGTCAAAATTCATTTTAAATCAACGGTGCTCTTTATATAGATAAATATGTAATACTCAGACTTTAAACCTGATCTTTCTTTTTTCCTTATTTTCCCCTCTACAGAGAAAAGAGTACTGCCTGAATACAAAAGCTGCTGCACAGATGTTGTATCTAATTACATGTTCCATATTGTTCCTTGCCAACAAATACATGTTAATAATAATGAATAATCAACCTTGCTTAACAAGGGCAGCACAAAATATGTTTCTGCCATTTCCCATGATGGATAGACCCAGGGTTGCTTCAGAGATGGTGTCCTCACCACATTGGTGGCCCATGGCTTATTAACAGCAACCTGCTCTAGATGATGAAGTGTGAAATTGATGGCTCTGCAGGGAATTTGATCTGAGCCTTTCAGACTAGGGAAGAGCTGTCTTATAATATTCAACTGCTGTGTTCACTGGCTCACTGGTTTCCCCTAAGGCCTCTCTTCATGATGCTCTGGAAAATTTTTCCTGGCTAGGTTAACATATGTGCTACTGTGTCTGGCTAGCAACCAGATTGCTAGGTTAAAGCTAGGAAATTTTACTATGTCCTGTTCCCCAGCTGGTAACAAGAAGTCTGAGCCGTATAAAAGCTGATTGGACAGAGAACAAGTGGATGAAATATTTGAGTGAGTCATTATGAGGGAGCGTAGTCTTCACCAAGGAAGATATTATAGACATCAGAGGAGAAAATGTACTGTTATCACCTCCTACCCTTTTTTAAAAAACATTTACAGATTAGTTTCTTAGTGATTCATACAGTTGACACAAGTCTGGACATTCTTTTTCAATAAGAAGGGTTAATTTATAATTTTTATTTCATTTATGAAGTTGATCAATTAGTCAATTACTTGTAGATTATTTTGTCAGAGAGTCTAAAAGGCCAGTATATATTATATCCCTAAAATTCATTTCAAAATTTTTTGTTTATTTCTAGAGTTCTTTACCCCCTGATTTATTTGAAAAGTCAAGATATTCTTTTTTTTTTTTTTTTTGGCTGTGTTGGGTCTTCATTTTGCGAGGGCTTTCTCTAGTTGTGGCAAGCGGGGGCCACTCTTCATCGCGGTGCACGGGCCTCTCACTATCGCAGCCTCTCTTGTTGAGGAGCACAGGCTCCAGACGCGCAGGCTCAGTAGTTGTGGCTCATGGGCCCAGTTGCTCCGCGGCATGTGGGATCTTCCCAGACCAGGGCTCGAACCCGTGTCCCCTGCATTGGCAGACAGATTCTCAACCACTGCACCACTAGGGAAGCCCAAGTCAAGATATTCTTATGTTACTGTAGTATTAGAAAAATTCCAGGGAGGCAGGAGAGAGACATGCAAGGTAAACTTAGTTTTCAATCAGGCCTGAATTTAGAGTCATTTCCTAGGTGTATAATCTCAAGTAAATTACCTAATCTCTCCAAGCTTTAGTGCCCAGAGAATCATATTTATCTCACATCGGTAAGTAAAATAGTATGTAAAGTATCTTGCCCAGTGCCTACCTCAACTTTCTCCTCTCACCCAGTACTTTAGTATTTTTGTTGAGACACAGAAAATGGAAAAGAAATGTTAACATTACCTGGTATTTTATTTTATCATGAGATTTCATTTTTCTTTGAACTTCTTAAATTTGATTTTCCTTTCTCTGAAACAAAAATAACTTTGTGGATCTATTAGCATTCTTAAGAAGTATTCTGCAGCAGAATAAAAGTAGAATAAGCAGGGAAAGGTGAAAATATTTCTTTTACTAAGGGAAGGAAGTACTAAAACACAAATGTATTTTTGGTAAGATGGTTAAAGATGAAATCTAAATTTTCAGATTTTTTTTGGTCATTTATGACCCTGTTTCTTGGTTTCTTAAACTATTTAAATTTTTCTTTGACAAGGAGAATACAGGTTTGGGGAAAGCAGCTATAAATCAAAATGCACCTTACACAGCTGTCAGAGATTGACTGACATGGTGCTGTTGTTCTGGAAGGTGTGTAGTATCTCAGTGGGGGGCAGTTCACATTCTGAAGCCCAGCGACTCTTCCCAGCATGAACTGTTTTTCAGTAAGATGCTTTGAAAGATGTTTTGCTTCATTTAAATGCCCTGTCAGAATAAACGTGCCACTTCTTATGCCCACCTTGTACTAGGTCAGCAACCTCTGTACTCTGATTGCCCCTGGCAACACTAAGCCATGCAGGTTAGCCTGCACAGGCAGGGTGATTGAAAGAAAAAAAAAAGGGAGAGAATATGAGGAACAGAGGAAGAGAAAGAGAAATAAAAAAGGAGACAGACAAATCTTTCATGGCTTCATAATACTTAGAAATTATGATTGCTTCAGAATTTTTAATAATCACCTCTGATCTCTTGTCTTAATAAATATACAAAGAATTTACTTCAGGTTTTTCATTTTAAGTTATATAAAAAGAATTATTGTGTTTTTGTTTGTATATTGTATATAAAAAGAAAAAACTGCACCCATTTAGCCTAACCTCAAGTAATTTTTTCTTTAATGTCAGTCATCTTGTTGCTAATAGCAACTGCGCCAGAACATAAGTCCACCTTATTTATACAGAGCACTTCTCACATTCTTTCTTTTTGTTTGAGATGGACGACTTGTTCGAATTTTGACCTTTCTTGCTCTTAGAGGCATAAGTTTGCACTGATTTATTTGGTTAAGACTGGATATTGCACCTGGTGTGGATAAGACTAGATTACGTCTTCAGGAAATTGAACTTCTTTTTACCCTTTAGAACAAACAGCTTTCTGAAATAAATATGTTGGGTACAGTGTTAGCTTTTTTGTTTTTTATTTTTTTAACTTAACTCTGCTACCTAGAATCTTTTGGCTTTACGAAAAAGTAGTTTCCTTTTGCTTTATCGAAATGATATACACACTTTCTGAAACTTAATTTCTTGGTATGTTCTTGATAAAACTCAATGTTTTTTGGTAGTTGTTGATATGTATGCTTTAAAACTTTTATTTTAATATAATTCAAACTTACAGAAAATTGCAAAAATAGTGCAAGAAATAACCAGATTCACCAGTTGTTTACATTTTGCCCCATTTGCTTTATCATTCATGCTCACTTCTCTCTCTCTCTCTCTCTCTCTCTCTCGCTCCCTCCTCTAGTTCTCTCTATATGTGTATCTGTGTGTATACATATGTGTGTATATATATGTATTTTTTTGAACCAGTTAAAAGTAAGTTGTAGATGTTTTGCCCATTTTTATATAACCCATTCTCTTATGTAACCACAGTACAATGATCAAAATCAGCAATTTTTATGCTGATACCATATTATTATCTCCATAGTCTATATTCAAATTACATCAATTGTCCCAATAATGTCTTTTATATTTATTTTTTATCTGGTTCAGAATGTAGTCCAGGATCATATTGTATTTAGGTTGTGAGTTTCTTTAGTTTCCTTTAAGCTGGAATGATTACTAGGCTTTTCTTTGTTATTTATGACCTTGACATTTTTTTTGACCAGACAAGTTATTTTGAAGAATATTTCCATGAATTTTGGTTTGTTTGACATTTCGTCATAATTAGATTCAGGTTATAGATTTGGGGTAGAAATACCACAGAAGTGATAGGCACAGAAAAGGCACATGATGTCAGTTTATACCATTATTGGTAATGGTGATGTTGGTTACCTGGGTTAAAATGGCACATGCAGGTATCTCTACCATAAAGTTACTTATTTTTTAACAAATAATTTGTGGGGAAGTACTTTGTGATTATGTATCTTGTTCCTCATCACATTTCATTTAGCATCCATTAATGATTCTTGCCTGAATCAGTTACTATTAATTACTATAATGTTTACAAAACGGTGATTTTCTAACCTTCATCATTCCTTCTATATTTATTAGTTGGCAAACTAAGGAAAAATTTTCCCTTCTCCCCCATTCATTTGTTTATTTATTATTCTCTATATCAGTATAGATTTCTGGATTCCTATTTTTTCAATGGGTTACACTCCATTACTATTATTATTGACTTTGATACTCAAACTGTCCCAGATTTGACCAGTAGGCACCCCTTCAAACTGACTCCTACATCCTTTTGACATGTTTCCATCATTCTTTGAGCACTTCATTAATTTCCAGCACAACTAAATATTCCAAGATCATCATCTTGTCATTTTTCTGACCTAACCCTGGAAGGAGCCTTTATTCTGAGATCTGCTTACTACGTATAATAATTGAAACTGGGATGCTACTGCCTCTAGGCCTTCTCAGTGGCCACAACTAGGATATAGGTGTGTCAGTTTATGTGTGTGCTACATCTAACAGATGCACTTCAGGTTCTAACCCAGCAGCAGGGAATTCATTCTAGTTCTCTCACGTTTGTATTTCTTCTCTATGTTTATATTTGCTTTCTCCAACAGTAAGAAACCCGAGAATGCTATTATTCTTAATATATTTAGTCATTTGCTCAATTGTAGAATACACAGAATGTAGTTTCAAAATTGCTAACCCATAACACTTTTAAAACAAACCTACTATAAAGTCATCACATGAAATTAAAAAACAGACCAATATCTCTTGAGTATAGATGTGAAAATTTTCAGAATATTAGCTAACCAAATTCAGCAGCAGAGTTTAAAAAGAATTACGTACCAAAATCAAATGGGATTTACCACCCCACCCCACCCCACACCACACCACCCCAAGAAGGCAAGGTTGGTTTAACATCCAAAAGTCAGTGGATGTAATACACTATATCAAGAGAACACAGGACATTTATTTATATCAGTGTTCATCATGGAGTCTTATTCAATGGAGTATACTCCATTATTGTCATAATTTACTTTGACATTCAAATTGTCCCAATACATACACACAAAAAGGCATTTGACAAAATCCAACACGCTTTCATGATAAAAACACTCAACAAACTAGAGAAAAAAAGGAACTCCATTAACCTGTTAAAAGACATCCACAAAAAACCTGCAATTAACATCATATTTAATGGTGAACGTCTTGAATGCTTTTTCCCTAAGATCAGGAACAAGACAAGGATGTCTTCCCTTTCCAGAACAATTAGCAAGAGAAAGAACTAAAGAGACATCCAAATTGGAAAGGAAGAAGGAAAACTATCTCTGTTTGGAGATGGCATGATTTTATATATAGAAAACCTTAAGAAATCCACTAAAAGACTATTAGAACTAGTAAGTGAATTTGCCAGTGTTTCAGGGTATAAAAGCTATATACAAAAGTTAGTTATTCTTTTATATACTAGCAATGAATAATTTGAAAATGAAATCAAGAAAGCAGTTCCATTTACTATACCATCAAAAAGAATTAAAAAAAAACCCTACATCAAACCATATTCAAAAACTAACTCAAAATGGAGCGATGGTATAAAAGTAAAACCTAAAACTATAAAACTCTTCGTAGAAAACATAGACATAAATATTTGTGATCCTGAATTACACAGAGCCTTCTAAAATACAACACCAAAATCAGAAGCAGCGAAAGAAAAAAATAAATTGAACATAATCAAAAGTTTAAAATGTGTATGCTTCTAAAAATATCATCAAAAAAGTAGAAAGACGGCCCGTATAATGGGAGAATATTCTTGCAAGTAATATATCTGATAGGGGACTTGTATCTAGAATATGCAAATGATAAAAAGACAAATACCCAATTAAAAATGGGCAAAGAAACAAATAGGCAAAGGATCTGAGTAGGTATTTCTTCAGACAAGGTATATAGATCAACAATAGCACATGAAAATATGCTTAACATCACTAGCCATAAGGGAAATGCAAATTAAGACCACAATGAGCTACCACTTCCCACCTAACAGAATGGCTACAAACAAAAATGACACATAATAGCATATATTGGTGAGTATATGGATAAATTGGCATCTTCGTACACCACTGTTGGGAATGTGAAATGGTGCAACCCCTCTGGTAAGCAGTTTGGCAGTTCCTCAAAAGGTTAAACAAGATAATATGACCTAGCAATTCTACTCTTACGTCTATATTCAAGGGAAATGAAAACATATTTACATAAAAATTTATGCAATGAATGTTCATGTGTGTGACATATGTGATATATGGATTAGCAGTGATATATTTAGGTAACTTATAAATATTGAGAACTGGAGACATGCTCAAAATATTTTTTTACTGATAAGGAATAAATAAGTGTTCAAAAAAGCTTAGAGACCGTGGCCTTAGAGCAACAGTTCTCATACATTTGCATGCATCACACCCAGTAGAAATGTCTGTTGAAACACAGATTTCTGGGCCACATCCCCAGAGTTTCTAATTCAGTAGGTCTAGGGGGCCTGAAAGTTTGCATCTAACTGATTTCCAGGTGATGCCAGTACTTCTGGTGCAGGGGTCATTCTTTGAGGACTTAGTTGTCCTTCTTATTCTAAAGCTTACCTAGGAGGCTTGTTAAAGTATGGCTTTTCAGACCCCGTCCCTAGAAATTATGAATCATTAGGCGAGGTTTGGCTTCAGATTTTGCATTAACAGTGACAATAGGTGATTCTGACTCCGTAGGCCTGAGGATCATCACTTTTTGAGAAATACTGCTTTGGGGCTTGCAGAGTAGAGTGGTGGGATGTCAGGTGTCAGGCAGGAAGGAGCAGCACTGTCCCTTTTGTGAATTGGCAAACTGTTCTTCAGATACTCTCTTGGGCTAGGAATAAGTTCAGAGTCAGGAAAATTCTCTTTAGCTTTCCTTTTAAAGGACCTTGATAGAAAAGACATGAGTGAGTGTAAAGCATTCAATAAAGGAGAAATATTTAGGGGCTTCCCTGGTGGTGCAGTGGTTGGGAGTCTGCCTGCCGATGCAGGGGACACGGGTTCGTGCCCCGTTCCGAGAAGATCCCACATGCTGCGTAGCGGCTGAGCCCTGTGAGCCATGGCCGCTGAACCTGCGCGTCTGGAGCCTGTGCTCCGCAACGGGAGAGGCCACAACAGTGAGAGGCCCGCATACCGAAAAAAAAAAAAAAGTAGAAATATTTAGAAGCTTTTCTTTTTCCTTGCAAGCTAGATTTATACTTAAGTTTTATTTGCAAACACTTTTTCAAGACTGTAGATATTATGTAAAGTACCTTTTTTGTACCATTATTACATATATTTACAACTGTTTCTTTTCATTAGATACATTTATTGACTAAAAAAACTGGCAAAATGAAAGGAAAAAATATATTCATCCTGATCTCACTAACACTGTAAAACTTCTGAATTTCTTGGCAGTTCTTTTTTTTTTTTTAATGCAGAGTTGTTGTTATTTGATTTCTTGGTGTCTTTACTTTGTATTAGTGATGATACTGTATATGCAGCTTTGTTTCCTTTTCTCCCTCTGAATTATTTGTCATAAATAATTTCCCTATGGTTTTGTGAAAACTTTATAAGTATGACCTATTGAATTATAGCTGTATCACCATTTATTTTACATTTTTAGATATTTAGGAGTTACAGTTCATACATTTTCATTAGACCCATAGAATATTATAATTGGAACTTTCAACTTTCCCATTTTACAGATAATTTAAGTGACTTTCCCAAAGTCACAAAGTTAAAAAGTGGTGGAGGTGGTGCTAAAACCTATTTCCTCACTTCTATGCTACTGATTATTCCAGTGTTATGCTGTGTACTTTAAAATTGACTAGAAATAGCATTAAAGTTAAATTCACCGTTTGCTAGTTGTTTTCTGTCTGTCCCATTTGGTAGTTGTTTCTTTTTTCCTTTTTTTTCAACCTGCTTTGGGATATTTTGAGTATTTTTTATGGTTCCATTTTTATCTTCACTGTTGACTTGATTGTTCTATCCCACTTTTAAAAAAATTTTAGTAGTTTTCCTAAGGTTTAAAATACACATCTTTAGTTTATCATAGTCTCTCTGCAAATACGTTTTTCAAAAAGTACTTTAGAATAAAATAAATTCAGGCACATAACAAATATATCTTATTGATTTAGCATAGATATGACATTTTCTACATTATTGACTTAATAATAAAGTAAATGTATTTCTCATATCATTCCCGATTTTTTTTTAATACAAAGGCTAACAAACCTGCTTTGTTCCTTAATCCAATTTCTGAAGTGGACAAATGTGAATTTTGGAATATTTAATTAGCCTTTATAGTCATATCCATTAACAATGCATACTTTATAAGGAAAGGTTTTTTCAAGTTTTTCTTCTTAACTGCAGTATTGCTAAGCAGACTTGGGGCCATAGCATGCCCAAAGGCAAATAAACAAATCTTGAATCTTACTTTAAAACTATCGTGGATTTTTAAACTATGAATTTTACTATAAGGACATGAAACTGGAGTTTGTGTGTCTATATGTGATTTCTCTATGCATTTGCTATCAACATAATATGTTCATTGAAGCAGAGCTATAAAGGGACTCAAAAAAAATCACTAAACTTTTTTTAACAGAGAAGAAAACAGAGACTGTACTAGTTATTTATTGCTGCATCCCAAAATTTAGTGGCTTAAAACCGGTAACATTTACTGGTATTATCTCACAATTTCTTTGGTTTAGGAACCCTGATGGAACGTAGCTGGGTCTTCAGGCTTAGAACTTCTCACAGGCTGCAGTCACCATGTCAATTAGGCTGTGGTCTCAACTTGGAGACGTTTCACTTCCTTACCCATTTGTATGTCTGTTGGCAGGATTCAGTTCTCAAGTACTACTGGAATGAGGGATCACTGACTTTTGACCTTATTTCCCATAGGCTTCTCCATAGGACAGCTCACAGCATGGCATCTGGCTTCTCTCAGAGTGAGCCAGAAAGAAAGCAAGCTAAAGAGAGAAATCACAGTCTTCTTATGACTTAAGTATTGAAGTAACATCCTGTCATCTTTACTGTATTCTGTTCATTAGGAGTGAATCACTAGTTTCAGCCCACAATCAAGGGGAGGGGATTACACAAAGGTGTGAATATTGGGAGGGGTGATCATAGAGAGCCATCTTGGAAGCTGCCTCCCAATACAGATCCAGAGAAGTGAAGTATCCAAGGTCATACATACAGTTTCTTAGTGGCAAAGTAGGGTCAGCTTTCTGATTTCTCAATTCCCAGTCCACTATGCTTTTGCATTTTAGTCATTGAAAAGGAGTTGATGACATAACTCTTTCTCTTTGAGAAGAGAAATGACTTTTAATTTCCCCAGCTCATGAGATTACTTATAATATTGCAGTAGGGGAAAGATGCAGAGAGGGAAGCATAGCATAATATTACTGATTTTGCTTTCTACTCAATGGAAATCATGCCAAGTTTAGAAGCAAGGTTGTAAGGGAGAACTTAGAGATCTCCCAACTAAGCCTTCAAAATATGCAGCTAGACCCATATTTCTTAGTTGGGCACTTCTGTAATAGGCTCACATTTTAAAAGAAAATGATTGATGAGAACATTAGTATGCTCCGCAAGTCCTTACATAAATTACAGTACTAATACAATATATTATAGGCAAGTAGTGGTGTTAATAAGATTTAAAAATATGAAAGGCATCAGTAATAGTGTGCTTGGGTCCGTTGGTGCTATTGCCATCAAATGCTGAGGAATAACCTTATAGCGTGCCAGGGGTTGGAGTACAAAGGAGGACACCCCCAATTTGTGATTTGTAGAATAGATGCGTTAAAAAATAAGCAAGACAAATTATCGCTACTGCTGCCTTCTTAATGTTGTGTTCTTAGAGCAGTTGTTAGTTCAAGAGGAAGTGATAAGAATCAACATCCAGTCAAACTTACTGTTTTATCACTGTAGTAAAGCATGGCTAGCTAATATACACCTAGTAAACAAGGATTTGTTATGTCTCTCTCAAGTACTTGAGATTTTTTTTTTATGGTCCAAAATACAATCCACAACAAAAATAGAAGACAGACATTCCTCTGTTATAGATTGTGAAGACTGCTAAGAAAAAAAGAACAAGGAACGTTAAGACATAGAACTTTCTTGGTTATTAATGAGTAAAACATGTTTTTTTAAAAAGATGCTTTGAATTACCCCCTCTTGTCACTGATATATCTCAATGCAAAAATTACTTCTTCAGAGAGGTATTTCTTGACCACCCAGTCTAAACTTACTCCTTCCCTGTTACTGTCATTATCAGGTTATCCTGTGTAATTGTTCATAGCACTTACCTACTTTTAAAAATTGTCTATTATGAGACCAGATACTTTTTCTATCTCATTCACAACTGGATTCCAAGAATTTAAAATACTACCTGGAATATAGTAGATATTTAATACTTATTTGTTGAATACAGTATTCCAAACACATACAGCAAAAGAATATGTATGTCAGAGTTTTCCAAACTTTCACCTTTAGAGTGCCTATAGTTTTTCTCACAGCACCCCTAGACCAATGAAATTAATGAGCATGATTTACAGTTAAAACTGTGAACTATCTCATCTAGTAATTTGTGTGGTATCCAATAGATGTTCAGTATAGCTGTGTTTCCTTCAAAAATTTAAAATATCCCACAATACTGCTGTAAGTTCACTATAGCTCCCTGGGGAACCATAGTCTAAAATGGTTCATCTCATTTTTTAATGCCATAAATTGAAAGCTTGGATGTCCAGGAAAGAGGCGCAGTCTATTGCTATGAATCCATGCAGTACAGAGAGCATCAGAGTCATTACCAGATCAGGGTCTGATGCATCGACTTAGAAGAATCAATCATAGTAAATACCTAAGTAATTAGAATCGGGGCATGTTAAATAATTCTACAGCAGAGTCAGGCTGCTAAACAACTCAACCTCTAAGGTCAGATCTAGAAGTGGGTGAAATATCATAATTCAGAGTATTGATAGGTAGATGTGTAAACTCACTGGCCTTTGTATAATAAAAAGACTTCTGGGCTAATTCTGCTGTTTTTCAATCAGCAGCTGAGAGGATGGCGTAGCACTTCACCTCCTAATGGATCCTCTCTTCTCTGGCTCTTTTTGAGTATTTCCCAAGATTCTGCATAGGATCTTCCTTTGTGACGAGGATTAAGATAGATACAGATTACAATTGTTTACAAAACATAGAATTAAATAGCTTATATTTCTAAACACTACAATACCAAGTGCATTTCAAGATATTTTTTGCCTCTCTTTGATTTTCAGTTTTAATAAAATGTCAAATAAATATTCAGCTTTGTACTCAAAGCACTTTAAGCTATTTATAGTTTCATTTCTTTCCCTTCTAATTGCTGGAGTCTTTAACAGTTAGTGTATATCTTAATAATTGTGTTAACTTATCTATATGAACTTAGGTTAATGTATATCTTAACTTTTCTAAGAATAAAATATGACTTATAAGTATGTAGTATTTTAAAGATTAAACTGCACTGAGTCAAGGCAAGTGAAGGTAATCTTAACTCTTTCCCAAAGAGTCAAGTGATAAATGCATTTTAGCTAGGAAAAAAATAACTTCCCAAATTAGAATTTTCAGATACACACACACTGGTGTAGTAGAAAAAACATAGTAGAAGACAGAAAATCCATGTCCTATCCCAGCTCTGTGCTCATTAGTGGCATAACCTTGGGCATGGCTGTAAACTTGCATAATTTTTCTCATTTGTAAAAATCAGAATAGTTTTCCTACCTTGGTTACTTCACAGTATTGTTGTAATAATTTTTTGAAATTTGCACCTGTGTTGTACAAAGGACATAGAATATGAACTCAGAAGAATTCAATATTGATACATGACATTCTTTTCCATTTATTCACTGTGTGGTTCAGCCTAGCCATTTTCTCTCTCTTAGTCTTGGTTTCATACCTGTAAAATGAACATGCTAATAGTATCCTCATAGACTTATTGGGAATATCAAACAGGATAATGCTTTTAGTATCAAAATTGTAGTCTGAGTACAAAATATTATTATCATATTGAGGAGAGTTTCCCTGCACTGAAAATGACATTGGGCCAGATGACCCATAGGATCCTTTGTAAATCTCTTTTAGATAAATGGTCTACATAATATCACAATATTATGATCTACATAATATGGCAATATTTTTATACTTATGAATCTTTTCTACTAGAAAGAAACTTAAAAATCATCTCCTTAAATGTCCTCTCCGTTATTCTAATTATAATGGCGCTCAGCCCAGGAGTCAGTTTTATGTACAAAGGTGAAACAATCACACTAAAAAAAGCTTGTTTTTATGAACAAGAAAAGCCTACAGTTTTCATGACATAAAGCTTTTAAATACTGGGATCATTGAGATAATAAAATCTGTAATCTTAATGTATATAAATTTAAATTAAAATTGGTTAAAATAGGCAAGCTTATGGTGAACACTTTTTATAAAAACATTAAGAACAGTACTGATATGTATTAAAATCTTACCATATGCTAGGCTTTATAATTGTTAGCAAATTCTTAACCCTCTTCTAATCAGCCACCACCAATTAATTGGAGTTGAAACATCCCTAACTTGTAACAACCTATAATAGTAAGATGCCTGCTAATTTATTTAGCATACATGACACTGTAATTTAGCAAGATCTTAATAAGGGTTCCTTGTATTCTGTTAGCTTATTTTCTAAATTCTATCTCTAATCAAAATGTATTCAAGCAAACAAATATATTTTGAATGTTTTTCTTACATGGACAGGTTCCTGGCCATTCCTCTTTCTACCTACCTTGTAGCTTGGTAAAATACAGCAAGAAAAGATGTGGAAAGGTTGGAAAGTAGCAGCTTTCTTCCACATATCTCTTTATACTTAGAAATTCAGAGCTCTTGTCCCCAGCCCCAGTTTTTTGAGAGAATCTCTGAATAAGATCTCCATTGTCATCCTCTGGAGGACAAAGAATTTAATAACACTTTGTTTAAGATTTTGCCTTGATTTCTTCTCTAAATGATAAATTAGTTGGATGCCAACTGATTTAACAAACTAGAACTGGAAGAATAAATCATTAGAAAGCGTGAGTGGCAACAGCAAGAGATGTTATTGTCAGTAGGTTCCTCTTAGCAGTATAATCTACTTTTATGAAATCAGTCAGAAGTATCTAGAAGGAAAATGAATAGGTAAAGCTAGCCACGTTTGTGAGGGAAAAAAAGAAATAAGAGAATGGGTAACTGTTATAGAATAAAAGATGTAAGAGACATATTGACTTAATCAATAAAGAACTCATTTCAATCTTGATTCAAGTAAATAAATTGCAAAAATACATCTTTGAGAGAGTTGAGGAATTTGCACACAAACTGGGTATTAGGTGATATTAAGAAATTATTGCTAATTTTGGGGGGTATGATACCATGAATATGTTAGAAAAAAGAAGGCCCTTATCTGTTAGAGATACATACTGAAATATTTAGAAGTAAAATAATATGATTGTCTGGAACTTTCTTTAAAATTACCTCAGGGGGAAAATTCAGGTTGGAGGTAGATAAAACAAGATTTGCAGAATTGTGCTTTTTTTTTTTTTTTTTTTTTGCGGTATGCGGGCCTCTCACTGTTGTGGCCTCTCCCATTGCGGAGCACAGGCTCCGGACGCGCAGGCTCAGCGGTCATGGCTCACGGGCCCAGCCGCTCTGCGGCATGTGGGATCCTCCCGGACCAGGGCACGAACCCGTATCCCCTGCATCGGCAGGCGGACTCTCAACCACCGCGCCACCAGGGAAGCCCTGTGCTATTTATTGAAGCTGGGTTATAGAATTTCATTATACTGTGCTGTCTACTTTTGTATATGTTTTTAAATTCTCATTTCTATTTTTTTTTAATTGAGAAACAATGTTAGCCACTTTCTCCCAGCAAAAAATTTATCATGGTTGTTGGTGGTTATTAGTTGCAAAGTTAATTATACCACTGGACGATTTCAGAGTTAGAGTCTCACCTCAGATTTTCTGTAGCATTCTTTGGTAGAAGATGTCTGGTTTTTCTTTGACAACCGCATATTTCTTGGTAGAGAACAGGACCAAAATCCTTATATGAAGATGTCCTCCTATCTATTTAGTTTTCAAAACCTATCGCTGTGTGTAATCTTTATATCTTCAACTTTAATTTTGAAAAAATAGGACAAAATAGAGAATAGGCAAAATCATGGTTAACGTGGGGAAGTAAAAGCAAGAACAGATGGGAATGCATGGTGAGAGGGAATTATAGTGCCCAAAGTATCACTGACTGGAACCAGATGTGACTGTATTTTCAGGTGAGAAAATTCTCATGAGGGGGCTAATTTCCTATGTGGTAAAGCTGTAGACGCATGATAAAAATATTGTGGAAGATGTTACTCAAGACCTTCGGTCAACCCAAAAATTAAACTTAGCTGCTATTTTATATCCTTTCCAAAGGAAATATTTTCTTTTTTAAAAAAATATATTTTAGGTTTAATTTTAATATTGTGAAAGTGACATAGTAATATAACAGGAAGCTTTTTGAAAAGAGAAAACTATATAAACCAAACAACTGATATCCTTTGTGTATCACTCTTTCCAGTCTTTTTATCTGCATGTGATGCAGTCATACAGACAAAATGCACGTTGTGGTTTTTTTCACTTATAGTTATTTCATTTGCATCTTCCAAACGCTTTTTAAATCTCTTGCAATCTCACAGACTTTCTGAAAAGTACATTTATTCATGAGTACAGTGACAAAGGATTATCAGACATATTCTCAGAAGTCCTAATTATGATTTGGCCTTTAAAAAATAGTTAACCATTAGTTTTTTAGTTCATTTCAATATATTTTATTAGGACTAACTCTTATACCCGAATAATGTAAAATATATTTCCTTAACTGGGTATGTGCAAGAGTGGTTTTGATCAAAGAACATGAAAATCTATGGAATCACACTCTGTTTTGTGCACCAAAACTTGTGCCTTGCTTGAAGCATCTGCTTCTTTGGCTGAACTATAGTTAGAAAGATTTCATTCCAGTACTCTTAGGTGAGATAAAATTTGAATATATTATATGGTTCAAATGCCTTGCTTTCCACCCTAGGATATCACTGAAATCAGTGGTATGATACACACAATTCAGTGACCCAAGTCTGAGATTTGCCTTGATAAACTCTGAGTAAGAAGGTAAATTCTCTGTGGAAGCAACCACTTTACTTTCTATGTTGAAGACAGACAATTGTGCATCTCATCGTTGGAGCATTACTTATTCATAGTTGTAAGAAGAACCCTGCTGAGCCACTATAAATATTTAAGTAGTTATCACTACCAAAGAAGATACAAAAGAGGAAGTAGGAATTACAATGGGAAAAATTAAAGACAGAATTATTTGTGTTTTGATTCTAAGTTGGCTCTAACACATGAGAGGTTCAGCTCCCTTCCCAAGCCTGAGCTAGGCTCACAATGGGGCTGTGACAATCGGTTACCTTGTAAGACTGCTGTGAGGATGACATGAGATAATGTACTTAAAACACACAGCTCGGGCTTCCCTGGTGGCGCAGTGGTTGAGAGTCCGCCTGCCCATGCAGGGGACACGGGTTCGTGCCCCGGTCCGGGAAGATCCCACATGCCGCGGAGCGGCTGGGCCCGTGAGCCATGGCCACTGAGCCTGCGCACCCGGAGCCTGTGCTCCGCAATGGGAGAGGCCACAACAGTGAGAGGTCCGCATACCACAAAAAAAAAAAAAAAAAAAAAAAACACCACACAGCTCTTGGCACACAGTGAATGCTGGAGAAATGGTAGCTGTTATGCTTGATTCCCTCCTTCCCCTCATTTCACTCTACCCCTATCCATTTAATCACTACGTCTTATGGTTGGGTTGTTTTTTGAGTTATATCTCTGAAATTTCTTTCACACCCTGTGTCCTCTGTCACTGCCCTGTTAAAGCCCATCATTATCTCTCAGACGGTTTACTGCAAGAGGCTACTAATAGGTCTCACTGCCTGTAGTCCATTCTCTACTTCACATCTAGAATGATCACAAATCTGGATATGTCATTCCTATGCTTTAAAATTCTTCAGTGCCTTTAGACAAAGTCCTACTTCCTTAACATGGCTTGTGTATTGCTGCTGCCTAACTCTCGCCATTCTCCCGAACTCTCTGCTTTACCTGTGCTGCACTGTTTTCAGCTCCACTGCCTGAAACATTCCTCCTCCCCCTTCACCCTATCTTTAAGTGTTGGTTCTCCTAAGAGCTCCCTTTGTTCTAGGTATTTCCATTATCATAGTTCTAAGTAATATAGATTTTAATTATGTTTATTTCTCAGTGCTTTATCCTCCCCAAAACTGTTTTAAGTTCCTTGATCAGGGACAATGTCTGTCTTGTTGGTTAGGAGCTTTATAAATATTGGAAGGGAAAAGTAACAGGGAAAGGAGGAGAGAGAGAAAAAAACAACAGAATTCTTTCTAACACATGCACTATTTTTGTGTTGTTGAGTTGAATTGAGTTGCAAAAAATTTTGCCTTTATGTTAAATTCAACTTCTATTTTTGCATTTGCTTTTCCTAATACCATACTTATATTTTTGCATGCATAATTAAGGGGAGGTGCTTTACAATGTGTAGCTTCTATCTCAAATCTCAGTATACTACATAATCTTGCTTCTCACCCTCCCACTCCTACCCACCCCAGTAAAAATCTGTCCTTTTCCACTAGCCAGTAAAAGGGATTAATTGGTTTCTGGGTATTTTTTACCTGTATAAATTATGTGAGTGTAGCATAAAGCCCACCCTGACAGAGCTATGCTGTGCTCTTTTTGAAGTTGGATTAAGGGTGCACTAAACAGGGTGTGCCCATTAAATTATAATGTTGAAAAGCTTGAATCCTGGAAACACATACTGCCGATATTTGGGGTTTTAGTAGGATTAGCTCTACTATGAAAGAATTTGAGAACTTATGTTCCTGTGAAACTGTGTTTGTGGGTTAATTTGATATGAAAAGAGATGAGCTGCTTTTCCTTCTATGCCCAAAAAAGATTTATTTGTTTATACTCTGGGGATTTGAAAAATATATAGAAAATTAGCATCTCATGAGGTATTTTAATCCTCATTAATCTATACAATAATGTTTTCTTATTCATGTTATTGAAATATAACACTAAAAACACTTCTTAACTAAATGACATTCTGGTAAGGGAAAAACTACAGCTACAGTAAAGAGATCAGTGGTTCTGGCGGGGGGCAGTTGGGGGGAGGGATGAATAGATGGAGCACAGAGGATTTTTAGAGCAGTGAAAGTATTGTGTATGATACTACAGTTGTGGGTACATGTCATTTTACATTTGTCAAAACACATAATATACAACATAAAGAGTGAACCTTTTGGACTTTGGGCTATATTGATGTAGGTTCATCTTTTGTTTTTTGAATTTTCTTTTATTCATTTTTTATATAGCAAGTTCTTACTAGTTATCTGTTTTATACATATTAGTGTATACATGTCAATCCCAATCTCCCAATTCATCTCACCACCACCACTCCGCCCCGCGGCTTTCCCCCTTTGGTGTCCATACGTTTGTTCTCTACATCTCTGTCTCTATTTCTGCCCTGCAAGCTGGTTCATCTTTGTAACAAATGCACCACTCTGGTATGGATGTTGGTAGTGGGGGCGGGGGTTGTGCATGTGGAGGGGATAGAGGGAATATGGGAACTCTGTAATCTCTGCTTAATTTTGCTACAAACCTAAAACTGCTAAAAACACAAAATTATAATTATCTTTAGTGTATTTTTTCCTGAATTGCCCACAAATTTTTAACAACTTGGATCTATAGAATGTCTTCTATTGTAAATTATATGCCTACCAGCAAAGTAGATTCATATATGAAAAAAAACTTATTGAAATCTTTTGCATTTTCAAAATTTGAGTTGGCTTTTTCTTTTTCTTTCTGCCATGTTTTTTAGTTTATTATTTCTGCTTTTATCATACTATTTTCTTCCTTATATATTATGATTGTTATTTACTTGATTTCATGAGTCAAATGCTTCAGTCATTTACCTTTCCATGCTTCTTGTTTTCCAATAGATTTATGTCTACTAAAGGCTCTAGACTTTTTCTCTGAGACCTGCTTTGGCTATATCTCATAAATTTTTATATAGTGTTCTCATTGTTATCCATTTCTTAATAGTATGCAGTTCCTTTTTAATTAATATTTAATCCTAGAGGGTTTTTTTTCAGTTATACATATAAATATATCTATTCTTTTTCAGATTTTTTTCCATTACAGGTTATTACAAGATATTAAATATAGTTCCCTGGGCTATACAGTAGGACTTTGTTGTATATCTGTTTTATATATTAACGTATATGTGTTAATCCCAAGCTCCTAATTTATCTTCCCCCCGCATCCCTTTTGGTAACCTTGAGTTCATTTTCTATGTCTGTGAGTCAATTTCTGTTTTTAAATAATATTCATTTGTATCATTTTTTTAGATTCCACATATAAGTGATTTCATATGATATTTGTCTTTCTCTGTCTGACTTACTTCACTTAATATAATAATCTCTAGATCCATCTGTGTTGCTGCAAATGGCATTATTTCATTTTTATGACTGAGTAGTATTCCATTGTATATATATACCACATCTTCTTTATCCACTCATCTGTCAGTGAACATTTAGGTTGCTTTCATGCCTTGGCTGTTGTAAGTAGTGCTGCTATGAACATTGGGGTACATGTATCTTTTTGAATTAGGGTTTTCATCTTTTGCGGATATGTGCCCAGGAGTAGGATTGCAGGATCATGTGGTAACTCTATTTGTAGTTTTTTTAAGGAGCCTCCATACTGTTCTTCACAGTGGCTGCACCAATTTACATTCCCACCAACAGTGTAGGAGGGTTCCTTTTTTCCGCATCCTCTCCATCATTTATTATTTGTAGACTTTTTAATGATGGCCATTCTGACTGATACAAGGTGATACCTCAGTGTAGTTTTAATTTGCGTTTCTCTAATAATTAATGATATTGAGCATCTTTTCATGTGCCTGTTGGCCATCTGTATGTCTTCTTTGGAGAAATGTCTATTTAGGTCTTCTGCCCAGTTTTTTATTGGGTTGTTTGGGGTTTTTTTGATAAGCTGTATGAGCTGTTTGTATATTTTAGAAATTAATCCCTTGCCAGTAGCATTGTTTGCAAATATTTTCTCCCAGTCTGTAGGTTGTCTTTTCAGTTTGTTTATGGTTTCCTTTGCTATATAAAAGCATTTAAGTTTAATTAGGTCCCATTTGTATATTTGTTCATTTTTATTTCCACTATAGGAGACCGATAAAAAATATATATTGCTGTGATTTATGTCAGAGATTGTTCTCCCTATGATTTCCTCTAGGAATTTTATAGTATCCCATCTTACATTTAGGCCTTGAATCTATTTTGAGTTTATTTTTGTACATGTACTAATTTCATTCTTTTACATGTAGCTGTCCAGTCTCAACAGAGACTGTCTTTTGTCCATAGTATATTCTTACCTCCTTTTTCATAGGTTAATTGACTATAAGTGTGTGGGTTTATATTTCTGGGCTTTTTATCCTGTTCCATTGATCCATATGTCTCTTTTTGAGCTGGTACCATACTGTTTTGATGACCGTAGCTTTGTAGTATAGTCTGAAGTCAGGGAGCCTGATTTCTCCAGCTCTGTTTTTCTTTCTCAAGATTGCTTTGGCTATTCGGGATCTTTTGTGTTTGCATACACATTAAAAAAATGTTGTGAGGGGCTTCCCTGGTGGCGCAGTGGTTGAGAGTCCGCCTGCCGATGCAGGGAACACGGGTTCATACCCCAGTCCGGGAAAATCCCACGTGCCACAGAGCGGCTGGGCCTTTGAGCCATGGCCGCTGAGCCTGTGCATCCGGAGCCTGTGCTCCTCAATGGGAGAGGCCACAACAGTGAGAGGCCCGCGTACCGCAAAAAAAAAAAAATGTTGTGTTCTAGTTCTGTGAAAAATGCTTTTGATAGTTTGATAGGGATTGCACTGAATCTGTAGACTGCCTTGGGCAGTATAGTCATTAACAGTATTGATTCTTCCAATCCAAGAGCAGAGTATACCTTTCTGTCTGCTGTGTTGTCTTCAGTTTCTTTTATCAGCATCTTATAGTTTTTGGAGTACAGGTCTTTTGCCTCCTTAGGTAGGTTTATTTCTAAGTATTTTATTCTTTTGTATGTGATGGTAAATGGGATTGTTTCCTTAATTTCTCTTTCTGCTCTTTTGTTGTTAGTGTATAGGAATGCAAGAGATTTCTGTGTATTAATTTTGTATCCTGCAACTTTACCAAATTCATTGATTAGCTCTAGTAGTTTTCTGGTAGCATCTTTAGGATTTTCTATGTATAGCATGTCATCTGCAAACAGTGACAGTTTTACTTCTTCTTTTTCAATTTGGATTCCTTTTATTTCTTTTTCTTCTCTAATTGCTGTGGCTAGGACTTCCAAAACTATGTTGAATAAAAGTGGTGAGAGAAGGCATCCTTGTCTTGTTCCTGATCTTAGAGGAAATGCTTTCAGCTTTTCACTGTTGTGTATGATGTTAGCTGTGAGTTCATCATATATGGCCTTTATTATGTTGAGGTATGTTCCCTCTATGTCCAGTTTCTGGAGAGTTTTTCATTGTAAATGGATGTTGAATTTTATCAAAAGCTTTTTCTGCATCTATTGAAATAATCATATGGTTTTTATTCTTCAGTTTGTTAATGTGGTGTATCATATTGATTGATTTGTGGATACTGAAAAATCCTTACATCCCTGGGATAAATCCCACTTGATCATGGTCTATGATCCTTTTAATGTATTGTTGGAGTCAGTTTGCTAGTATTTTCTTGAGGATTTTTACATCTATGTTCATCAATGATATTGGCCTGTAATTTTCTTTTCTTGTGGCATCTTTGTCTGGTTTGGGTTTCAAGGTGATGGTGGACTCATAGAATGAGTTCGGA
Organism: Orcinus orca; assembly: GCF_937001465.1. Classification (NCBI taxonomy): domain Eukaryota; kingdom Metazoa; phylum Chordata; class Mammalia; order Artiodactyla; family Delphinidae; genus Orcinus; species Orcinus orca. The sequence continues at coordinate 121,204,815 of NC_064562.1, forward strand.
AGTTTTCCTTCCTCTGCGATTTTTTGGAATAGCTTCAGAAGGACATGTGTTATCTCTTCTCTAAATGTTTGATAGAATTTGCCTGCGAAGCCATCTGGTCCATGGACTTTTGTTTTTTGAGGGTTTTTAAATTACTGGTTCAATTTCATTACTGGTAATTGGTCTGTTCATATTTTCTAGTTTTAACTGGTTCAGTCTTAGGAGATTGTACCTTTCTAAGAATTTGTCCATTTCTTCTAAGTCGTCCATTTTATTGGCATATAGTTGCTCATAGTAGTCTCTTACGATCCTTTGCATTTCTGTGGTGTTGGTTGTAACTTCTTTTTCATTTCTGATTTTATTGATTTGGGCCCTCTCCCGTTTTTTCTTGATAAGTCTGGCTAAAGGTTTATCAATTTTGTTTAACTTTTCAAAGATAAAGCCAGATTTTAGTTTCATTGATCTTTCTAATTTTTTTTAACCTCTATTTCATTTATTTCTGTTCTGATCTTTATGATTTCTTTCCTTCTGCTAACTTTGGGTTTTGTTGGTTCTCCTTTCTCTAGTTGCTTTAGGTGTAAGATTAGGTTGTTTGAGACTTTCCTTGTTTCCTGAGGTAAGCTTGTTTCACTATAAACTTCCTTCTTAGAACTGCTTTTTCTGTGTCCCACGGGTTTTGGATCATGGTGTTTGGATTCGTTTTTCTTTTTTGTGTTTATATGTATTATGGATTTTTGGTTTGTGGTTACCATGAGGTTTTTGCATAGCATACTATAGTTGTTTATGGAGTGTTTTCAATTTACAGGTGCTTGCTTAGTATTTGTTTGTTTTGATGACTTTATGACAGTTTTTATTGCATTATGATCAGAATCTCTAAACCAGTGCATGATCAGTTTTCAATGTTCATTCAAAAATGTGTATTCTGTCTATGCTGGACAGAAAGTTCATATGTGTGCACATGTATGTGTTCATAAATAAAATATCTTAGATTCTTTTGAAATACCTAGGAACATTAGGCCTATAATCTCACTGGGAATAGCTGGGTGAAGCTGAGTAAGAAGCCTACCCCACATACACTTAGTTAGGGAGGTCATTCACTCCTCGGCTCCAGCCAACTGTCTATATATGTATACATACATATAAACATATACCTATAGATAGTTGACCTGGTTCATTATTTAAACACTCAGTCCTCTTACTTATATGTTATTGATTAAATTGTAAAATGTATGTTATAGTTTCCACTTTGATAATGGTTTGTCAAAGTCTTCTTTCATTCTAAATTATTTATTTGATATACTTCGATACTTTGCCATTTGTGCATAAAAATTCAAAACTGCTGCATGTCATATAGTCTACCTTTCATTAGAGTGCTTGTTGATTATTTTAGCCTTGACTTCTTTCATCTGACATTAATATTGCAACTCCTTTTTTTTTTTTTTTGCTAGCTTTTTACCTGGAATATTGTTATTTGCCCATTTATTTCCATTTTCCCCTATCATTTTATTTTAGTTGAATTGTTGTCTTTTTTATTATTATTAATCCTGAGTATCCATATCTTATGGTAGCCATATATAACATTTACCACATTTGGTCTTATTTAGGCCATCTAGCTTTTTTTTTTTTGGTCATCATTTCTTATTATGTTTAGTTTTCTCTTTTTCTGAATTTTGCTAGCTTGATCACATTTTCTTGCCCCCTCCCCACCTTTTTACTTTTGGTTCGTGGTGTGAAAGTCACAACTGGTGCCCCTTAAGCCAGATGAAAACACACTTGTGTTCCTTGGCCCACACACTGCTAAAACATTTTTTTTAATTATTTGCCAACTTTTAAAAAGCTACAGATTTGTATATGGGTATTTTTTGGAACTGGCTAAGAGGAAATTGGATTGAATATACATTTAGTTTGGATTTGGGGGCTATATTTATGTGGCTTAGAGTCACTTTCATGTATGGTAGAGTTCTTGCCAGCCATCCCAGCAGAAGATTGCCTTCAAAGAAGTTCTTACAGCCCACTGTGCTGACTCCATTTCTTTCTAGGCCAGAAAGGTTACATCACCTCAAAAAGACCCATTAGGGTATGGAGGAAATTGGGGAGGGAGCGGTAAGAGATGAAGATATGTGGGTTGTGTTTGGGATTGAGCAAAGGAGGCCTAGTTTGTCAGTATAGGTACACAGACAGCAGCACGTCTCTCAGGAGTTTGGTGCTCAGACTTATTAGATAGTTTGTTAGAAAATGTAACTCATATTCTTTCCCACTACTTCACCTTTCTTCTTGCCTTTTACTTTCCTGTTCTCTCCCTCTCTTTGGAATATGTATATAAGTAGTTGGGGTAATATCACATGAAGATTGTTATGTTAGTGTACTGTACTTCAGAAAGGAATGGAATTCTAAAGAAAGTTTGCTAAGAGTACAGAGCATGAAGCTCACATGTTGGAAAACAGAAACTCCCTCAACTTCATGGCAATCTTAGCTCAGAAAGATACTGTCTCTACTGGCTTAGGCTAATCCCATCCCTATCATTTCCTGAGTGTCTACCATAAAACCTCTTCTCTCCCATGTCTCCCCTTTGGCTTCAAAGCTTAGCTCTTTGAAAGTGGGTTTACCCTGTGTCTCTTTCCTCTCATCTCATTTACTCTTAAACTTGCTGCAGTCTGCCTGCTCTTTGCATCACTTTGCTGAAACTAAGCTGCCTAGAGTCATCTCTCTAGGATGACCTCCCCTCTGTCAAATTCATTGAACATGTTTCAGTTCTTAACTCACTAAACCTCTCTGTGGCATGTATCACTGTTGTTCAGCCCCTCCTTGGTAATAATCCAGGCTCTTGCTCTTGCATCTGTGTCAGTATGCTCTCCTGGTTGTGACTTTACCCAGTCTTGTTCAGTGACTTCTCTTCCTTGCTGTGCTCTTTAAATACTAATATTTCCTAGGGTCTGATTCCACTTTCTTCTCTTCTAAATCCCACATTCTACCTGGGACACTTTATCTTACTTCCATGGCTTCGATCACCACATATGTGCTGTTAACTCTCAAATTCATTTCTCTTCTGAGCTCCTGACCTATATTTCCAAGAGTGTTTTGGTGTCTCTGGTGGAGGTCCCATTGTATCAAAAATTGGACATGCCAAAAGCTGAACCCATCATTTCCTCTGCCCATATGCTCAATTCCATTCCTGTGGTCTGTGCTTCCTTTTAAAACTGTTTCTCTTCTATTAAGAGTGCAGTGTTAATATCTCCTTAATTTCCCAAGTTAGAAGCATGGGCGGCATCTTCAGTTCTTCCCCTCTCCCTCATTCTCATTTGACCATTCTACTGATTTCTCAAATTCTTCATCTCTTCTTCATCCCTTCTACCACTTTTCTGTCTAGCTGTCACCTGCTGAGGTTTAGTCACCCTCAGAAGTCATTCCCAGACTTCCCTCCTTTTCTCTCATCCCCCCAACACAGACACACACACACACACACACACACAGATACCCAGAGGAGAGTACTTTTCATATATGCTTTCATAGCACTCATTATGTAGTTTTGTTTTAGGACTTATCACAGTGCATTATAATGGTCTGTTTACCTGCCTGTTCCTATATATAGCCTTCCCTACACTTTGAGATCCCAAAGGGTAGTGACTATATCATATTCATCTTTGTGACCTCTGGGATATGGTCGATGGTAGAAATAAATGCTTATGGAATAAATTTAAATTAGAAGCAAGAGATATTAGCCATTGAAGTAGGTTTCACAGAAGGTTGTAAAATCCGTTTTTTTTTGACCTTATATAAAAATTTGTAAATACCATGTAAGCAGTCTTGCCTCCTGTCACTATGATTTCTTGGGGACTTTTCTAGGTTTTAAGAATCTTGAGTTTGAAATTTCTTTCAGGCATGGACATGAAGAAAAATTAGAAATATCAATTTTATTCTTACAAAGTAATGATTTTTATAAATTCACTACACAAAATGCTAAAATATTTTGAATTATTTCACCGAGAGGCAAAGTGTGGAAGGGAATACTCAAAAATTATATCAGTTGCTGTTGATGCATAATATTTGCCCAATAATGACAGTAAATTCCATTATTCATGGTAGTTATGTTCTATAAAATCACTGCAATCAGTTTAGCAGAAACTGAACCATTGCTCTTCGAAGAATATAGGATTAGGTTCCTGCAAGCCCCTGGTCACATTTTTGTCAACTGAGCATACATAACTTTATGTGTGTTTCTGTTTAAAGACACCTTATTTAATATATACTGTTGACTAACTTTGAACTCACAGCTAACAGCACTATAATGAGTGCCTGAACAAAGCTTATCTACTGCATGTATTTTCTCCATAAGGCACATCACAACCTTCTTGCACTTAGAACACTAGACAGTACTTCAGCACTGTGCTTGGGAGCCATTTTAAATCTCAAAATCACCAACAAAAAAGCATGAAAATACGGGACCAAATAGACCATGGAAAGGACACTTGTTTACAGTATGATAGCTGAAACATGAAGGTAGATCATCGCCTCGTTCAACCTCAGCGGGGAACATGTGTATCAGGCAACTCATAGTTTTTGCTGTGCATGTCCACAAATGACTACAAAAGCACCACAAGTATTGATTTTGAGGTTACAAATAAATTTTAGTAAGAAAATTGACAAATACAGAATCTGTGAATAATGAGAATTGACTCTATTTGATGTTTTCATTCTATGCCAGGCCTTAGCGATATCAAGATGAATGAGTGCAGACCTTATTAAGTGGATTGTGTTAGTGTTTTTGTGTTGAGATGGTTTTCCTTCTCTTCCTCCTCCTCCTCTCCCTCTTTTTCATCTTCTTCAAAATTTCTTTAATAAAATGACAAAATAAAATGACAAGTTTAAACTCTAATTTTATAACATTGAATTAAGAAGTAAATAGTTATCTATTATGGGTGGTAGGACTTCTGTATGAAGTTCATCAATATATTACTTGATTCACACTCCTGAAATAGTCTCTGATTTTTTAACGAAGAGAGAAATGGGTATTATATCAGGAACAAAAATTTAAAGTAAATACAATTAGAAGCAAGCTTTTGGTGCCAGATTTAGAAAGGCTATCCACACCAAGATTACATAAAACCACCTGTCATTTTCTTATAATAATTTATGTCTACTTTTCTATCTTCTCTTTTTATAATTTTCTCTTGCAGCAGACGTTCAGTGGGTGCCTACAAAGCCAAACTGATGGAGTCTGATGGACGTGGTTTCTAGTACTTGTTTTTTGTACTTATTAGCTATGTGACTGGGCAAGTTTAACTTCCTGAGCATGCTATTTCCTCAGTTGTAAAATAAGGATAATGAGAGATTTATCCAATTGTAAAATGAGAATAATATTAATGAGAATATCTTCACTTGTAAAATGAAGCTAATATTATGAGGATGAAATGAGATACTATATAAAAACTATGCAGACTAACTAGAGCCTGACATTGCTTTTTTTTCCTTCATTTCCCCAGAGAGAGTAGTAGACTCTCTAAACACTTGTGTATCAGAGAAGATGGCTCTATTGCCTTCATAGGTAAATGTTGCTGTGTAAAGAATTCTTAAGCCACAACTGTCTTCTTCCAAAACTCTTTAAATATTGCTTTCTTACGTTTCATGTAATCCTGTAGAGAAATCTGAAGCCAACCTGTCTTTTGTATATATGTAGATAAACAGTTATCCTGCCTTCATGCCATAATACTTAAAGTTTTTCATCTGATCAAATTCTGTCTTAAGTTCAATTTTTTTTTTCTTAGGAAAAGCAATAGTCTTTTATTAACTTCGCAGTAGCAGGTGAGTTCTTTCAAGTATAATTCATAATCTGTCTAGGAAGATTTATTTCCCTCAAGACAATATTTCTTCAAATAAAATTTTCATTCCATTTATTCTGGTCTTCTTGTCAGGAGCACTGGTTATCCACAAATTGACTTTTCATCGTCTCTTCACCACATTCCTCAGTTCTTTCTTTTCTTTAACTTTTTTTCTTTGCCTATCTTTTTTGCATTTGAGAAGATTTTAAGTCATAAACCAGTTTTTCTGTAGTAGCAGTTCTGCTTCTTAACATTTATGAGGTTCTTGCTGTGATTTTTAAAGCTATAATAATACCCCACTTCCATGGATGTCATATGTCTGGAACTGGGTAGAACACATCTCTGAGCTGGGTTTAAGCCAAAAAGTCACTGGTCTCTTGAAGTACAATAGTTGGGCAAATACCACACTCTAATGTAAAGTAGATATGAAGGAAAAGCAACCTACATTTACTGAAGGCCAGTGGCTTAGCTGGGACCATGCTATGGTATGATTTATTTCTCACAGTAATCCTATCAGATAGGATTGTTACATACATTTTACAGATGAGAAAGCAAATACTCTCAGAAAGATCTGGTAACTTGACAAGGTCAGACAGCTAATAAATGCCTGAGCCAGACTTGAAATACCAAAACCTTTGTTCCTTCCATAATACCATTTTATCACATTCACTCTAGAAAAGCTCCCATTTGGTCTTTCACTCATAATCTATTTTTTCTTCTTGTTGGCACTGTACTCAGATTTCATTGGCTAGGCTCCAGGTCTACAGGGAGGAAATTGAAAATAGAGAATGTTAGAATAAACATTGTATCAGCAAGAAGTTTCTTTCCAATAGCTGGAGAGTAAGAGAGAAGAACTATAAAAAGCAGACAAAATTTACTAATTCTAGTAAAAATACACATATGTGTAGAATATACATCTCTATAACCTCTGAGGGCATTATTATAATGCTGGATCGTATATAATTGGTAGTCATAAGTATGTCTTGGACTCAGTAAGGAAAATTTTAATTATATTCAAGTTTTTAAAAGAGGGCTAACAAATAGGTAGCCAACTTAAGAAATTCCAAAGTTGTAGAAGATGTTTTCAGTTGTTTGTAACTGCAAAAAAAATGAAGCATTCCAAATGACTAGCAACAGGAAAATAGATAAACTATATTACAGCTCTACAGTGCAATACTTAGCATAGTGAAAACAAAGTATAGCTTCATAAGTATACATGGATGAACCTTAGAAAACAGTGAAAAATGCAATTTGCAAAAATAATTTATAAAATATAATTCCATTTACCTACAATTTAGAAGTATTCAAAACTAAATAATATAGTATTAGGGTTATACATCTATGTGGCAAAACTAAAAAGAAAGCCAATACAATGGCAAGCACAAAATTCAGGATACTGATTGCCTTAGGGCAGGGAAAGGTGAGAGAGGTACAGTTGGGTAGTGAAATATACATAGGATTTCAAGAGAAATAGTAGTGTTCTATTTCTTAGGTTAGGTATTGGATATGCCAGTATTCATTTTATTGCCAGTAGTAGTATTTATAATATACATATATAAAATACAGTTGTATGTATGAAATATTTAATAACAAAAAATTTTACTTCTTAAGAAAGTTATGTTTTAGTTATCTAGAAAATTTTAGTTATGAGAAATACTTCCAAAGATATCAGATATGTGATTCATTATCATTATTAAAAGGAAACATAAAAATAACCAGATGGCTATATCAGGGAGCTCATTTCAAACCCAAAATTTATTAGTTTACTTACCTAAAGAAACACCTTTATACTGGAATGTTGGGTACTAATGTACATAAGATGGTTTTTATAGCGGGGAATTTTTCAAATAGAAGTCAAATCCCCTAAATTATGACATGCTCTGTGAAAACCTGTTTTCTAAAATTTATGGTGCTTTGGGTGAATAAAGAGCAAAATTCCAGTAACAAAACACTACCTTAAATTCTAGAGAAAAGGTCACCTAATTCAGAGAATTTACATGTTGTGATATTTATTGTTAAGCCCTGAGAGTGTTTTAGAAATTTGAGCGGACATTTTGGTCCTCTAGTAATGACTAGGCATATTACAGTACTATCCTTCTATAAAATATTTTACTTCTTTATTATTATAGCTAAGTGATTATTTTTATTTAGATTATATAGGTAGGTAAGCTATATTATCTTTGCATTTTACTTCATAATAGTTAAAGAGAATATTATAAAACAATTGTTATAAAAGAGGTATTAGAACTATTAGGGCTGAGAAAAAAATAATCTGTACTCACTTGGATACATGGACACATTTTTCTGAAGGGTTAAGATCGAGCCAGAAGTCTCTAAGGAAAATTAAATTATGTGAAGATTTAGGAAGCTTTATGTATTTCCCCATTGTGTTTGTGTTTGTATTTTAATTGCATTATAATCCATAATTAATAATCTAATGCAGATTGACATCCATGATTAAGAAGAAAAGCCTATTAATTTTCATTTCTTGCTTATGAATAAAAGGATTCAGCTTCCTTCTGGTTAAAACTGTAGAAGGCATATATATATTTTGAAAGGTTTTCAAATATTTCTTGGAGAAATATTTTTTCATACACAATAATTTTAATTTCATCTGTAATTTTGGGAGAGAATGAATATTGGACTCTACTTTGTTTTTTATTTCTTTTTAACAGGTGATTTGGGAACAGAGTACACTCAGATGCCTTGTATGAGGGTCTCTCTTTATATGCAAAATGCTTTACTCCTAGAAACTAATCTCCTTAAAAGCTATACCCAAATCAAACAATGTACCCTTTTCAGTGCTGAATAAAAATAGGTCAGGAAGGGATTAAAAGGCTGGCACTGCAGTAAAGTGAAGCAATGAGTTTCACTCTTTAAGCTCCCCCTTGTTATGTGAGAGTTTATAAATTACCAGTTAATTCATACCCCTTCCTTCTGCCTACTCTAGCTTGCCTCTCAGTAGGTAAGCCTTAATTGTTCATATATGTATGAAACATTGTTTTGTTAGAAATTTTTTCGTTGCATCTGTTAGAAATGTTTTAATATCAAGCAACATTGAGTCCAGTTTGCTTCATCTGTGTGTTTAATCAGTGGAGAAACTTAGGTTGATTTTGCATGATATTCACTTCTTCGGTTTCTGCTGCTGTTTCTTCTTCATTCACCTCTCCTTTTCTCCTAGGTATCTGATGATCAGCACTATGCCCTGAATAGTCTTAGATTTCTTAATAGCCTTCAGGTTACTAAAGTGTTTGATTCAATAAGCATATTTGAAAATCTACTTGGTACAAGGAAGTATGAAATCAGTATAGAGCTGGATAAGATATAAGAGTTTGAAGTCTCATTGAGAATTCCTTAAAATAAGACTGTGATAACTGCAGTAAAAATGTAAATTCCACCAACTGATGAAAATAACTATATGACTTTGCGGATGGTATCTAAACTTTTTGAACCTCTTTTATTCATATGGAAAATGGAAGTTAAAATGTATACTTTTTATACGTTTTTATATAAGTAGTTTTCGATATGGGAGATAACGTATACAAAGTACTTATCATGGTAGTGTCATGTAAGGGGATTCCAATAAATGGTTTATATTCTTAGTACTATTGTTATATTTGGCCAGTTAACCATGTTCATTATCTCTACATATTCTGTTTTTCCTGCTCATTATCTCTACATATTCTGTTTTTCCTGCTCTCAACCTATCAATTATAAAAGGATATCCAAGTCTCCATTTCTTTGCCTACAAAATGACAGGATTAGATGATGTGTTCTAGGGTTTCTTCCATTTTTACAATTATATAGATCTTTGGGTCCTTAGGACTAATAATCCTTATCTAAGAATTTCTCAGTCTACTCAGTATGTATAACTTTTTCATATATCTTCTCTCTTCAAATGTTTATACTTCCTCCCCTTCTCTCTTAATTCACAGAATAAAAGTATCTCTTAAGAACAAGGGCATTCTCCTAGATAACCATAATCCAAAACTTACAGGAAATTTAACATTAGTACAAAAATATTATCAAATTTACTAACCATATTAAATTTCCCCAATTGTTCAATAACACTTTCGCTCTCTCTTTTAATACTGAGTAATCAATCAAGGATTGTGCATTGCTTTTAGTTGTGATATATCTTTAGTCTCCTTTAATCTAGAACGCTGATCTTTATAATTTTGGGGGGGTTTTTTGAATTTTATTTTATTTTTTTACACAGCAGGTTCTTCTTAGTTATCTACTTCATACATATTAGTGTATGTATGTCAATCCCCATCTCCCAATTCATCCCACCACCACCACCACCACCCCTGCTTCCCCCAGTTGGTGTCCATACATTTGTTCTCTACATCTGTGTCTCTATTTCTGCCTTGCAAACTGGTGCATCTGTACCATTTTTCTAGATTCACATATATGCATTAATATACAGTATTTGTTTTCCTCTTTCTGACTTACTTCACTCTGTATGACAGTCTCTAGGTCCATGCACGTCTCTGCAAATGACCCAATTTCATTCCTTTTTATGGTGGAGTAATATTCCATTGTATATATATAATACATCTTCTTTATCTATTGGTCTGTCGATGGGCATTTAGGTTGCTTCCATGACTTGGCTATTGTAAATAGCACTGCAATGAACATTGATGTGCATGTGTCTTTTTGGATTATGGTTTTCTCTGGGTGTATGCGCAATAGTGGGAATGCTGGGTCATATGGTAATTCTATTTTTAGTTTTTTAAGGAACCTCCATACTGTTCTCCATAGTGGCTGTATCAATTTACATTCCCACCAACAGTGCAGGAGAGTTCCCTTTTCACCACACCCTTTCTAGCATTTATTGTTTCTGGATTTTTTGCTGTGAGGTGATACCTCATTGTAGTTTTGATTTGCATTTCTCTAATAATTAGTGATGTTGAACAGCTTTTCATATGTGTCTTGGCCATCTGCATGTTTTTTTTGGAGAAATGTCTGTTTAGGACTTCTGCCCATTTTCTAATTGGGTTATTTGTTTTTTTTGATATTGAGCTGTATGAGCTGTTTATATATTTTGGAGATCAATCCTTTGTCCCTTGATTCGTTTGCAAATATTTTCTCCCATCCTGAGGGTTGTCTTTTCATCTTGTTTATGGTTTCCTTTGCTGTGCAAAAGCTTTTAAGTTTCATTAGGTCCCATTTGTTTATCTTTGGTTTTATTTCCATTACTCTAGGAAGTGGGTCAAGAAAGATCTTGCTGTGATTTATGTCAGAGAGTGTTCTTCCTATGTTTTCCTCTAAGAGTTTTGTAGTGTCCAGTCTTACATTTAGGTCTTTAATCCATTTTGAGTTTATTTTTGTGTATGGTGTCAGGGAGTGTTCTAATTTCATTCTTTTACATGTGGCTGTCCAGTTTTCCCAGCACCACTTATTGAAGAGACTGTCTTTTCTCCATTGTATATCCTTACCTCCTTTGTCATAGATTAGTTGACCGTAGGTGCATGGGTTTAACTCTGGGCTTTCTATCCTGTTCCATTGATCTATATTTCTGTTTTTGTGCCAGTACCATGTTGTCTTGATTACTGTAGCTTTGTATTATAGTCTGAAGTCAGGGAGTCTGATTCCTCCAGCTCCATTTTCTTCCCTCAAGATTTCTTTGGCTATTCGTGGTCTTTTGTGTCTCCATATAAATTTAAAGATTTTTTGTTCTAGTTCTATAAAAAATGCCATTGGTAATTAGATAGGGATTGCACTGAATCTGTAGATTGCTTTAGGTAGTATAGTCATTTTCACAATATTGACTTTTCCAATCCAAGAACATGGTATATCTTTCCATATGTTTGTGTCATCTTTGATTTCTTTCATCAGTGTCTTATAGTTTTCTGAGTGCAGGTCTTCTACCTCCTTAGGTAGGTTTATTCCTAGATATTTTATTCTGTTTCAGTGGTGAATGGGATTGTTTCCTTAATCTCTCTTTCTGATCTTTTGTTGTTAGTGTATAGGAACACAAGAGATCTGTGCTTTAATTTTGTACCCTGCAACTTTACCACATTCATTGATTAGCTCTAGTAGTTTTCTGGTGGCATCTTTAAGATTCTCTATGTATAGTATCATGTCATCTGCTAACAGTGACAGTTTTACTTCTTCTTTTCCAATTTATATTCCTTTTATTTCTTTTTCTTCTCTGGTTGCTGTGGCTAGGACTTCCAGAACTATGTTGAATAATAGTGGCAAGGGTGGACATCCTTGTCTTGTTCCTGATCTTAAAGGAAATGCTTTCAGTTTTTCACCATTGAGAATGATGTTTGCTGTGGGTTTGTCATATATGGCCTTTATTATGTTAAGGTAGGTTCCCTCTATGCCCACTTTCTGGAGAGTTTTTATCATAAATTGGTGTTAACTTTTGTCAAAAGCTTTTTCTACACCTATTGAGGTGATCATATGGTATTTATTCTTCAATTTGTTAATATGGTATATCACATTGATTGATTTGCATATATTGAAGAATCCTTGCATCTCTGGGATAAATCCCACTTGATCATGGTGTATGATCCTTTTAATGTGTTGTTGGATTCTGTTTGCTAGTATTTTGCTGAGGATTTTTGCATCTATATTCATCAGTGGTATTGGACTGTAATTTTCTTTTTTTGTAGTATCTTTGTCTGGCTTTGGTATCAGGGTGATGGTGGCCTAGTAGAATGAGTTTGGGAGTGTTCCTTCCTCTGCAGTTTTTTGAAAGAGTTCAAAAGGATGGGGCTCTTCTCTAAACGTTTGATAGAATTCACCTGTGAAGCCAGCTGGTCCTGGACTTTTGTTTGTTGGAAGATTTTTAATCACAGTTTCAATTTCATTACTTGTGATTGGTCTATTCATGTTTTCTGTATCTTCCTGGTTCAGTCTTGGAAGGTTATACCTTTATAAGAATTTATCCACTTTTTCCGGGTTGTCCATTTTATTGGCATAGAGTTGCTTGTAGTAGTCTCTTAGGATGCTTTGTATTTCTGCGGTGTCCGTTGTAATTTCTCCTTTTTCATTTCTAATTTTATTGATTTGAATCCTCTTCCTGTTTTTCTTGATGAGTCTGGCTAAAGGTTTGTCAATTTTGTTTATCTTCTCAAAGAACCAGCTTTTAGTTTTATTGATCTTTGCTATTGTTTTCTTTGTTTCTATTTCATTTATTTCTGCTCTGATCTTTATGATTTCTTTCCTTCTACTAACTTTGGGTTTTGTTTGTTCTTCTTTCTCTAGTTCCTTTAGGTGTAAGTTTAGTTTGTTTATTTGAGATTTTTCTTGTTTCTTGAGGTAGGATTGTATTGTTATAAACTTCCCTCTTAGAACTGCTTTTGCTGCATCCCATAGGTTTTAGATCATCGTGTTTTCATTGTCATTTGTCTCTAGGTATTTTTTGATTTCCTCTCTGATTTCTTCAGTGATCTCTTGGTTATTTAGTAACATATTGTTTAGCCTCCAGGTGTTTGTGTTTTTTCATGGTTTTTTCCCCTGTAATTGATTTCTAATCTCATAACGTTGTGGTCAGAAAAGATGCTTGATATGATTTCAGTTTTCTTAAATTTACTGAGGCTTGATTTGTGACCCAAGATGTGGTCTGTCATGGAGAATGTTACGTGTGCACTTGAGAAGAAAGTGTAATCTGCTGGTTTTGGATGGAATGTCCTATAAATATCAATTAAATCTATCTGGTCTATTGTGTCATTTAAAGCTTGTGTCTCCTTATTAGTTTTCTGTTTGGATGATCTGTCCATTGGTGTAAGTGAGGTGTTAAAGTCCCCCACTATTATTGTATTACTGTTGATTTTCTCTTTTATAGCTGTTAGCATTTGCCTTATGTATTGAGGTACTCCTATGTTCAGTGCATATATATTTATAATTGTTATGTCTTCTTCTTGGATTGATCCCTTGATGATTATGTAGTATCCTTCATTGTCTCTTATAACATTCTTTATTTTAAAGTCTATTTTATCTGTTATGAGTATAGCTACTCCAGCTTTCTTTTGATTTTCCTTTGCATGGAATATCTTTTTCTATCCCCAATTTTTGTCTTTTATGACATTGCCTCTTTTTTTTTTTTTTTAAGAATCTCGGCCAAGTATTTTACCGAATATTCTCAATTTGGGTTTATCTGTTTCCTTTATTAGATGGTGGCTAAACTGTTGGCAGGTCTGCAGTAAAGTGACTCCTAAACATTTTTGGCAAGCATGCTACAGAGTGGATGTTGTACCCCTCTGAGTGCACCATAGCAGGGAGAACATGGTATCAGTTTTACTCATTATTCATGATAACTTTATCACTAGGTTAAGGTGGTGTCTCTCACATTTCTCCATTGCAGAGATACTCGTTTTCCTTTGTAATAATAGGTAATCTCTGGGAAGCTACTTTGAGACTGTCTTATTCCCCAGTAGTCTTTCACCAATGGTTTTAGCATCCATTGATGATTCTTACTCAAATCAATTATTACTATAGCTATTGTAACATGGTGATTTTCTGTTTCTTTTAGGCCTTGTATGTTTTAGTTGTCCTTCTCTCGTGAACTCATGATAATCAGGCTTCTGCCTTACAACTCCTACAAAACTGCTGTTGTCAAGGTCACCAATGACTTCCATTTAGTACATCCAATGGACAAGTCTCAGTCCTTATTTTCCTTGGTTTATCAACTACGATTGACAAAATTAATAATTCCCTTCTCCTTGATATACTTTCTTCAGTTGACCACTGAGAAACCATAGAATGACTCCGTATCAGTCTCCTTTACTGGTTCTTCTTCAGACTCTAAACTCTAAACATGGAAAAATGTCAGGATTTAGACTTCATACCTCTACCTCTACTGCAATTCAACATGTGACACTTTGGTTCTTCTAGTTGCTCGGGCCCAAAATTCTGGAGTCATGCTTGACTCCTCTTTCTTTTACCCTCTACATCTAATTCATTAGCAAATTCTGTCCACTCTGTTTTTAAAATATACACCAAATCTAGTCACTGCTCACCACTTCCATTGCCCTATCCCTAGTCTGAGCAACTATCGTGTCTGACCTTGACTACTACAGTAGTGTCCTAATCAGACTCCCTGCTTCTACCCTTGCTTGCCTATAGAAATTTTTTCTAAAAAGTCAAATAATGTCACAAAATCCACCTAACTCAAAATAAAATCCAAAGTTCTTACATAGATTATAGAGCCCTGCATACTCTCGCCCCTGGCTATTTCTTTGATCTTTTCTTCTGCCAGTCTCCTATTTACTAACTCTATTTGTTATCCCCTTTGCCTGGAAAACTCTTCCCCCAGACAATCCATATGCCTGACTCAGCCACTTCATTCAGATCTCAAATGTCATCTTATCAGAGAGTCCCTTTCAGATCATCCTATCTAAAATAAGTCTCCTCTCCCTCACTCTTTGCCCCCTTTCTCTAGTTTTCTTCCTAGCCCCTGATGTAGTATATGTTTGTTTTGTGTGTATCATCTGTCTGCCTTCACTGGAATATGTGTTCTGTGGCAGCAGGGACTGCTATATCCCCAACCCTGAGAGCAGTGCTTAGCACCTAATAAATATTTATTAATTGGCTGTTGAAATTCCTCTTATCTGTTAATGATAGAAAGAAAATATTTTTTTCCCACTTCTAGTGAAAGTTTTAGTTTTATAAATGCTCTCCTTTTCCTCTTGAAATGTTTACAGTGTTTCAAAGTATACTTTAGCAAAAATATTATTCTTTTGTGTGGGTTGTATAAATTAATGTGTTATTTATAGTTTTGCTGCTTCTTATTCCTAATCCCAATATGTTTCTCCTCAGTGTTTGGATATGATTCCTTAAAAGGCAACTAAAATTCTCATATGTTAACCTAGTGTTGTTTCTTTTACTATGAATGAAAGTACAAAGTCTTTTGCTGAATCATCCACATAATGGATTTTAAAGCCCATCAGTACAAGTGTTTATTTTAATGTCCTATTCCCTAGGAAGTCTACCTGTTTTCTACTAGCTTATGAAGAGAGGAGTTCTTGCTTCTTTTATTAACTTGAAAGTAAAAACTAATTACATGTTTATAAGATTTGAGTAAACTAGTAGAAATAGATGGAATTTTTTGACTACCATTTCCAGGTGTTTTTTTATTCTATATGTTTGGTGTCTCTGTGTATCATATATGTGGGATCTAAATAATGGGAGGAAATGTATGTGACTTCAAATCTGACTTTAACAGGCTTGAAAGTGACCAAGATATGTTTCCCTGTTTTAAAGAGTGAGGAAATTTCCTCACCTGTTTTGTGGGTATGGAGATATGTAGGTGTTATTCATAAATGCCCTTATGCTACCATGTCGGTATCACAAACATCAGATGATAGATTTTAGGGCTATTCATTAGGGAGGATATTTAGATGTTAATATTATATATTTCATTGGGTATCTAGAAATGTTTAGTTTGAAGCATTTTCCTCAAGAATTCTCATAAGCAATTAGCTGTTTCTGTATATAACTAAACAGAGCATCTATTTTAACTGTGGTGAACACTACTTATGACTCTGTTCTCAGAATATTTCAAAAGTTTACATTAATATGTCATGTCATTTTCTTTTCTAAGTTAATATTCAAGAAGAAATATTATGATAGCTAATGTCTTTGAGCTTCTAAACACAGCTTTCATAACTCACTTTCAAGAAAAACATTTTGGTGCCTTTTGTTGCTTTTTGTTGCTGACTCATTGACTTGAGCCTAACTAGCATGTGACTGGGTTTTGTATATTAAGTAATTTCTGGAGGTCCCTGAGAAATACTCTTGTCCTGAGGTAGGAGGTTGTGTAGTCTGAAGAATCTGGTCTGTGTCTCTGTTGTCTCACTGCATTCATTGGAAGTGAATTTGAAGGATGAGTAGGCATTTTTAAGCAAAGAGGTAGGGTAAAGCAATGTTTTCTAAAGTGGGTTCCTAAAATAGTCCCTAAGGAGAATTAGATAATCAAAGCAGTCAGTTGTCAGATAATTTTGGGAAACACTGTATTTCTACCATGAGACTCTTTATAGAGTCTTTACTCTGCTAATGGGCATTGTGATTCTCTAAAAAATTAGATAATATATGAATTTGCTAAGGCTACCTGATGGAAGCCACTTTGTTTCCCTCCCAATATCTCTTAATATCCTAAGGGGCTAGTGCTCCAAAAACAGTTTGTAATTTCTGGGACAGTGGTATGCATGACAAAGCAAATAATATGTTTAAAACCTCAGAAAAGTGACAGAGCCTGGTGCATTTGGAGAATACCTGGTGGTTCTATCTGACCAAAGAGTGGTGAAAGGGAAGGAGTAAAGAGGCGGCAGGAAGTAAGCTGGGTCAGACAGTGACGTCTCAGTGTTTAAAATCTGGTCTGTCAGCCGGGGGCCATTGAAGACTTGCAGGAAGGGGAGTAGCATGAACACATTTGCATTTTTTAAAAAATGGGTACGAAAAGGTGAGAATATAGGACAGAGTGTTTAATTAGAAGACAGTTGCAGTAGTAAAAGTGAGAAATAAAAAGACTGTGAACTGAGGATATGGCTTTGGGCGGAGGATGATGAATAGAGGATGGTGAATAGATGGTGGTACCATTAACAGAGAGAATTCCAGAAAAGAAACAGTTTTCATAATGGAAGATAAGTGAGTTTGGGTTTTGGACATGTTTGGTTTGAGGTCCCTGACTGGCATAAACAGAGATATTAAAGATACAATTGGAAAACCTGATCTAGATCCCATGTAGCGTTCCAGAGGGCAGTGTTAGCTGAATTACAGATTTGGGTGTCTTTGCTATAGATATGGTATTTCAAACCACTAGAGGAGGGAGAGAAAAAAACACTTGTTTCTAATAAGGAAGGTCTACCCATCCTGTTGCTTCAAATTTACTTCCAGGTTCTTCTGTTCTGGGTTTCTGAAAATTATTTTTAATGATCATGTGAATCTGGGAAGCATTCCTTTACCAAGTAAATGCCAAGAATGCTGTGATTATTTTGGCCATTTGGTTGGTTGGTTGGTTGGTTGGTTTTGTTACGTACATTTGTGCATACTCACACACTATAGTTTTTAATTTGCTATTGACCATTACTTTTGCACTTAAAAGTCTAAGCAATGAAGATATGGAAGTATTCATATTTATTGAACTTTGGTTGTGACCAAAAGGAGCACTTGCCCTGAATATACAGCAACCACCCAGATAAGTCCTGAACTACTTTTTTTTACTATGTCAAAGCCATTTATGCACATATGATTCAACTCCAGCACTCTCATTGCATGACAGTTCCCTGAAAAGTTGACTTTAGCATGCCTTTCATGCTGATTTTGGGATTAGAATTAAGTATATTACCAAAATACAAAAGAATGATATTTGATAATGATGAAAATTTCTCTGCTGTCAAAATACAGATGAAACACATATCTATACCACACAGAGGAAACAGCATAGTGTATACTAAAATAGAGACAAGTTCTATTTGTTTTTTCTAAAAAAGACAGTAAACTTTAACAGACAAATATTTAACAGACAAATTGGTAGTCCCATATATATTTGTGTCCTATTCAAAAAAATTTTACTAATACAGATTTGTGATTGCTGGGGTGGTGGATAGGAGCACAGGCCCTGGACTGAGACTGGCGAGATTCAAACCCTGGCTTTAACATGGAGTAACTATGTGACCAAGGCAAGTTACCTTTTTTTTTTTTTTTCAAATTTATTCGTCTGACAATGAAGTAACAGTACCAACCTCATGACAAAAGATTGAAACAATAAATGAAACATGCTTAGCACATAATAATCCTTCAGTTGTGCTAATACCAGCAAATAAGAATATCCATTCAGTGACTTTATTTACATATTAGTGATAAGGATAAATATATATATATATAAAATTATAATTATCTTCCTCAAACATTCTTTAGCTCCTCTCCACCTGATGACTACATCAGCAGTTCTCTTTATATGGAGTGTCTTTCCTCCTGTTTCCCGTGACCAGATTCTTGTCATTCAGATCTCAGTTTTGTTGCTTGCTCAGTAAGGCTTTTCCTGACCACCTAATCTAAAGTATTCACCAAGTCAATTTCAACCACATCATTTTATTTTAATTTTCTGCATATCATTTATCACTTGATTTAATTGTTTGATGTCAAACTCCCTTCTCTGACATATAAGAATCTCCCTTGTTCACCATGGTGTCCTAGCTCCTTGATCAGGGCTAGACATATAATGAGTGCTTAAAAACTTTTGCTAAATTAATAAACTACTCTGTAGAGGTTATAATGAAAGAACCAGAGAATGGGAGGAAGATACAAAATTCCAGTTTAGGAAAAAAAAGGTCAGTACCTGTCTTACCCTGCTCTACGCAGGCCCTGAATCAGTGTGTCCGTATATCAGTAAACTCCAGCCTCCCAAATGGTGCAGTTTCAGTGCAGCCTTGTTCTTTTAGATCTGTCATCTCTTATGATTTCGTATAAGCCCTGCCACCCACATGTGCAACACCTATTTGGGTCACGGTCCCCATCCCTACCCATGCCTATGCCTGGGTTAGTTACCATAATCCTTTTCTTTCAACCATCCCTTGCTGCTGAGATCCCAACAGTCTGTACAGTTAGGCTCATGAGGTTTAGGACCATTAGAAAGAGAAAAGGAATAGTAGGGCTGGAATTCAAGACTGCCTTTCAGGTTTGTAGAGGAGTCCCTCTGTAACTTGCAATGAATACTACTGCCTTGATCTGTTAACTCTTAGGTATAATAACTATTTTCTATTTTGGCTATTGTCATAGTATCCAGCACCATTCCATGTATAGGTAGATGACTTAATAAATACTATTAAGTGATGATAATCCTTACAAGCCCAATTTAAGATGTTGTTCAGATGATCTATAGCTGCATAAATGCACCACAAACCTTAGTGCATTTAAATAACAATTATCTATTTTATTCACAAATCTTCAACTTAGGTAAGACTTGGTGGGAAAGCTTGTTTGTTCATACAGCATCAGCTGCGGAGGCTTGGCTTCCTAAAGCATGGTACTGTCCAAGAGCAAGTGTCTCAAAAGATAGGACATGGAAGCTACCAGAAATGGGCACAGTCTTTCTTCTATATTACACTGGTCAAGTGGTCATAGAGCTCAATTAAAGGGAACAGACACAGATGCCATCTCTTGATGGGAATACTGTATATTAATACAGTATTAATATTATAAAAGAATATGGAGCCATGTCACCTTAGATATATTCATTTTCATTTTTTTAATCAAAATAAAATATATGAAAAAATCAAACAAGAAAACCTATGGGTCATATCATAGTAGAAATTAGAATACTATGTATATAAGAGAAGTGATTTTTAGAAAATCACTAGACTCCAGGAAAGTTAACACTCACCATTGCAGGCTACTATCATTTAACCGAAATACAGTGAAACACATCAAATTAGAACTCAAATTGAGGATTACTTGAATGATCTCAAAAGTTAATGAAACTATTAAAATACCTTACTGTTGTTAACTTAAGCCTCCAAAAAAAAGAGGGAGAAGAAATAAATACCTATTTTCTAGAGTTAACTTTTTTTGTTCTAAAGCATTTCAATTTGGTCTTGTGGGCAAGTTGGAAGATATTGTGAAATGTTTTTTTAACTAAATTCCAGGGCAAAGAAACAATTACTTTGTGTGGTATAAATAGCATTTGAATGAAATGAAAATATATGTGTTCAATTAACTCTGGTGTCTGGTATTCTGAAGTCAAAGTGTTTTATTCATCTTAGAGAAAAAAAATAGCAGGAATAACAAGTTTTAAATTTTCCACTATTCAATGTATCTAAGCTCTTTTATAAACAAAACAGAAGTTTTGATTTGGCAAATAATGTAGCTATACTTTCTTCAACTATTGTTCCTCAACTGTGCATCTTGCCTAAGTACTTGTAGTTATTGTTTTTTTAAAAGATGCCCTGGAATTAGATATGGAAGGGTGAAGGTGCATGCTATATTTGTCAGCATCTGCAGTACTATAACGAGAAAGATCATCCCAATCTATTTTCAGTTTTTCCTCCTGGATAATCCGATTTTGCAACAGATTGATTGCTCAACCTCCCCATATCACTTTTCTATAAAATTTAAAAGGTTGCTACAGTTCCAAGGTGAGGAAATGGTCTTTTTCTGGAAAGGGTGACACTCGAAGTTCAATTCATTAAACAGAGTGACTTATGAGACCTGCAGATAATGCCTTAGTGATATATTCCAAAATATTGAAGTTCAGAACTTAAATTGAGCCTTTTTACTGGTAAGCCTGCTTTTGGAAATTTTATTTAGAGGAAAACTGAAATAAAATGCATTTTATGACTGATTCTGAAGAATTCACTTTTTTTCCCTAAGATATAATTGCTAGGGATGTCCCTCATTTCCCTCCTAAAAAGTACCTGATTTCCTTGAACAGGTAAAAGAAAAAAAGGACCAGCCCTGAAATTCTGAAATCACAAAGTCATCTGCTTAAGAAATGGCAGACCATATTGCAAAGAAGACTGAACCTGAAGTTAGAAATCCTTGGTTAGAGTCCCATGTTCACTGCCTACCAGCTGTGTCTTTAAACAAATGCTAAATTTGAGCAACCTCTTCAGTGCTGTGTCCTCATTTGTAAAACAAGGAACAGGTTATCCACCTAGCAACCTGACAATATTGAGGTTAGATGATGTATCAAATGTGCAAGTGCTTAATAAATTGCAAAGCATTATATAAACAATTATCAATCATTTTAGAAGCTTTAAGGAAAGAAGTATGGATTCTTGTAAGTTAGGGCTGTTAAAATGTCATTAAAAATACTGTACAATGTGATTAGTAAAATACATCTTCTAAGGTCATATATAATGTTTTTGTACTATTTTAAATTAGGTGTAAGTTCATTAAGGACAGAAATCAAGCGATAGACATCTTTGTGACCCGAACATTGTCTAGAACAGTTCTGTGTAGGTCAAGTTAGTTGGTTGATTTGTTGGTTGAATGATTGATTGATAAAGATATTTTATGAGGTCAGTATTCCTCAATTTAGAGAGGAATAAATTGGCTTCTTTTGAATTTTGAATTTCTAATTGATAATTATTGACAACTCATAATATCTATAACAAAACTATCAGAGTGAAAATGCCATCACATTGTTACAGTATTACTGATTTCATAGACTGCACTGTAGGATGTGTGAATGGGCTGGGGATGGGGGAGAGAGGGAAAAGGTATCCACTGTTGCAAGAGTATTGTCACTCTGGGGTCAGTATGGCTAAGAGGATTAGTGATGCTAGCCTGCAACTGGCTTTAAAAAATGTAAATTCCAGCTATTCTAAATTTTCAGTATTTCCAACAAGTCATTTCCAAAATTTAAAACGAGGTTGCCCTAACCTAAAATGTAAACTTCATGTTGCCGCTTAGTTTCATGCTTCTCAGGAGTTTCTTTAGGAATTTTATTTACGCTGTTCTAGTTTTTGGTATAGCTTTAAAGGGCAGCTTTCTTATTCCCTCATTAAAGTTTTTGGAAGCTTTCCCATCCCCAGTTTTAAAATTGTTTCATAGTTGACTTCCTTTCCTATTTCAATACAGTATATTTTCAAATACAGTTGAATTTGTTTTCATACTTAATATGTGCAAAAGTTAACTTACTGCCTTGAAATGCTAAGTCATAATTACAGAGAAAATTCATTCATTAAACTTTTATTTAGCACTTGTTATATGCCTGTCAGTCTCCTAATACTCTATCCATTTAATTGGGCCCAAGCTTATGTAGTTCCAGGAAAAATCATCTGTATCTATTTCATGCACACAGAAGCAATTTCAGCTAACGGTCCTTTTTGGGTAGTTGGTATAATGAATAATGCCTAGGTAAATCATTTTATAATAAGAAAACTTCTTCAGTAGTTAATAATAACAGGAAATATAATAAATAGTTTGAAAACGTAACTTTTTTCTCTTTTGTCTTTAAAAAAAAAAAAAAACTTATTACAAAAGGAATACATGTCAGTGTAGCCAGGAGTGAGGAATAGGTTTCAAGCGAAGAGAACAAATTTATAAAGCAACTTGACTCACCAGCCATGATAAATTCAAGGAACTATATCCATTGTTCAGAGAGGCTGGAACATAGGGGATATATTATGAAAGTAGCAGAAGGTAAGGTCGGCAAATTAACAGGGCGCAGATTATTAAAGGCCTTTGCCAAGAAGTCAGGACTTTTTTCATAAGGCATAAAGGTTTAAATACCTTTAAGCCTTTAAAGGTATTTTAAGCAAGGACAGGTATTTTCCTAGGCAGTTTTGGAAGGGACTTTAGTAATATACTCAAGAAAATCACACTCAGTGATGAGCTATGGCACAGAGACAGAACCTGGTGAGCACAGCATTTCAGGGACTGCCATGGGGAGAGGAGCCTGGGAAGGAGAGTGGGAAGGACAATCCAATAGGAGACCAAAGGCTTTCTCGTCTAGAACAGCAGAGCTCAAAATGATTCAATGAGCTCAATTTATTCAATTCCATTTTCTTAATTAAATCATTTAATGACATTAGCATCAGTTGAGGTTGAATGCTCCACATAATTTTATGAATAATTCTATCTAATTTGGGGATATACTCTATCCAGAATAAAAATGATGCAGGCTAGCAATATAAAAGAGCATCTTTCGTATGGAATAATGTAAAAATAACAGAGCTGTCTATTCAAAGAGAACTTGTCTCTAAGGAGCTCTAAGCATACATATTAAGTATTAAAGCAAGGCCATGTTTTCTGTACAGCACAGAGAGGCAAGATAAAAAGCAATACCATTTCCCATCTGTCCCTGCCAAATTTTCAGTTCTATCTTATGCTCTACCACTTTCTCATTGACCCTCATTTTCAAGCACAAGTGAGCTAATTGCATTTTCCCCCTAAGTATGCCATATCATATCATGCTTTCCCTGCCATTCATTCTACCTGGCAAGTTTCTGTTCCTCCTTAAAGACTCAGCTGAAATGCCCCACACTTCTCTGCAAAATCCTCTGTGATGTCTCAGTTAGTGCTTTATCTGCAGTGCACATACCTTTGCACATAATGAACACCCATACCGTCTTCTTAGATACCTTCTTAGCTCCTGAAGGACATGGACTGTCTTATTCACTTTGAGTTGTGTCCTCGGTACCTGGACAAGTACTGGGCATATAGTAGGAGCTTAGTGACGGTTCCAAGCATGAAAACCATAGCTACCCTGAAGGTGGAACTTGGCCTTCACTGTCCATTGCCCTATGAAACATGATAAGTGACCATTCATCAGCTTGTCTTAATGTTGTTAATCAGGCCTCTTAAAAACATTAAAAGTTGTGGTTGTCACCTTCCTTCTCACCTGCCAAAGGTTCCATCGGTGCCACCTTGTGTATTCAATTGTCTCACACCTTCTCTACAACCTCTGTACTGCACCCATCACTGTTGAAGAAATTTACTCTTGCTCTCTTGGTTTTATAGCTTTTCAAACAAAAACATATTTTAAAAATCTCTGAACCAGGCTTCCCTGATGGCGCAGTGGTTGAGAGTCCGCCTGCCGATGCCCCGGCCCAGGAAGATCCCACATGCCCCGGCCCAGGTTCATGCCCCGGCCCAGGAAGATCCCACATGCCGCGGCCCAGGAAGATCCCACATGCCGCGGGCTGGGCCCGTGAGCCATGGCCGCTGAGCCTGCGCGTCTGGAGCCTGTGCTCCGCAACGGGAGAGGCCACAACAGTGAGAGGCCCGCGTACGGCAAAAAAAAAAAAAAAAAAAAAAATCTCTGAACCATTAGTTTTAGCCCTTTTCTTTGTCTCCATATTTAATTATATTTTTTAAAAATTCACAGAATGTGGGTGGTATACTACATCTCAAAGAAATACTTGGAAAACAAAACGGCAAATAAAGTCTAATATGTATCCAAGCACCCAACCACTTTCCTTTTACCAGTATATTATAATATTCAAGGTACTTTGTTGCTTCAGACTAAGAAAGAGTAAATTAAGAGCTGCCTGATCTTAAGCACAATTTACTAGACTGAACAGGTGTCCTGGCTGCACATGTGCACATTTTCCATCCATGGCTTTTTTTTTTTTTTCTGCTTTATTTGATGCTTTGAACTGACCAAAGATGCGGATGTCCTAATATGGCTCTTCCTTAGTTTAAAAATTGTCTCCTTTACTTTTCCTTGTACTTTCTTTTTGGGTAATGCAAACAACATTGAAGTTGTCTAATCAGGTTCCTCCTAACTTGAATTAGACAAGGAGAAGACTCCACTGTAGGAGGATTACATTGCAGGGCAAATAAGATCATTTGTATTAAAACATTTGATTCTTGGGTTTTGTTTTTCCATGATGACACCTAAAGAACCATCGTTTTTAGTCAAGTTAAAAATATAGGGACTTCCCTGGTGGCACAGTGGTTAAGAATCCACCTGCCAATGCAGGGGACACAGGTTCAATCCCTGGTCCAGGAAGATCTCACATGCCGCCGGGCAACTAAGCCCGTGCACCACAACCGCTGAGCCTGCGCTCAAAAGCCCACGAGCCACAACTACTGAGCCTGTGTACAACAACTACTGAAGCCCGCGCCTAGAGCCCGTGCTCCGAAATAAGAGAAGCCACAACAATGAAAAGCCCGCGCACCACGACGAAGAGTAGCCCCCGCTCACCACAACTAGAGAAAGTCCACGCACAGCAACAAAGACCCGACGCAGCCAAAAATAAATAAATATGTAAATATTTTTATGCTTGTAAATAGTGTCAGGCACAAGAATGTTGGATATAAATAGAAAGTAGCTTTTGGTTTTTAAATGAATATGGTGTCTCAGAATAACACTTTATTACCTTGTTCGATGTGTTTAAGACCCTACTCACTTATAAAACTAGAATGGTGAGGAGGAATGCTTCATTAGAGGCAGTTTTTCCATAAAGCACTGAGGCATCATGCAAGTGTATTTTTAGCCCAACCTGTGAATATTATGGGCACCTTAATAGTCTCTCTATTTAAACACAAACCTGAAAGGTACCTCTTTGCCTTCAACCTTCATTTAAGCACAGATTCTTCATATGCAAAGAGGCAGGCTTAGCAAGAAAAACAGATCTTCATCAACATTTGCTTTTGAAACAGACCTAAGAAAGTTAGGTCATTCTAAATATCTAATAGAAGTACAGTACAGAACTTACTATTAGATATTCCATTAAATAAGTCTTATTTTCTTATCTCCTTGTTCTTAACAAAAGATAATTTCTTTTGACTTTGTTTTATGAAAATTCTTTGTCTAAGATCTGTTAAGAAATCCACAAACAGAGCAAAGTCTAAAATGCTTGTGCTCATTTCTTGCCTCGTGGTGGCTCCATTTAATAGCAGCATTTGTGACTCTCGCTCTCCCAAGGGCCTCAAAAGTACTTTTCCTTTTTGCCTTCTGATCCTCCCCTTCTTCCTCCCCTTCCTTGTTCTTATTCTTCTTCCTCCAAATCAAAACTGCATTGCCATAATAAAAATAAATAATTAGGTGGATTTATGACTGAATGGATAGAGGGATGGATAGATAGATAGACATGTGATGAACCAAGCCTAGTAAGTTGCTAATGGTAGAATCTAGGTGGAGGGTATAGAGCTATTCACTGAATCTTAATTCTTTCAACTTTGCCTTGTGTTTGAAAATTGTCATAATAAAACCTCTTAGGAGTGGCTATCCACTGAAGGTGGGATCACAAGGGCTTTCACTAACTCTGTGTAAATATTTTGCCATTATATTATTAGAGAAAAATGAAACTAATTTTTTTAAAGCTACATGAAACTGTCTTCACAAATGAAGTCACCAAACGATTGATTTAAATGCTTTTCATGTTTGAAATTCACATTAGGCGATGCTAAATAATTAAGAACACACACAATGATTCAGTTGTATGATGATGACCGCATTGTTACAATAGGAAATTGGTTAAATAAGTTGTGTATAGATAGTTAATAAAATACTATGCAGCCATTAAAACTTGTAGAAACAAATTCATGGGCACAGAAAGATTTATATTATAATGTTTCCTATACCATCTAGAAAATTATGAACTTATGGGTATAGCTGGAAGTACATATATACAGAAATATTACCTATGAATTATGAGATAATGGACTTCTTCTCTTATATAGATCTTTTTAAATCCACATTTTCTATTTTTTCCTAAAAGTTTCCCAGTGTTTTAATTTTAGTAACGTAAGAAAGAAGGAAAACAGAAAAGAAAAAATCCATGCAATTTTTCTGTGAAAATGGAGTGGGGAAACTTTGTATCTGTAAATAATTTTTGATCAAGCCAAAAAGATTATCTGGGTTTTTTCTTTTATCTATATCACTGGGAGCTACTCTTACATTTTCTTAATCTTGCTCTTATGAACAGTGCATTTGAAATATGTAAAAACAAATAATTTTATGCATTCTTCTGAAGATATTTTAGTGGACTTGACTAGTAGCTTTTGAAAGAAAAGTAAGGATGTTTTCATGCTGCTAGGCCCAAGGCATTTTGTACTTGGAAATGCCCTGGCCTCAATCCCTAATTGCATTAAATTTCTGTGTCTGACACACTCATGAGGAAAGGAAGTTTCAAAGCAGAAATAAGAAAATCTAATTTATTTCTAAATACAGTAACCATTGATATATTTTAAACAATGTGACACCTATGTTCCAAGTGTCCTAACTAGAAGAATTAAGAGATCACGGATGTGCCAGTTAAATAAGTAAAATGTTTTTATTGTTATAGGTCTCTTTTCTCCAAAGCGATTTAAGCAATGTGCTGAAATTAGGTAATCTTTACACTATGTCTCTGAGAGGGATCGAGGGAAGAGATTATTACTGTTAATTTTTATTCATCCAGTAAACATTTATTGAACACTTTATGACTCTGAAGTTAATGTTTCACTTACTGTTTCCTCTCCTTCAAAGACATTTTTTCATAGATTTTCTGTTAATGACTATTGAAAGAAAAGTTGGGTAGGAATAAAAGTAAAAAGAAGCAAAATAGAGTTCACCTCTGGGTTCCAGTTCTCTAATCCTCTCATGGAGGATTACATGGAATGTGTAATCCACTTACATCTGTACCGCTCTTCCTGTAGGCTGCTAGTCTAGTCCACGAGTGCCATCTCAGTCCCCTACAACATATAACGTGTCATTGTCTTCATCTTTTGTCTTTCCCAGGTAAAATGTCCAGTGATCGAGCTTTGAGGAAGCAGCAACAGTTAAACAACCTTGTTTATGTGGTGACAAATCAGGCCAAACCTGGTGACAGAATTGTGGATTTCTGCAGCGGTGGGGTATTCTATATCTCCTTTATTCTCTTTAGCCTTTCCAAGACGATGTGGCTTTACTATACTACATTAAAGGTCATGTTTTTATTTGGCAAGATTATTGTCTCAGAATAAACAAAAACCTTAGAGACCAAAGTTAACTTGTTTCTTTTTTTTCCTTTTTCAGGGCCATGTTGGGATTGTCCTTGCTCACATGCTGCCATCATGCCAGGTAAAGTCTGAATAATAGACAAAAGGAAACTACACAATTCAGTTAGCTGAGTCTGGCTTTTTCCTCCTCTTTGAGTTTATAATCATTCACCCAGGTCAAATATGTGGCACAGGCATTTTATATTTCTTTGAAATAAACTTCTAAGATTCAGAATCATAGGGAAGAAAAGTAAGTAGGACCACTACATTTTTTATTTTTTATAAAAGGGCTGTATTTTTAAATAATTTTTAAAAGAAATAATTATTCCACTCAAATAAAATAATTAATGATGAAGCCAGTTTAATTGTCAACATAGTTTTATACTGGAAATACTAGGTTCTGAAACTTGTTGAGCATATTCTTTGGTAGCTTGATTTTTATTCATTGTGTCAGAATTGTAACAACAACATTTTTTAAAGAAAAAGAAACCGCAAATCTACCAACTGATCCACCAAATGCATTTCTCCCCATGTTCTTTTTGTCATTGTTCATGAGGATGCTTATTGCTGCAAATTCTAAAAATTCAAGTACAATTTCAGTCACCTGCTTTCACTCAATCTTATATCATAAATGTTTTTCACTATTGCAAATAGTTTCAAATATCATCATTAAAATATCACTTAAAATGTGACTGCATAATATGTTTTTAAGTAAATGTACCATAATTTATACGATTGTTGCCACCATTTGTTAGAAGTGTGTGCTGCTTTTAGTCTTCTGTCATATTAAATCATTTCCTCACAGTGACCATCTTTCAGCATAGAAGTCTAGAATCTGATGATTGAACCGGGGCAGATCCTTTGTTTGTGAGCTCTCCGGAAATTACAGAATAATTAAAGTGATTATTCTCAGAAGAAAAAATGTGGAAGAACTCATAGACTAGCCAGAATGATATGTAGCAGAATGATAGAGAGTAGAGAGTATTTTTCTTTATCTTTCTTAGAAAATAAAGAGCAAAATAAATGAGGAATACTGAGAGAAACAGGCAGATGTTCATTTCATCACTAAGGAAAACAACAATTTCATGGTTGGAGTAAGAGGAATAAAGCTCATAGAGCAGAATCCTGGAGATGTAGAGTCAGGCAGGGATATGGTGTCTTTTTTACCCTTCCCAACAGCTCTGGAAACTTAGAAATGTTGAAACTGGAAAAGGGAAGTCTTGACTGGAATAAAGGCTGGAAAACCTTTGACCCCAAGTATCCTCTGACAGGCTTTTTATACAAAGGGATCCAGGAGTTTTCCATAAAGACAAGCATAAGGACAAAATAAGGACCAAACTAGGAATGATAGTGATGAAAGTGACTCAACTTTGCTGCCCACTTTTCTCCATCTAAACCAGTGATGGTCTCCCACCTTCCTTGGCCAGGATTGCTGTTAGAAATTCTGAACTGGTTGCCCTGCCTTCTGCCTCTCCCCCACCATTCCATACTATGCATTGCAGCAACCAGACCTCCTTTCATTGCACATGATCTGGCTCCTGTTACCTCTCCAGCCTGATTCCTACATCCCACACCCTGTCTCCCTACCTCCACCGTCACCATCACACACTGTACCCCAGCTATACCAGTTTTCTCAGTTCTTCAAATACACCATATCTTTCTTACCTTGGGCCTTCATACATGTTTCTCTCTCTGCTAGAAACACACCTTTATTCCCGCAGCTGATTTCTATTCACTCTTCAGGCCTCAGTTAATGTTACTCTTTCACATTAAATGACTAAAACCTCCCTTAGTCTGCGTGCTCTGATAACACATTATATGTCTTTCATTAAACACTTATCACTCACTGCATTATAATTGCCTGTTTCACTTATATCACTATATCTAGGAGCTTCAAGAGTTCAAGGACCTTGTTCTTTTTTTTTTTTTTTTTTTTGCAGTACGCGGGCCTCTCACTGTTGTGGCCTCTCCCGCTGCAGAGCACAGGCTCTGGACACGCAGGCCCATACCTCAGCAGGCGGACTCCCAACCACTATGCCACCAGGGAAGCCCTCATTTTTGTACTATATTATGTGGCCTACTTCCTGGCATAGGATAAGGATCAATATAATATGATCTACATTATTAAAGCTAGTAAACACAGTAATAATACTTTACCCTAATGTCTGAATTATGTTACTGAATATACTATTGTTTCCTGGGTACAATCTAGGTTACATTAATAGAAAACAAGGAATTATCATTAATTCGTGCTAAGAAGAGAAGTGACGAACTAGGGTTAAGCAACATTTGGTTCATTCAAGCAAATATGGAGTATTTTACAGGGACATTTAATATTGGGGTAAGTAATCAAGCAATTTCAATTTCTTTAATTAACTAAATAAGAATAATAATATGTCTTAGAGTAAATAAAGGTGATAATTTTATTTTCTTTGCTAAACAAGAAATTTATAACTTTTGTTTTCTGTCTGTAAAACCTAGCCTATTAATGAATATTACTTCATTCAC
This sequence comes from Orcinus orca, assembly GCF_937001465.1. NCBI lineage: Eukaryota > Metazoa > Chordata > Mammalia > Artiodactyla > Delphinidae > Orcinus > Orcinus orca. Next base: position 121,235,486 of record NC_064562.1, read on the forward strand.
AGCATATCATCATTACATGGTAGAGATAATATTTGTTCCTCTACCAGACAAGAATTTTATTTTCTTCACTGCAGAATCTCCAGTGCCTAAAAAATTGTTTGACACATAGCAAGTACTTAAAAATAGTTACTAATTGAATGAATAAATGAATTCTAATGAAGGTGACTTCTCTTGGTTTATTTTACATTTTTAGAAGTTAATGAAAGAAGAGAAAAACAGAGAATAAAATAGGACAATTAGCTTGTTAACAGCCTGGAAATACTAGAGTTGCTTTTAGATAATACTTTCTTTAGCAAGGATTTAATATCTACATGTATTTTAAGTTTCCAATAGACAGAAAGTATATTGGTGATGTTTCTGAAACCTTCAGATCAAATTGTTACTGTTTGATACTACTAAAAAGACCGAAGATAAAGTGATTCTGCCAGTTCACTTAAAACCAGGGTTGTATGCTCTGGTGGAATTTGAGTTTCATTAAGATGTTAACATTGCTGCTGCTCTTGTATCTGTTTTAAATAATTTTTTCTTATTTTTATAGGACTAAGTGCTCAATATAGAAAACTACATAATAATATAAAGAATCACCAGTATTTCTGCTAGGGAGAGATAAATACTGTCAAAACCCTTTAGTCTTTATGTATTTATGCACACAAACAAATGCATGTTTACACATATGTTAACATTATTGAGGTCATACTACATAGGTCCTGCTTTACCTGAAATTGTCATAAATACTTTACTCATTAATCATATTTCTTTTTTGTTGTTATTATAATGTAATTGTTACTATTATATATATCTTATGCATCACTTAAGATTTTTGATACCTTTGCCTAATCACTTTCTAGGTAGGTTGTGCTAATTTGCATTCCCAACTGTATATGTTCATATAACATATACAGTGGGCTTGTCTAGGTGGAATTCTTGTCCAGTCTCAGAAGTTCAGACCTTTTGTAGTACTTATGATTTTTGTCCAATGAAATTCATTTCTTAAATACCAACTACTGCAAAGTTGTGGGGTTTATTGTTATTTTTATAGCCTAAAAAGTATACAGTTTGTTTCCTTTGTAGATATAATATAGATTGGTTATCTCAAGCCAAGCTTATAGAAAGAGAAGTAAACTTTTACGAAAACTGTTAATAAGGATATTCAGGAAAATATAGACATCTGATATAGCAAATTCAAATTAAATATATATTTATATGCTGCTTAAATTTTACATAAATGATGAGGTAGAGGATAAAGCTTCTCCCACAAAACAAGCCATTAAACCAATGCCCATGTTACCAGTACACCAGGCAGAATGTATAAGGTAGCAAGATACTGCTGCCTATTTACTCACCTCTCAAATCACAAAATTCCCGGCCTATCAGCCATACATCTCTTTACCCTTCTGTGGCATAAAGGTGATAAATCATTCTGGCATATTCTTGTAACTTTCAAGGTCATATAATTCACTAACACCAACTAACAATGTATATGTCTTTTGGGAAGTGATATTTTTCCCAAATATCATAGTAATGTATCCATAATGGGTTTTTTCTTTCATAATTACTTTGTCAAGATATATGGAAAATGAATTAAAATTACTCGGAGGGTTAAACCAAGATTAGATTTACTCTCAAGAATATAGTTTGCGGGCTTCCCTGGTGGTGCAGTGGTTAAGAATCCACGTGCCAACTCAGGGGACATGGGTTCGAGCCCCGGTCCGGGAAGATCTCACATTCTGTGGAGCAACTAAGCCCATGCACCACAACGACTGAGCCTGCGCTCTAGAGCCCGAGAGCCACAACTGCTGAGCCCACATGCCACAACTACTGAAGCTTGCGTGCCTAGAGCCCGTGCTCCGCAAGGAGAAGCCACCACAATGAGAAGCCTGCGCACCACAATGAAGAGTAGCGCCGCTCGCCGCAACTAGAGAAAGCCCGTGCTCAGCAACGAAGACCCAATGCAGCCAAAAATAAGTAAAATAAAATAAATAAATTTATTAAAAAAGGAATATAATTTGCCTAGGATGATAATTGAAGTATTGTCACTAGATAAATCAAACTAAATGCACCAGTGGCTCTAACTCTTGTATTAAATAGATTCCAATGAAAATACTGTAACTAGAGAGGAAATCAGAATAACAGGTATCAGAAATGCATGAAAACTCCATTAATTCACAATTTTGTGGTATTTCAAATAAGGGTTTAGTTGGCATTTATCTTTGCCTTTTTCGTCTACTGTTTTTCTTTAGACATAAAAGTTAATGATGTAAACAAGATTTTAAGGGGAGAATTTTAAAGTCTTTGAACCAACTATCTTGCAGAACTTAAAACAAATCATTTATACATGAGAATTTAAATACTAATTATTATTCTTATCTCCATTAATACAAAAACCTATATCAGGCAAAAATGAATAGATTTACTAATGTTGTTAAACTAGTGTGACTTGAAATAATGGAAGAGAACAAATCTAAATATTTTTACGTCTTTAAACAAGGTCTTCCATCACCCCCAAGGGCTGTGCCTCCCCCGTGTAACCAGAATCAATGAGGTAATACAGTGTTTGTTCCAAAGAGCATTTTGTAGTTTCTGATTTACGTTGTGCTTACTTGAGAAATATATTTCTTTAGAAATACAAATGTCCAATAAGCTTATAAATAACATTCAAAGTCTCTAGTAATCAGATGCATTTCAACTTGAACAACAATGATATTCCGTTCTTGCTCTTAACATTTGCAAAGATTTTTAAAATATTATTACTGTAAGGCTTTTAAAATATTATTGCCAGCAAGGCTTCAGTGAAGGGGGCCTAATCATATGGGAGCTTTGAAATTTTTCATTTACATGATATTTGTAATGATTTGTTAATGACATGAAATGTTATAATGGTAAACAGAGAAAATTATATAAACATAATGGTTAAGTGTATGCATTTTAACATTGAATTTAACTTGTGCTAAAGTCTCAGCTTGGCCACGTACTAGTTTTATGGCCTCATCCTCAATCCTCAGTTTTTTCATCATGACATGGACATAACATATCTGGCTCATGGGATGTTGATACAATGTGCATGAACCACTTAGCAAGTTGCCTAGCATTTAGGAAGTACTCAAAAAATTGGTCCTCTTTTTACTCTGTGCAGTGTGATCTCAACCATGTGAAAACTGCTTAAAAAGGATGAGAGGAAATTATGCTAATATGTATTTTTTTAAGGTGGCTATCTCTATATACTATGTATTTTTCTTTATTCAAAATTTTCAAAATATTCCATATTTAACATGTTACCATTTTTATATTCAAAGAATGTAAGCAGTAAAAATAGAAGAAATAAATATATGTGCTTAATATTTTATAGACAGATACCTAGCTTATTTAGCCAAGAAAGGCTAATAGGACCCTAAGGATTACTATAAGATATCTAAAAGAATTCTGAACATATAAGATATGTATATAATTATATATGTATATATAAGTTCTTTTAAAACAAGTATTTGATTATCATAGAAATACCTTTTGATTTTGTTTTTAAATACAAAACTCTTTTCAAAATTGAGAAACATCTGAGAAGGTTTCTTTTCCTTCCAGTTTGAATGTATGCAGCTGTATGACCCTGAATTGAGTATGTGTTATGGACTGAAAGTTTGTGCCCCACCTCCACCACCAAAAAATTCATGTGTTGAATTCCTTAACCCCTCATGTGATGGTATTAGAAGGTGGGACCTTTAGGAGGTAATTGGGTCATGAGGGTGGTGCTCTCTGAGTGGAATTAGTGCCCTTATAAGAAAAGAGCTTGTGCCCCCTCTTAGCTCTCCACCATGTGATGATACAGTGAGAAGACAGCCATCTGCAAACCAGGAAGGGGTCCTCACTAGACATCAGATCTGCCAGCACCCTGATCTTGGACTTCCCAGCCTCCAGAACTAAGAAAAATGTTTGCTGTTTAAACCACCAAGTTTATGATAGTTTTTTAAGAGCAGCCCAAACTAAAACAGTATATATCAATTATCATACCCTTAAAGGGCAACTCAGAAAAGATTGCTTTAAAAGTGGACTTTTTAAGGCTATTTTTTAAGAAGTCTATTATCACCTTCTTGTCTAGTGCAATATAAATAATCTTCCTTGTGAAAACTTACTTTATAAGATTTTACTTTTTAAGACCTAATTTATTATGTGTAGTAATACCTATGCTCTCAAACAGATAACAAAAACCTTGTTGTCAAACAGTATTACTGAAAGGGCCACGACTATGGAAGAACACACTGTGCATTGAGAAACAAAAACTGTGTCAGTGCTGAACAGCTTGCCCACCGAAATGTTTTAGTTGGATAATTTCAATAGTAACATAGAGTCATCTCAAACAGGTGATAAGGTATTGATTTCTAACAGTATTGGTGAATATTTTCTATTTATCAATATATATCAAAATCTCTAAACAGTTTATTTTTGAGTTATCTGTATTTACTTTTTTCTATTTCACCCATAACAATTTTTAATATGATTGTTTATGATTCATCAGTGCTGAGTGCTTAATTACAAGCTCATTTCTAGTTATGTATGTTAGTATACAATTAGAAGAAGCATATACAATTATAGAATGTAATTCAGTAACACTTTTGATGAATGATTTATGTAATCCTTGTTTTAAAGGGAAAGGAACTTGAGAAATTATATATTCTGCAAACACAATTTTTAAAAAATCATTAAGGCAATGAAGGACTTTCCAGGTGAAGGTGGCAGATAGAGGTATTGTACCCCCCTTCTCCCCAAGAGAGATCAGACCCCCAAATAACAAAGAGAACAAGAACCAGAAAAATCATACTCCATCCTTAATGAAACAGTGTTCAAGATTCTATAACTTGAACTACAATATTTGAAGATAGAAAGCAGACTGAAGAAAAAATTAGTGAGTAGAGAAGAGGAAAATCAAACTTAAACGCATGGGGAGAGGGAGGGTCAAGAGGGCTATCAGGAAGCAAGTCACTTTGCTCTCACAGAATCCCAGAAAATTTCAGGAATTCAGGATACCAGAAACCACAGAGGAAGGGTATAAGAAGGGGCTGGAATCATGTTTAATTAAAAATTTTATTTAGAGACCCAGATTCCCGCCACCACCTTGTGTAGGCAAGTAACTATTTCCCCCAACTCCTGCAAGAGACCGGAAGTTTATTCTATGAGAAAAGTGTAATAGAGACTCCAAGTATAGGGAGAGAAGGGCGAGAATGATGTGACACCAAAAATAAGAACTAAGTGCCCTTAATTCCAGAATTCCTTCAGAATCTAGAATCATCTCCTCAATCAGAGATTAAAAGAGCCTCCTTTACGGAATCAGAACTATCCCCAGAGAAAATACTATAGCTGTAATTTAAAAAAAAAAAAAAGCCAACTGGCCACCTGGTCACCCAATCACTAAGGAAGCCCACCTTCAAGCCTTTCATTCAGACTTCTGATCAACTTTTTAATGATTCACTCTTATATGAACTGACAGCCAAGGAATATCAAAACGTGGAAAACTTCCAAAATAGAAAACTTCCAAAATAGAAGCCCACCTTCAAGCCTTTCATTCAGACTTCCAATCAACTTTTTAGTGATTCACTCTTATATGAACTGACAGCCAAGGAATAACAAAACGTGGAAAACTTCCAAAATAGAAGAGACCAAAGCAACAAACACAATGAAAGGAGAGATCAGAAAAGATCTTGCATAATGAAACAGGGATAGAATGAAAAAGAAAAGCCATCAGAGAACAAGAAAGAACTTCTAAACACGTTAGCCAAAATAAAAAGCAAGTAGAAAATCTAAAAGATGAAGTGTAAGACATCATCTGAAAAAAACAGGACAAAAAAAAAAAAGAGAGATAGGAGCTGAAAGAAGCATTTTTTTTTCAAATAGAAATCTAGTCCATGAATCCAATACCTCAATATTCTCAATAATAGGAGAACCAGAAAGAGAAAACAGATAAAACGGTGGGGAGGAAAATATCAAATAACTAATATAAGAAAATGTGTCAGGATGTGTTTCTCTTGACTGAAAAAGCCCGCTTAAAAAATGACCTAGGGGCTTCCCTGGTGGTGCGGTGGTTGAGAGTCCACTGCAGGGATGCAGGGGATGAGGGTTCGTGCCCCGGTGTGGGAAGGTCCCACATGCCGCGGAGCGGCTAGGCCCGTGAGCCATGGCCGCTGAGCCTGCGCGTCTGGACCCTGTGCTCCCCAGCGGGAGAGGGCACAACAGTGAGAGGCCCGCGTTCCACAAAAAAAAAAAAAAAAAAGACATAAAGCAATGCACATTTTTATAGGAGAAAAGCATTAAAAAAATTTTTTTAATGGAGAAGTGTTGTGATAAAAAGAAGTTCCTATCAGCTTCCAAAGAGAAAAAAGAAAAGAGGTCGCATAGAGAAATTCTGGAATCAAAATGCCATCACACTTCTCAATAGCAACATGGAAAGCTAGAAGACAGTGAAGCAATGCCTTCAAAATTCTAAAGGAAAGTTTCCAACCTAAAATTTTATGCCTGACCAATCAATCAATCTTGTATGAAAGTAATAAAGAAAATGTCAAGGTCTCAAGAAAATGTGCATCAGGAAACTATGTAAAAGAGTGCTTCAGGGCTTCCCTGGTGGCGCAGTGGTTGAGAGTCCGCCTGCCGATGCAGGGGACGCGGGTTCGTGCCCCGGTCCGGGAAGATTCCACATGCCGCAGAGCAGCTAGGCCCGTGAGCCATGGCCGCTGAGCCTGCGCGTACGGAGCCTGTGCTCCGCAGCGGGAGAGGCCACAACAGTAAGAGGCCCGTGTGCCGCAAAAAAAAAAAAAAAAGATGTGCTTCACTAAAATAAGAGAGTAGGGCTTCCCTGATGGCACAGTGGTTAAGAATCCGCCTGCCAATGCAGGGGACACGGGTTCGAGCCCTGGTCCGGGAAGATCCCACATGCTATGGAGCAACTAAGCCCATGCGCCACAAATACTGAGCCTGTGCTCTAGAGTCCGTGAGCCACAACTACTGAGCCCACACGCCACAACTACTGAAGCCCACGTGCCTAGAGCCGGTGCTCTGCAACCAGAGAAGCCACCGCAATGAAAGGCCTGCTCACTGCAAGGAAGAGTAGCCCCCACTCACCGCAACTAGAGAAAGCCCGCGTGCAGCAACAAAGACCCAACGCAGCCAAAAATAACTAACTAAATAAATAAATTTAAAATAAAAATAAAATAAGAGAGTAGGTAATAAAAAGAATAAGTGGTATCTAATCAGGAGTGGGTGAAGAGAGTTCTTGGTATGATGGCAAAGGGAAGTCACAGGACCAGACAGAGCTAGGTAGCAGGCAAAGAAAGCAGTGAGTCTATGTTTTAATAAAAGGTCAGGAGGCCCAGGAAAGATGTCTTCAGGAAAAAAAAAATGGAGCTGGCCAATTATTTGACAGTTTTCACACAGTGAAAAATTTTACCATAGAGCATTTTACAGAACTTCTGTGCAGGAAAAGTCTTGGATGTTTAAAAAAAAAAAAAAAATCGTACGGCACAGTTAGTTTTGATTTGAAAGAGCAATATACATTGATTATATAGAAAAACAGAGATGGATTTCAGGAAAGAAAACCAATGAGTTGAAAAGCATTAGCTTTGGTCACCAGATTTTCTTTCGGGGTAGAGAAGTGTGTACGGAACAAGGAACTTTTTTTGTCATTACATGCCTTTTAGCATTATTTGAGTCATTACATGCCTTTTGGCCTTATTTGAATTTTAAAGCCAATTACCTATAACATAATTGCATGAAAGTTTTTAAAGAGGAGCAACAGAAGCGCACAACTGGGACCAAGCTTTCTTCTAAGATATCTGGTTAAGAATCCTTCTTTGAGAAGCAAAGGCTCAGAGCATGATTGGGTTGGGGCAAATTTAGAGGTCATTCAGTTCAACCTTCTCATTTCGTAAATATAAAAGTTGAAGCTCCACCTGGGGAACAGGAACATAGCAAGTTAATGTGAGAGCTGGGACTAGAATCCAGTCATTGACTTCCTGTTCACTCCCCACATCTAAAGAAAGGAGTAAATGGGAACATAGAGAATTAGAATAACTTTTGGTGTCAGAGGGATTGAATTTAAATCTTGTCTTCATCATTTGTGACCTTGGACCAGCCACTTGGCCTTTTTGTAAAATGGGAAATAACAACACCTATATGCATCGTTTGGACTAGGAAAAGGCTAATAAATGTTAAATGAATCTTTAAAAAGTAAACAAACAAAAACCCCCCAAGGACAGGATGCCTAGTACAGTCATAAATACATCTAGCACAAGCTTAGTTTTGGGAGTATGAATAAGGCATAGTCTTACTATCTTTCAAAATATGTCTTACATTAAAAATCAATACATACTATTTACCAACATATATGTTCTTAGACTATCTGTGTATCTTTACCAACATATATGTTCTTAGACTATGTGGGTATCTTTCTCAACATATATTGAGAAGAATCAATCAGTTTGTCTAGAATCTTGCCTTGTTTTTTAGAAGCTGCCAGTTGAAAGACATTCTGAGAGTGAGTGATGATTAATTTTGTTTATTTACCACCACATATAGCAAAGATACGTGGATTGAGGTTTCCTGGCTGTTTGGTTATGTTTCATTGGCTTACATCATAGGATGTGTTATAGTTAAAACTTCTATGACATATAGATTAATTGAAGTACAAATGTGAAGGAAAGGTCCTTAATTTATAGTCCATGAATTCTGCAACATTTATTTGGATCAAAAATATTTACATTTACTTTGGAATATGCATTACCTTGGCCAATAGATAAGTTTACAATTCAATTTTTATCCTTTGTTAGAATTCAGTGTATGTACAGAGAACCACAATACCGAATTTTGGGGGTCAGTCAGTGAAACACTTGTTTGCTATGTTGTCAGCGAACCATTGATTAAATATGGGTGTTTTTCCCCCAGCACGTTAACCTTTATTAGGTACTCATAGTTTATGTTTTGATACTCTTTCTACAGTTGTCAGATCTATCGGTGTGTATATTAATAGATCTATCTCTCCATTGTATATTATATTACAAACTCTCTGGGTCAGATGCTTTAAATGTAATTAGAAATTTGATTTCATACCAGTTTCTGTAGATAGGAATGGTTTAAGAAAAAAATTTAGATGTATTTCTCTTCATCCTTTCCTTTCTTTGTCACTTCCTTTATGTGTAACCAACACATATCCCATTCCTTCTTCTCTTAAATCAGTGGTGAACCTAAGAGTGATACCCAGAAATTCTTCATTAAAAAAGATGGTCTCTAAGGTTCCTTCCAGCTCTAAGTATGTTGGTCAGAGAAGGCATAGCATGATGTAATGGAAAACCTGTGAGCTTTGGAGTCAGACCTGGATTCAGAGTTCATCTGGAATGTTTGCTGGCTAGGTGATCTTGTCATGTTATTACAAGAGATAATAAGAGCTATTTAAAGTATTAAAAAATTTTTTTAAAGAATTAAATGATTAAATCAAGAAAAAATCTATGTAAAGATTTTGACATCTAGCAGACACTGCATACATGCTAGTCCCCTGTGGTGTTGTAATTCCAGAAGATAGTAGGACCAATGAGATGAATAAAATGAGAGGAAGTATACAATAGTCCGCCCATATCTATGCTTTTGCTTTCCTCTGTTTCAGTTACCTTTGGTCTGTCATGGTCCGAAAATATTAAATGGAAAATTCCAAAAAGAAACAATTCATAAGTTTGAAATTGTACACTCTCCTCCAACCAGCCCGGGACATGAATCATCCCTTTGTCCAGGGTTTCCATGCTGTATACCCTCTCCCCCTGCCAGCCACCACCCACACCCCCAGCATAGGAACAAGCATAGTATAGTTGATTGACCCTTGAACTACATGGGTTTGAACTGCATGGGTCCACTTGTTTTTTTCAGTAAATATACACTACAGTACTACATGAGCTCTGGTTGGTTGAATCCACAGGTGCAGAACCATGGATAAGGAGGGCCAACTCTAAAGTTTTACTCAGATTTTTGGCTGCGTGGGGTGGGGGATTTGGGGGAGAGGTCAAAGCCCCTAAACTCCGCATTGGTTAAGGGTTAACAGTATTTATAGAGTTCGGTACTATCCCTGGTTTCAGGCATCCACTGGGGTCTTAGAACATATCCCCTGTGGCTAAGGGGGGACTACTGTATTTGCATAGAGTAGTTAGCTAGGCTGGAAGACTCCAAACTGTCTGAGTTGGGGTCCTTAATTTGTTGTGTCACCTGGAACAAGTTACTTGACCTCTCTGGGCTTCAATTTCCTCATCTTAAAACAGTACCTACTTTAAGATATTTGTACATCCATGTTCATAGCAGCAGTGTTCACAATAGCTGAGGTGGAAGCAACCCAAATGTCCATGGATGGATGAATAGGTAAACAAAATGTGGTACATATATATACAGTTGTCCCTTGGTATCCATGGGGGATTGGTTTCAGGACCCCCTCATATACCAAAGTCCGAGAATGCTCAAGTCCTTTATAAAAAATGGCATAGCATCTGCATATAACCTACACACATTCTTTCATATATTGATACCTTAAGTAATCTCTAGATTACTTATAATACCTAATAGAATGTAAATGTTTGTAAATAGTTGTAGGTACAATGTAAATGCTATGTAAATAGTGGCTGGTGCGTGGCAAATTGAAGTTTTGCGTTTGGGGAACTTTCCAGAATTTTTTTTTAATATCTTCAGTTCGAGGTTGACTGATCTGCAGATGTGAGACCTGCAGATATGAAGGGATGAGTGTATACAATGGAATATTATTAAGAAGTCCTATCAAATGCTACAACATGGATGAGACTTGAGGACATTATACCAAATGAAATAAGCCAGTCACAAAAAGCCAAATACTGTATGATTCCATTATATGAAGTATCTAAGGTGGTCACATGCATAGAAACAGAAAGTAGAATAGTGGTTACCAGGGGCTGGAGGGAGGGAGGGAGAAAAGGGAAGTTGTTGTTCAATGGGTATAGAGTTTCAGTTTTGCAAGATGAAAAAATTCTGAAGGTCTGTTTCACAATGATGTGAATATACTTAACACTATTGGGCTGTTCACTTACAATGGTTAAGATGGTAAATTTTATGTTCTCTGTTTTTTTACCATAATAAAATAGGTAGAAAAAATAAATAAATATATATAGTACCTACTTCGTAGGGTTGTGCATTAAACAAGTAAATCCATGTAAAGCAGTTAGAATAAGCACTTAGCATTACTCAGGAATGTTAAATCTATATTATTATTATTAGCATTATTATCAGTGTCACTCCATGCTTCAGGAACGTGCTTTCTGCTATTTGCTGCTGTGCTTCTTGCTCCTTTGCTTTTGGAATTCCTTTCTATCCTACAAGGCCCTCCTCAAACACCACCTCCTCCAGTTCACCATCCCTGATTTTTCCCCATCTGAATATCCCACTCCCTCCTTTGATGTTTCTATTTGTACTTTTTTAATTGCACTTAATGCATTCTGTCTTGTATAATACAGGTTTGGGTACTACTTGGATGCTGTTGATGTGTAGTGTTTTATTCTTCTTTGTATCCCCTGTGAGTCACACATGTTAGCACATGAAATAACGAGAACTTTGTGAGTTGCCTAAACCTATGCAATTTGCACTTGAGTTAATTAATGTATTACATGATTTGGATTAAGTTGTCACTGTTGACAGAGCATCAGAAAGGGATCATAGTTTTGACCTTTGTATTCCAAGCCACTACCATAATACTGATATATAGGAAATGCCCAGTGATTGCTGAGTGAATTAATGAATGAACCGATTCATGAATCAATGAATTGTGCAGTTTCTAGAACTATTAATAATTATAGACCTTTAATGATCAATAAGAAAGAATAACAAATTCCTCAACAAAATCACTCAACTTCATGTTGCTGCAGAAGCTCTCCACGCCACTTGTCTCATGATTTTTTTTTCGTGTATTTATTTTACTAAGGATTGAAATAAGATACAAAGATGGAAATGGTTGATGTGAATCTTAAGGCTTAATATCTATAGGTTTTCATCTGCATTCATTTTCTATTTCTGCTGTAGCAAATTACCACAAATTTGGCAGCTTAAAAATAACATATATTATCTCAACATATAACAAATGTTATCTTAAAATAACGTATATTATTTCTGTAGGTCAGAAATCCAGGTGGACTCAACTAGTTTGTCTGCACCAGGTGTCATTAGGTCAAAATCAGCTGTTGACTTGGTTCGGCTCTTATCTGAAGTCTCTGAGGGAGTGGTCCCAGGACTGTTGAAGTTGTTGGTAGAATTCAGCTCCACACAGTTATAAGACTAAGGTTCCTGTTCCCTTGCTGAGTCAGACGGGAGTCGTTCTCAGGTTCTACAGCTACCCACACTCCCTGTCTCATGGCCTCCTTCACCATGAAAGCCAGCAATGGTGGGTCAAGTCCTTCTCTCTGACTTTTCTATTTCATCTCTTGTTTCCTGCCTAAGTTTTTTTTTTTTTTTTAAGAAGATGTTGGGGGTAGGAGTTTATTAATTAATTTATTTATTTTTGCTGTGTTGGGTCTTCGTTTCTGTGCGAGGGCTTTCTCTAGTTGTGGCAAGTGGGGGCCACTCTTCATGGCGGTGCACGGGGCTCTCACTATCGCCTCTCTTGTTGCGGAGCACAGGCTCCAGATGCGCAGGCTCAGTAGTTGTGGCTCACGGGCCTAGTTGCTCCACGGCATGTGAGATCCTCCCAGACCAGGGCTCGAACCCGTGTCCCCTGCATTAGCAGGCAGATTCTCAACCACTGGGCCACCAGGGAAGCCCAAAAGTTCTTTACTTTTAAGGCCTCACATAATTAGATTGAGCCCACCCATGTAATCCAAAATAATCTTGTTATTTTAAGGTCTTTAATCTTAATTACATCTGCAAAAATTTCTTGCCATGTTGACGGATTCCAGGTATTAGGATGTGAACATCTTTAGGAGATCATTCTGCCTACCATACCATCCCTGTCTCTTTTTTTTGCAATTTATTTGTTTACATAACCATGTCATTTGTCCTTTAGAGTTTCCCGCAGTGTGGATTTTGCTGATTTCATCCCCCTGGTTTTGTTTCACGTACTGCCCTGTTCCCTGTATTGCCTAGAGATTGCTACTTAGGTCTAGATTGTAGAGACATAATCAGATCCAGGTTCACTTTTGGGATAAGACTACATCACAGGTGGTGGTGTGTTCTATCAGTAGACCCATGTCTGGTTGTCTCTTGTATAATGTGAGCAGCATTCATGGTCATTGCCCCAGCTCATTATTTCAATAAGGATTGCAAATTGCTGACAGTCTTCTATTTTAATATTCTGCCTCATTTACTTTCCTTTATCAACTATTTGGTTACACTGAGGTACAGTTCACATAGGAAAGGCCAGAGAAAACTTTATTATTTTTCTGTATTTTCCAGTTTTCAAAGTGAATTGGTTATATGCCAGATGTGACCAGTTAGGCTTTTTTTTTTTTGGTATAATTATTATTGACTCGCCAATTTAATATTTGAAATACTTCAGTCCATTGATGTTACAGTTCTCATTGATGCTTAGATATTCCCATTGACTCCTGAGTGTTTTTGACAAGGCTTCAATGGTATCTGATAGCATCCATGCTTTCAGTATAACAAGACGTTCCAGCTCATCTTGTATATTTCCTGCCTCATGTCTGACATCAGCTATGTCTCCATGGAGCTCAAAATTCTTTTAAGAGCAGATGCTGTTATTTACCACAGTGTAGGTACTCGGGATGGTCATTGCTACTGGTTTGGTCTTTGTTTCTAGGCTTTTCAGTCATCTGAACTAGGCAATACCTTTTATTTATTTATTTATTTATTTATTTATTAAACAAAATCTTCATGGGTTCGTACTGATACTTCCAACTTAAATTCAGCACTGTGGGATTTTAACCTAACCTCACTTGTCTATCTCTTATATTTTCTTCTATGCTATAAAAAATTCTGTTTCCTAATGACAGCATGTTTCTTGTTTTATACCATAATATGCACATTAGAGTTCTAAAACAACAAACAGTAACAATGATTACTGAAAATAGTTTTGAGAATTTTTAAACGTTATTTTTTATGCAATAGCATCTTCCATAGCCATGTATATTCTTCATTCCTTTTTATAGCTGCAGAGTACTCCATTACATTTATTCTACCAGTGCTCTGTCAGTGGGAAATTGGCTTGTTTCCATTTTGTTGTTATTTCAAATATTACTTCAGTGAATAAATCTTTTTATATGTTTGTCAGTGTGTCCACTGGATAGATTTTATTACAAGTGAAAGCACAAATTACACATAATTTTGCTGAATATTGCTAAGTTCTTCCTCCAAAGGGTTGTGACATTTTTGTATTCCCACCAGCAATATATGATGGTATCTGTTTTCTTACAGTCTGGCTGATAGATTGTTATCAAATTTTAGGATTTTTGCCACAGTAATAGGTGATCATTAGATAATTATCTTAGTATAATTTCAATAATTATTTCTCTTATTTTGAACAATATTGAACAACTTTGGTTTATGGCCTATTTGCATACTATTGTTCATGAACTGTCCAAATCTTTTGCCCATTTTACTATGAGATTATTAGGCTTTTTCTTTATATTTAAAACTTGTTATATATTAAGGATATTAACCTTTTGTGCTATAAATTGCAAATCTTTTTCTCTCTTTATCATTTGTCTTTTTACATATAATTTTTGGGTTTTGTCATTTGAAAGGTATTTTTCATTTTTACTTTGATGTACTTATTAACCTTACCCCTTATTATATGTGGACTTTCAGACATAGTTAGGAAATTATTTCCCACTCCCCTAGGTTATGGAGAAATTTACTTATGTCTTTTTATCTGTTAATTTGTTTTTGCATGTTAAATCTCTAACCCATTTGAAATTTATGTGTGGTGAGAGGAAAGGATCTAATTTTATTTTTTATAGAGCTATCAGGTTAACCCAACGTCACTTATTAAAAAGTCCATCTTGTGCCCAGTGGTTTGAAGTGCCACCTTTGTTGCATGTTAAATTTTTGTATTCATATGGTTCCATTGATCTGTATCATTATTTGCCTGTTTTTTGTTTGTTTTGCGGTACGCGGGCCTCTCACTGTTGTGGCCTCTCCCGTTGCGGAGCACAGGCTCCGGACGCGCAGGCTCAGCGGCCATGGCTCACGGACCCAGCCGCTCCGCGGCATGTGGGATCTTCCCGGACCGGGGCACGAACCCGTGTCCCCTGCATCGGCAGGCGGACTCTCAACCGTTGGGCCACCAGGGAAGCCCTATTTGCCTGTTTTTTTCTGACCTGCGTTTGATGGCATGGAAATTAGGAGCAAGTGATGCAATAAAACCTTTTAGACCTAATAAAATCCATCATGTAAATAGTTCTTAGAATTAGTTGTTTTGTTTAAGTGAGGGAAATAAACTCACTCTTTAGCATGTAGCAAAAGGAATGTGAACCTAAGTAAAGGGAGATTTATAAAAATAAGTTGTCGAAACTTTTCTTTAAGAGAGTTTCATGGGGAAGCAGCCTGATGTGATTAACACTTGAGGTCAGGCTCTGGGTCAGGATCCCACCCTTCAGGAGCTGCTATGTTGTGAGCATATTCTTCATTTCCCCGAGCTTTAGTTTCCTCACTTCTCAGATGGAGATAATAAAATCTTTCAGGGCTGTTGTGAGCACAGAAGGATCTGCGCACCGTCACCCAGCATAGCTGCCAACACATAAAGGGCACTAGGTGAGTGTTGGATCCGTTCTCTCTCCCTCCAGGGAAAAATGCATCTATAATTTTTACTATGAGGTTTTCTCCAGCTACTCACGAAAATAAGAACTAGCCCGATTTTTACCCTGCAAAGCTGGTTAAATAAAGGGGCAGATGAGAAACCAAGATTCTTTAATTCTCCAGTAGTTGGTGCTGCCTTCACTGGACGGCAGCCTGCCTAGGCTCTTTTTTCACGGTGGGGCAGGAAGGGAGGTTGACAGCAACCATAGGGATTGTTGACTTCTATGGAGATGATGGACGCCTGGTAGGAGGGGAGAATTCAGGAACAGGGTTGCGAGCAGAGAGCTTGCTTTCCTCTTCTCAGTACAACTTTGTTTTTGGTTTTCCAGTTCAAAAGGGGAATCTGACTTATACTTAACATCCAGAAATTTCCAGAAAATCTCTTTGTCTTTACCCTAAAAGTGCCTCCTTACCCTGAAGTTGAGAGATTTGTGTCTAGAAAGAACAATTATTATCCAATACAATTTGCCTCTGTTCAGAATGAAATGGAGATCTGAGCATTTTTCTGACAAAATGCTTCATCTTTCAAGATCCCTACATCTGATTTTCTTTCAGGGTTCTAGTTTTCCTTATTTAGCCTAATAATTTTCACAATTGTCTACTTTAGATTGTAAAACAGTATAGATATATTTAAGGGATTTGTTCCAAAAACATGTTTTAAAATCATTTTAAAGTTATTTTTCTTTTCATGAATTATTGATGTGCTAATCATGACTTCAATCCGTAATGTTTTTCCTTTTTAAATAAACCCATTAAAAATATTTCATACAGTTTATCATTCAGTGTTAAGAATTGTAATTATATGAATATGAACAGGTGCTACATAAATATGATTTGATCAGTTTTAGACAACACTGATTAGAGTCTATTCAGACAGCATTTGAAATACTGTTTTCACATACACTTCTATTAAATCTTTGCAACAGCATTGTCAGTATTATTAACCATAGTTTATGGTTGAGGAGACTGAGGCCCAAAGAAGTTCAATTTTAAGCAGCCCAGGATCACACAGCCAATTGCAGTTCTGGACTAGAAATTCTGATTCCAATGTAGAGTTCTTTCCACAATGCTACAGCTGAACTGAATTTTCAATCAGCAAGAGCATTAGTTTAGACATGCATACATATTGAATTCTCCATATTTAACATGACATCAGATTTTCCATTGAATGAATCCTGTGCTTCATTACAAATGTTCCATTTGTAATCTTGCAACCTCTTGCTTAATTTTCTTAATTAATATGAATAGCTAATTAGTCCTTTGGTATGTCCAAATGAGAACTATTTAAACTACTATGAAATAATATTCTGGTAACTTGAAACGTCTTAAGGAACAGTTCTTACAAAAGGTTTTTTTTTTTTTTTTTTTTTTTTTTAATGGCACAAAGTAGCACTCTTAGTTAAAAAAGAACTTAGTGCTGAGGTCTGGTTTTGTTTTCCAGGTGGCGTTGCATGCTTGTGGAGTGGCAACAGACATGGTGATTGAGCAGTGCATCAAAACACGGGCTTCCTTTGTCACGTGCCCTTGCTGTTATGGTTTCATTCAGAACACCTCAAAGTTTAATTTTCCAAAAAGGTGAAATCTTGTATTCTGCCAAAGGCACCAATATGGGTATTAAATTGGTACACAAAACTCATTTGGTGTAAAGTTGCAAGGAGGTTTCAGTTTTGAGCTCATTTCCTTTTTCCACAATGGCATGTATTGTTTATAAGCTGTATAAGGAAGAGAGGATCTCCTCCATGTCTGCCCTTGATTTTTTTCTCCTAAATCCAGCTCTTGCTGAAATTTAGAAGCGAGTGTATCCAGGAGTCAGCTGACTGGAAGTCTGCCAGCTTCAGCACTTCTCTGTGTACTTCTAAATGGAAATCATCACCTGTGAGAGGCAGTAGAGTGTAGTGGTTAAGTGCTTAGGACCTGGAAGTATTCCACCTGGATGCAAGTATTGACTCCTCATGCTTTTTTTTTTTTTTTGCGGTACGCGGGCCTCTCACTGTTGTGGCCTCTCCCGCTGCGGAGCGCAGGCTCAGCGGCCATGGCTCACGGGCCCAGCCACTCCGCGGCATGTGGGATCTTCCCGGACCGGGGCATGAACCCGTGTCCCCTGCATCGGCAGGCAGACTCTCAACCACTGCGCTACCAGGGAAGTCCAACTCCTCATGCTTTTGTAAATTGTTTCACCTCAGGCAATCTACTCAAACTCTTTTTACCTACAATTTCTCATCTACAAAAGGGGGATTATAATAGTAACTACCTCAAGGTTTTTATGAGAATTGAATGATATATATGTTAATCACTTAGAAGTGGCACAGAGTAAGCACTCCATAAATGTGAGCTGTTGCTAACTACAGTAGTAACAGTAGTAGTTTTAAATTCTGCCCGCGAGTGGTGGTGGTTAACCTGCAAGCTCAATGGCCATTTTTACAGTCCTCCTTATCCCACATAGAAAAGGGAGACATTTTAATTCTCACCACTTTAACTAAACCTAGTGGAGGGCCATTCTTGGTGTTTATGACATTTCACTCTGACTTATAGTTACGGAGAATCCAGCTGATCATTTTAATTATAGGAGAGATTAAATATGCTAGTTTTGGAAAGTCTATCCTATCATGTGTCAAAAAAGACTTCTTGATCATTTTCATCATTGCTTTTTAGAAACCTTCGAAATTTCCATTTGAATTTGTACTTAAGAGCTTCTAAGTAATTTAAAGTAAAAATAATAGCCTTCTTTTTCTTTATTTCATTATTTTGTTGTTTCCTATAATTTGCAACTGTTGAGAGAAGAACCAAGGATCTATGGAAAAGCAAAAAATAAAATATAATTTGAGGGTTATTCAATACTTGAAACTTTATTTTATTCTAAATCTATACAGATAAAATGTGTAGTTTAAACCCATCAAGAAATTTGTAAGTCTAGCACTATAAAGATTGTTAAGAATGGTAATTTGAGTTGTTCAGCCTGCAATCTCACTTAACTGATTTTAAAGCCTCAATTTAGGGACTGTCAACTTTTTCACATCTCTGTAGATTTACTGATATTTGCCCCCTTTGTCATTAGAGGCCAACTCCCAGGTCACTAGCCCTTTGCCCTCATCACCCTAGGGCCAGGTGCCAGACAACTAAGGATAGCCCCTATGCTTCAGAACCTACTGACATTGTTCCAACCGGCCAGTCCTAAGCTTGATCACTCTGCCCTGCCATTCCTGGAATACGTAATAAAGGCTATTGTTTTACCCCATTGTCTCTGCCTCCTGATCAACCTGGTGCTTCCCCATGTGACCCTGTATGACATGGCTTGCCCCCTCTTCTTGGGAACTCTGAATAACAAACTTTCTTTGCAGTGGCAGTCCTCTCCTGATTTGTTGGCCTCACCGCACCTGAATAACAATAAAACCTACATTTTTAAAGTGGCTGAATCTGTGTGCACCCATGTGGGGAAGAGAAAAAAGTTATACTTCTCTACTAGTGTAAACAATCTTTGAAAGAAATTCTTTAAAATTCATTACATACCGATGGTATACTTTTGTCTTTTTATAAAGATATTTCAAACTGGCGTAGTTTTTAGTTCAGGACAGTATTATATACTCTTCAGATAAAATACATATTTTTGTTTATAATTTAATTTCAAGACTATTTCTACTCTTAATCTTCGGTATTTAAAATGAGTAATTCTTTTCTCTTTTCTATTTCAGTGAACAATTCAAGAAAACTTTATCATACAAGGTAACTTTAAAAAGATCTAGATGTTTTCCTCGCATACTTTTCATTGCTTTTTTATTTTCCCTCTCAAATTTGTAATGGAGTATATAATCTATAGTTATACTTGAATTACTCATGAACATCTAATACGGATTTTTTTTCTTGTTGGCAAATCAAGATTAATCTTCAAGTAGTGGACAAGATTTGTGAAAGGTCCGAGAGTTTACCCGACTCACCAGCTAACAAGTTAGCCTGCCACAGTTTCATGGATGCTGGCAGAAGATAGGAAACTCCTGAGTCAGAGACAAAGGATAGAATTGCTCACAGCAGTAGGAGTAGCCAGACTATCATCATTTTTACACTGACTCTCTGAGGCCCAGTTCCCACAGGGCAGCACAAACAGGGCTAGCGGACACCTACATATATACAGTGAGTTGCATTATAGGTGAGGAAACCTGAGTTTAGGAAACTCAAATGTTTTACGATGTAGTCTTTAAGTAAGCATGCCTCCCCTTTTCTCTAGAGGGAGACACTGTATAGCTTCCAAGGCCGTTCACTATACAAATGTCTTTGAAAAGATAATCTGGAACAGAGGTGAATTTTTCTGTAAAAGGTAAGATAGTAAATAGTTTAGGCTTTGCTAGCCACTTGCAAATCTCCCACATACTCTACGTTGTCCTTGTCATTGTTTTTATTGGTTTACAACCCTTTAAAAATGTAAAAGCCATTCTTAACTTTCAAGCCATACAAAAACAGTTCATAGGCTAGATTTGGGTTGCCAGCCCCTGGTCTGGAACAAAGACAGTGCCTCTGCTTATAAGATGTGAAGAAACACAAGAGACCCACAGAGAATTGTCTTCCAACGGTAGTCAGAACATTACATAGTTTTGAGACCCACAGAGAATTGTCTTCCAGCGGTAGTCAGAACATTACATAGTTTTGAGTCACCAGTCTGAGCAAAAAATAAATAAACAAAAACCAAAGACTAGACCTTTGTTTTTAATCCGTACTTGAGTGATGCTAGGTAAAGCAAACTCTTAAGAGGATATATGGGAAAAACCTAGGGCAGTGAGGAGGTAGGCTGCCACAGCCTCACTGGCTGGGGAAAAAATGTAAACTTTCTAGAGTTGGGACACCCAGGCTCTTTCAGAGAGCATAAAACTCCCTGGTACCTCAGTTCATCTTTATCTCCTCTTTCTCCCACACCCCCAGAGCTGCTTGGCTACCCGCCCTTTGAGTGTCTTAGGTGTAAATGCTCTACAGAGAAGTCTTAATCTCTCGGATGCTATTGCAAGATGGTATCTCAGTATTTCTTAACCATGGTGGGTGGACTGGCAGGCAGAACTAAATGAACCTAGTGCCCGGATATCTTGAGAGTCACCTTGGAAGTATTTTTCTCCATAGTTCAATTTAGGCAGCAAGCCTTTACTGAGTACCTACTATGTGCCTTCCCCTTTCAGAATTTAACTTCTACTGGGGAGAACACATACACAAATAATTCCAATAAAATATGATGAGACTTATCAGGACAAGGGAAACAAACCTCATCTGAGGTTGTGATTGCCTTGACATTACCTTTACTTAAAGTGAACCTTAATTTACAAACATGAGGACAAAGAGCATGCTTTTCTTCAAATTATATAATTCTAAATTCTTCAGTTTCTTTATGCCAGTTCATGGGAGCTTAGTAAATCTTATTCATTTGAATCATTTTATTAGTATCCTACCCATTGCCACTAAATTTTATAGTGGCCATTAAAGAAGTTTTTTTTTTTTTAGAGTTGAGACAAAAGTAACCCTTCTAAAAGAACCAACATCACACAATCACTTATTTAATAAGGTAATCAGAATAAACTTATTTAAAAGTTGAGACAAAAATAACCCTTCAAAAAGAACCAATACTGCAAATCACTTATTTAATAAGGTAATCATGATAACCTTTTTAAAAGATGTAGGCCTCAAATTGAATGTACAAAAGACCAAGGAGACAAATGATTGATCTGAGTTCAACACTGTTTGCTAAGCTGACAGGTGAGATCATTTACACACTTGGAAACTACAGCTGTTTTGAATGAACAGTTGTCACGGGAGCAGTGCAGCCATCTCAACTCTGAGTAATCACTCACCTTGGGCTACTTGCAGATATAAGAGTGCAGTGCAGACTCATCACCTCTCTGTCCCTTTAAAGGCTTGTTCTTTTCATTAAATTAATCTTTCCTAAAATTGTTAAGCAGAAGCAATAATCTCCCTCCCATTCTCTCCAGTCCCCTTTACAGTCTGTCTTAAAGCACAAATAATGCACCTCCTGCAGCCTTCTGGAGTGGGAGGAGGGAGTGGGCCAGCCTTCTCTCCTCTGAAGGGATGGAGGGAATGGAAGGGTCCAGCCAAGCAGAAGAGGAGCCAGCACCCTGCTGGGGATGTGGGAGAACTGCAGGGGCCACAGTAGTGATCTATAGTACTTCCTTTCCTTCTCGTAGTAGAGGCAAAGCCACTTAGAATGTCTTCTTGGAGCCATGTTCCTGAGACTCAAATTTTATTCAAAGGAAAATATAAGTGACTTTTAGGTCTTTTAGTTTAACACATTATAACCACAAAATTGTAAGCATATTTTGGCTAAAAGCAGCTGGGTAAAGAGCCCTGAGGCCCTTCCATGCATCTGTTCTTAAGAACTATATCTGAAGAACAGTCTACTTGAAGGGAGAAAAAGTTATTGAGTACCATTTTCTGAAAATGTGCTTCTTTCAAAAATACTATTTGTGCAGCACTTTATGCAATTAAACAATGTAGAGTTCCAGAAAAAGGAGTTCGTTTTTTGTTTTTTAATTTTGAAGCAGATTAAAATAAAGCTACAGTCCATTGCTTTTTCTTTTAGGAACACATGATTCTATGCAGATTTGCAGATCAGACAGCTGTCCAGCTTCCACCCCAACGAAGGCTCATAGGTATGTGTTTTCACAGAGCAGCTGTTGAGTAGATTACGTACAAGATGCCTAGGAATCAATGGACCAACTCTATACGGGAAAATGGGGAACCTCTATTTTGTCCATTTATCAACAAGGCACTAAAGTTTGTTTTTCCCAGAAAAAAAAAATCTGTCTTGAAAAGGGCTCTAACTATAAAAATATTTTGTCCCATTTTTGTCAACATTAATACTTTCCAATGTATTTTCAGTGTACATTGAGTAGAATTATTATGTTAAATCTTATTGTTACAAACAAACTGAAGAATCTATCAAAAGCCATAGAAGAAAATATTAAAGATGGAAAAATCAGCTATGCATGCCAAAATTGATATATTACAAAATGTATAAATAAGGATGATAATGTTTTCTTTTCAGAAAAAAGTATACTCGTATATTATTAATCATAGACCAATTTATTTGACATTTGTATTATTAAACATTACCTAACTTGGAAGAAAAACAGCCTTTCAAGTTTAAGTAATGAATTTATCCAAGACTTTGCTTTAGAAAAAGTGATCACATTTGGAAGGATAATAGCAGCTAACAGCTATTGCACGTTTAAGCTCTGAGCTAAATGTCCTCCACCCATGATCTCAATAAATTCTTATAGAAATAATTATGGAGTATGTGCTGTTGTTTATATTTTATGGATGGGAGAGCTTGCCCAGGATCCTTCAGCTGGTGGATGGTGAAGCCATACTGTAAACCCTAATTATTTGATTCCAAACATAAAGCTCCATTTTTGCAATGACCCCCAGTGATAGAGTCACATCACGGGAAGGTTAGGTTCCAAAATTAGGGCTTCACATGATTAAATAAAGTCAAAACTAATCTTAAAAATTATTCAGAAAAGCCCCGCATTGGAGACCATCATGATATAGCAGAAAACAGATTGCTGTTTCTTTGGCTCAGCACCAGGTGTAGTAATTAGCTTGCATTCAGGGACCATGTTGCATGAGAAATAGTTATTTTTAAACTGTAAACTCAAGGTCAGCATAGCAAGATAATCACAGTTGGAGAGGCATTTGAGACGTGAGTCTGAAGGAACAAGTGATTTCCTTCTTTTTCTACACCCTGGAGCATAAACATATGGAAGAAGCTTGCTCTTTCCTGCATGCAACCTCTTTCATTCTCTTTCCCTCTTCCTCCTCTTTTTCCCATTCCCAACATTTTGAGTAGTTGAATGCACAGTTGAATCTATATAGAGAGAGAGGTATAATTTACATGTGTGTGTGTGTGTGTGTGTGTGTGTGTGTGTGTGTGTGTATCAAGTTACATTTGCTACAGCTCCACTAGAGTCAATGAAGGCATAATTGGTGTGATGGATGGGGGTGTATATGTTGATGTTTAGGCATCAAACCAGAAGGGAGTGTCTGGGAGGGAAATTGCTAGAGTGGAGGAGGAGGACCATTTGGCAAGATCGCCGCATGAAGGGAGGGAAAGTCAGGTTCAAAGTCACAGACCCCATGAAATGTCTACATCTATTCTTTGAACCATACTTTTGTTCTGTGAACATTTTAGGAAGCTTCCCAGACCCCGAAAGGTAGACTACCAACAACTGACTTTCAGTTGTGAAGACACTTCTTCAACATGTAAAAACATGAGACTCTTCTATGTAATGCAAAAGGAAAAATTAACTGGACTGGGGTCAAAGCCAAGGGTAAATGAGCTGCAGTGTAAACCCAGAATGGGTACTGAAGGAATGTAGAGCATCCCATTCTGACAGAGAATGTTTCATTTTAAATTGAAAGGTAGGTGGGGTGGAGGGGGGAGCATTTACAGATGTCTTAAAGGAGGAACAGTATTTTAAGGAAAGAAAGAATGTCAGCCATGCAGCTGTTGATGAAGAGGGGGCCATTTAGCCTAAATAGAATCCTAGACATCTCTTTTTATATCGCTTCTATCGCAGTTCATCCTTTTTGGCATGGGGCCTTTTAGGGGAAACGTACAACATATTTTATTTATTTATTTATTTTTTGCGGTACGCGGGCCTCTCACAGTTGTGGCCTCTCCCATTGCGGAGCACAGGCTCCGGACGCGCAGGCTCAGCGGCCATGGCTCACGGGCCCAGCCGCTCCGCGGCATGTGGGATCTTCCCGGACCGGGGCACGAACCCGTGTCCCCTGCATCGGCAGGCGGACTCTCAACCACGGCGCCAGCAGGGAAACCCATACAACATATTTTAAATCTGAATCTTTCGTTGTCAATTTCTTACCTACTGATTTCACCTTCCACTGTTTTTGTGGGAGGATTCATCTGTCTTCCACAGAAGAACTTTTCTATTTCAGTTACGTCTTTACTTTTAAAGCTGTTTTAGCTTAGCAATTTCTGCTGTCATTCAAATAAATCATTTTAAAATAATGTATAGGAATTATTGTAATTATTGAGGAAAAAATGGAACGAATGAAGTTCTGCATAGTCAGTAACCTTTTTCCAAGAAGATGAAAACGTTTATATATTGAATTTAAAGAAATTGAAAGTGTAAAAGTAAACCTTAGCTTTGAATATATTCAACCCCAAATCAGTTTTTTTTCCCTCAGCTACGTTGAATTAGAAGTTTGCATTTGCCAAAGGACACAAAATAACTGCTTTGCGTGCCAGTCAAGTTTCCTCTTTTGTTTTCCAAGATTAGAAAGAAAATTGAATTACCGCTATTTCATAAGGGTACAGGAGCTCTATTAAATTAAGATTATATTACACTCAACATTACACATCCACCTGAAATAATCAGCACACAGTTGAGAATTTTCTCAAATATTTTTCTGTTATTGTTGCATTGTCCTAAAAACTCCATGTGCAAAATGTAATATGTCTTTCAGGTATCCCTTTGTCTGGATGTTATTTTAGACATTCTTAAAGACAGATTTTTTTTTTTTTACAATATTGCAGATAATGTATTTTCATAGGGCATGAAGAGGAAAGGTGTTAAAATGGATTTTTAACCAAAGTGGGAAATGGAATCTGTAGTTTTTATTTGAGATTTATTTATAAATACATTTTAAAAGGTTAACATTCTTTAAATTACTAGCGGAAACAAATCTGTGAAATGTCCTATATTTGTAATTGTCTTCTGTCCATACTGATCAAGAATTAAATTGAAAGAGACGGAACAGGACTTGGGGGCAAACATCATTTTGCATAGTACTCGTAGATTTTGTCATTGTAGAGAGTCCCTTAAACAAATTGAAGCTGCACTGTTAGCTGAAGGGTGTCTCATGTTACCATTTTACTGTATTTCAGGAAAACAGTGCATGTTCCTGGTGGATCTGGATCGAGCAAGAGCTGCAGAAGAACGTGGCTACTCCATTCAAGTGATGTCCATGGAGCCAGAGAGCTGCTCTCCCAAAAATAACATGATTGTGGGAGTCCCCATTTAGAATGAGATATTCCACGTTTGATGTTTTGCCATCCGTCTCTGTGATGAAAGCCCAGTGGCATTCAGGAGGGTCTTGGCATAACTAGGAAACAGCATTAGCCATCTTGAACCTATTGTGCTCAGGGAAGAACACAGCAGGAAAGTCTTGGAGGAAGGCTGCCTGCAAAGCATCACAAATGCTCTTGTAATTGTGATTAAAGGACTGCTGGTTTTCATAGTGAGAATCCCCTGAAGTCTCAGCTGCCAGCAGAGTGATACTCATGAGAGGAGTTTCCATTACTGGAATAACGATTTCTTTCTCAGTTCACAGCTTTTCTGATCTTGCCAGTGTGGGGTTCAGTTCAAAAGAATGTACTTGCAGCCTTAAAACCATTTAGAGATTCAAGTGGAGACCAAAACTAGACTCAGTGGGGTTTGTTTGTTTGTTTGTTTTTTATATTTTTAACAATTGTAGTTTTTAAATAATTTTTTCAAAAATCTAGTCAGATAGTTACAGTGTGCTTATATTTTTAAGCCGGGGTGAGTTGGACTTATATATCATTTCATATACTCCTTTTAAACATATTTCTCATAAATTACCAAATAAGATCATTGCTGGTTCAAACATTTTATATGAAGATTTTAAGTATTAAAAACATAAACTGTCCTTTAGGTTAGAATGGAGGTCAATTTATTAGATTCATAAAACAGGAGAAAGGAATTATAAACTGAAAGGGAAAAGTTTAATGTAATAACTGAAATAAAATTATGAACAGAAGAAACACATCTCTAAGGAATATATGAAGATTTTAAATAATTTCAGTAAATTTCCCATTACAGGAACATGTAATTTGGACTTAAATTCTAACTAATCAGTAAATACATTGATTTATTAACTCTAGTCAATAAATAATTGTTACAGATCCATTATTTTCAAGATCCTGACGTAGATTCATCTAAGGATACAAAGATGAGTTGCAACAGACACAGTGCCTTGCCTGTAGAAGTAAATCATGTACAAGAGAAAGGTTCATGGATTAGTTAAGTTCTTTACATCATAATATAATGTATGGTCACAGGATTTGTTTTTCAGATACCAATCTTTTTTTTTTTTTTTTTTGGTAAAACGTACTGAGTGTAAATCGCAGGTGGAAGGAGTTGAGTATGGAAGCTTATTTGAGTAGTTCTCTCCACCCAAATTGTCCTTATTCCACCAGCCAAAGTTTTTAAAACCAGATGGCAGGTCTTTTCTCACATGCTGCTAATTATTTTTTACATGTCCTGGGTTATTCCACTTGAGCTGAGATTTATTTCATCGATTTTGATGTTTTCAACTCCCCGTATGACACATATCATGAGGAGAAAGGGCTTTAATAAATAACTCTTTCGTCACTGTGGATTAAAATACAGGAATAATTTATAAAGGGTATGGGGGTTTGAACTCTTGCTTTCTGGGATAAAAGTAAAAGAATTAACCATCAGCCCTGAGTATCTTAGTCATTTGCACGTATAAACACACCATGCTCTTTTATCCAGGGCTTTTTCAATTGAGGAAAAATTTACAGCCAATAAAATAGCAGATTTTTTTTTTTTTTTTTTCTTTTGCGGTACGTGGGCCTCTCACTGTTGTGGCCTCTCCCGTTGCGGAGCAACAGGCTCCGGACGCGCAGGCTCAGCGGCCATGGCTCACGGGCCCCGCCGCTCCGCGGCATGTGGGATCTTCCCGGACCGGTGCACGAACCCATGTCCCCTGCATCGGCAGGCGGACTCTCAACCACTGCGCCCCCAGGGAAACCCAAAATAGCAGATTTTAAGTGTTCAGTTTGAGAAGTTTTGACAACCATATATACTCATGCAAGCACCACCAGAAATAAGATATAGAATATTTCTGTCAGTCTAGAAAATTCTCTCATGTGCTTTCAGTTCAATTTCCCCCACCCCAAAGGCAACCACTCTCTGATTTCTATCACCCTACATTTGTTTTGCCTATTTTTATCCTTCACATAAATGAAGTCATTTAGTATGTAGTCTTTTGAGTCGGGCTTCTTTTGCTCAACATGGTATTTTTTGAGAAATATCCACTTCATTGTTTGTATCAATGCTTTCTTCTTATTCTTAAGTAGTATTTCATTATATCAAAATCTGTTTATCCATTCTCCTACTGGTATTTATTTGGATTGTTTTCACTTTGAGGATATTGAGAATAAGGTCTATGAATGGGCTTGTACAAGTCTTTTTGTAGACATATATTTTCATTTCTCTTGGATAAATACCCAGTAGTAGAATTGCTGGGTCATTGAAGAAATGAATGTCAGTTGCCAAACAGTTTTCCAAAGTTGTTGTACCATTTTATATTCCCACCAGCAATGTATAAAGGGTCTAGTTCTCTACATCCTCACCAACATTTGATGTTGTCAGTTTTTTAAATTTTTACCATTCTGGTGGATGTGAAATGGTATCTCATTGTGGTTTTAATTTTTATTTCTCTGATAACTAGTATGTTAAGCATCATTTATAAAGTGTCTACTAAAGTCTTTTGCTCATTTTTAAAATTAGGTAATTTGGGGTATTTTTTATTGTTGATTATATATTCTGGATATGAGTCAATTGTCATATAAATGTATTGAGACTATTTTTCCCAGTCTGTGGCTTGCTTACTCATTTTTATAATGAATGTTTCAATTTTTAATAAGCCTAATTTATATTTGTCTTTTATGCTTAATATTTTCTGTGTCCTCTCTAATAAATCTTTACCTACCCTAAGATTATAAAAATTCTTCCTATGTTCTTATAGAAACGTTATGGTTCTAGCTTTTTACATTTAGGTCTATGATTCATCTCAAATCAATATTCACTCATAGAGGTAAGTTTTGAGGAATATACAGTTGTTTCAGTGCCATTTGTTTAAAAACTTTCCTCATTGAATTGACTTTCAACTGAACTCTCAGTTGAAAAACGATAGATGTATATGTATGAGTCTATTTCTGAATTCTCTGGTCTGTTCCATTCATCTGTTTGATTATTGGAGCTTTATAGTAAGTCTTGAAATTAGGTAGTTTGTCTTCCAATTTCGCTTTTTATTTTGCAGATTATTTTGGCTGTTCTAAATCCATTGTTTTTCCATATAAATTTTTTAATTGGCTTGTCAATTTCTTTTAAAAACAAAAAGGCTGCTGAGATTTTTGGTATTGCCTGGAATCTTTAGATCAGTTTAGGGAAAATGGACACATTAACAATATTGAGTCTAACAACCCATGAACATAATGTACCTTTCCATGCATTTAGATCCCCTTTAATTAATCTCAGCAATATTTTATAATTTTCAGTGTAGATGTTTTATTTATTATTCTTTGATAGTTCTGAGGCTGTTACCTTGAGTTTTTGCATACTGTTCCCACTACCCAGAATAGCCTCTTTTACCCCTCCCACTAACATAATCTCATTCAGCCTTCTGTTCTTAAACTCAACCTCCTGAGGGACGCCTTTCCTAACTTCCCTGGAGTTAAGTACCTGTTATAGAATGTGCACCATCCAGAGGAGTCTTCTCCATCCTCCCCAAGTGACTCAAAGCACCCCTTCCCCACCCACAAAAATAAAAGCCCATATGATGAATATGGAGAATAAAAAAGGAAGTGATCCCACTGTTCTCCCACCCTTGTTCTCAGGCATGGAACTCTTCAGCTGTGATGGCTGTGGCCAGTCCTAGACATAGGTATTAACAATTGCTCTTGATTTTTTCTGAGTAAATCCTTGCCAAGGCTTCTTCTTAGCCAGAGCAAATAAAAGGGGTTGGATACAGGCAGCAAGGTTGTTGCAGTGACAACAATCCCAGAAAGTGACCTGGTCTCACCCCTACCCTTGTCCATCAAAAGCAGCGCTGCTCCTCAATGATTTGTCTCCCCCATGGTTGTAATATTAGAAGCCAGAGCTTATCGTTCATTGACTTTTGAGCCTGGCCCAAAGAAGCAGGGGACAACTTTATCTTATTTAAGGAGACAAATTTCAGTCATATTAGAAAACAAAATATTTTCAGAGCATACATGCAAAGTAAAATGTGCATAACAACAGTTAAATATTTTACTTCATTCTCAAGATTTTGGCTACAAGTGTTGCCAGCTCTGTGGTTCCAGAAAATTGCTGTTAATAGAACTTCCACATACTGACACCTGTTTTTCTATTGACTTTCATAGTATAATTAGAGCTATGTTCCTGTGGAAGTCATGGAATTGTAATAAGGCAAACATTTTGTTTAAAGTACAAATTTTTGAAAACAGACTCTCAATGCAAAGTAGTTAAGAGTTTTTGAATAGGTTTTCAGATTACACCAGAAATACATGCCTGTTGAGGAAAAACTAGATGTGGCTAAACAAAAAGAGGAAACATTTTAAAGTAACTTAATACTGTGTTGTATTCCTTCCTAGACTTTGTTCTGCACACGTGCGCACACACACACACACACACACACACACGGATTTATTTAACAAACACTAATACTGTATTTAGTATTTGCTACGTACTATTCTTTACAAATAATAACTTATTTATTCTTTTTTTTAAGTTATTTAATCCTCGTAATGACCCTAAAAGCTAGACACCATTAGTAATCCCATTTTACAGAACTAAGGCCAACGTTTCATAGTAAGAGCAGACCGAGATTTGAACTTAACCAGTGAATGGCAGAGATAATATTCAAATTCAAGCTCCTCAACAATCCTCTTAGGATCGGCTGAAACAGCCTATACTAACTAAGTCCCTGTACCTTTTGAAGTTCTACACAAGAAAGATGTATTTTTTGCTCACACTACATATCCACGTTAGCGCTGATTCTACATTATCTTCACATCTGACCAGGCAGCCTCTACTAGGAACGTAGCTTGTCTCATGGCAAAGGAAAAATAGGCATGGCAAACTATCAGCTGGCTACTAAAGATTCTGCTCGGATCCGTTATACTGCACTTCCCTTATTTTGTTGACAAAAGCCAATTACATAGCCACTCCTGAGTTTAACAGGGTGGGGATGTGTATATAACCTTGGTGGGGGGCGTGGGGGGAGGCGGGTTGCAAATAATTGCAAACAATAATGTACCACCAACAATATAGTTGAAGGAGAAAGAGAAGAAAAGGAAAAGAAGGAAGAAGAAAACAGAAAGAAAAGGCCATTGTATCTTCCAGTTTAGAAACAGATTCTGAATGCTATTGCCTTGGTGTAGGGCATTTTACTGGGTCCATCAAAGAGAGAAAAGGCATGTATGTGCCACAAGCTTTTCTCTGTGGACTTTTCATACTTACTTTCAGAAAGGAATTTTCCAGAAGATGCTCAAAGGGGTTGTTTTTATTGTTATAGAAGGTTGGAGAAACTGCTACTAAATGGAGTCTCAAATTTGCAAATTCTGCCTCCTGTGTTAAAGTGCTTGATCTATAATGCCAAATATTCCTTCAGGAAGGTATGAGTTTACATGCCTAGGAATGTATGATTGTTTATATCCCTGTACTCTTAACCAACACAGGCATTATCAGAATTTTGTTTTAATCTTGGCCAATTTGATGGTCAAAAATCCTATTTTGTTTTGATATTCATTCTTGAAATTATTCATATAATTGCATATTTTTCATATGTTTATTGGCCATTTACATTCTGCCAATTCATCAATTTGTTCATTTAATCAACATATATTGACCTCTTGCTTTGAGGTCAAGTATTGTGTACATATTTCTGGCTCATTTTTCATCTGGTACTTTCATTTTTTATGTAAGGATTAGTAAAGGGTTTTTAAAATATATATATATATTTCTCAGTTGTTTTATTTTTAAAATTTTTATTGGAGTATAGTTGATTTACACTAAAGGTTTATTTATGGGTTAAAGACTTTTGTTAATTACAATTTAAATTGGCCTTTATGGGGGAAGGTGTTGTGTCTGTTTTTGTTTTGCTGTTACAAAATTTAAAATACACATTTTACCATATATGTCACTCTTTTTCTTGTGATCTCTGCTTAGAAAGATTTTTCCCACCCAGTGATAAAAAAAATACTCACCTATATTTTTGGTATTCTAATTCTTTAATAATTTTAGTTTTTACATTTAAATCTTTTACTCAGCAAGAATTCCTTTCGGTGGGTGGTTTGAGGTAGAAATCTAATATTTGTTTTCATGTTATTAGTTACTTTTCACCATACTATTATAAAAATCTAACTTTTTCCATTGATTCCAGATGCCTTTAAAATACTAATATGCACTGGACTTTCTTCACTTTTATTCTTTTCTATTGAATTCTTGTACCAGAATCATACTCACTAAATTATTGCAGCTTTATAAGACATTTTGACATCTAGCAAGTAAGTTTTATGTTTGGTAATAATTTCAAGGGTTTGTGACCTGAGACAGAGAATGTCTCTCTCCTGAAATTGTACCCTGTGGTTCAAATAGACATGCATTTTCCTAGAGAGAGGGGCCATAGTCTTAGTTAGATTCTCAAAAGGATCCGTGACCCCAAATAATATTATAACTGATCTAAAGGAAGCAAAAATGTAACAGAATTCAATGTTCTGCCCGAAAGAATTAGCCAAATATTAGAATCTTTTTTCAATATTTACAATAAAAGAATCATTATTTGCTTTTGCAGGATTCCTTTTTCATAGCTCTCTAAAGAAGCCAGGTTTTGTTCATTTGTATTTGTTTGTTTGCTTGTAGGTCTAGTTTATCTGACCTGAATAACGACATTTATAATCGAGCAAGAAAACAAAGTTCAACAGCAAACAGAGGAGAATATTTACTGGATGACTGATCTAAAGCATCCTGAACGTTTCCGTAATGTGAGTCAGATACTGTATCAGCTGCTGTCACCTTCTAGAAGGAAGCTTTCTGCCTAACTAAAGTGGCCTCTCCCGGTTACTTGCTATCTCCCCACAATACCTCTGTGTACGTTTATTATTTGTCCCTCCATAGAATTTAAGCTCCAAGCAGTCTGTTTTATCTACCATTATACTTTCAGTACTTAGTCCAGTGTCAGGCACATAGTAGGAACTCAGTGAATGTTTATAAAATGAATACTATATATTTAACACCTTCCATATGGGGTGAAAATGCATATGAGGTTTTCCTTTCCCATCTGTAGACATACATCCAAGTATCAGGCATGTGGGCTTTTCTTATTGTTTGGGTTTATGTTGTTTTTATTTTGTTTATTGTTCTTCAAACACATTTAGCAAATCCAGTGTAAAGAAGAATAAGCAGTGACAGTTATTGCCTATGTCATCTGAATAGCTTTTATGCAGAAACTACTGGTAAATTATTTTCGCTGTCCAAGGAGGAAAAGGCAAAAGGGAATATGCTTAAGCTAAAGTGAGAAGAAAAGTTTCTCAACAAATGTCAGTTGGATGTTTACCGTTATAAACCTGTCCCAGCATAGAGCAGGGCTCACTCGAAGTGATTAGTAAATATCTGTTAAATGAGTGTTACTGAACGACCATTAAAGAAATAAAACCGTGGAATGTGTAATCTGTAGGGAGAGGGCATTTCTCGGTCACTGGGGCTGCTTCAATGAGAAAAGAGATGCTTGCTCTTCACATGTCTGATGACTGGGCTCAGTTACTGATCAATTCTCACCATCTGCCTGCCTTTCAGTCAGAAGGGGACCGTATGCACAGCCTGGGAGTCTCACAGGCTACTTTCCTCGTATGATACTTCCTCCTTTGCACAGAATAGCTCGCTCAATTATCTGAAAATAATAGATATCCCAGTATAATTTTGGAATGCACTACATATTTTGTTGAGAACGACAACCTTATCCCTTACGAAGTTCTCAGTAATTAAGAAAAATGAGCTAGAACTTCTTGGATAGGCAAGGAAACACAGCATAAGGGTAAAACTTTACCATACACAGTTAAGACCATGGTCTATACACATAACCAACTAGGCATTGACTATATATAATAGTAATAAAGGTGACTTTTCTGTATAACCAAATTTACTTTCACTGCAAATTTTAAATGATCATCTGACTCATTTCTTTGTTTCAAACCTGTCTATTATTTCTATTAGATCCTTCGTAGATCATCCCACAGTTTACTTTGAATTTAATGAGACTAAAAATACATAAGTACCTTCCTAGGTAAATGGCGACTGTTCTTCCTTTATTATATTTTGAGTTTAGAACTTCCACAATGCAGGGATGACAATGATACTCTTTAATCGGATTTTTAACTGGGTACTTGGAGGCACGTTTGCTGCTGAATTGAGAGCAGATAGTTACTTTGGGAAAGCATCTGTGTGTGTATTTGGGGAAGTGAAAGAAGGTCATGGGGAGAGAGGAAACAATGCATATAAATTAATACAGCTCAATTCCCTCCCCAATCTCCCCATAAGAGAGCATCTTCACGTTATTCCCAGAATTACACAACTAGAAATAATTGATGTAGCGAAACATGAATTTCAACACCTTTAGTAAATTGAGCACCCAAATTTCCCGACAGACTAAAGTCAATCTGATTTTTGAAGAAACCCCCAGCAGGAGATTTTAGCTTATTTCTCCATAAATCTTTAGTATATTTTCCATATCTCACCTCAAGGAAATTCTGTTTTAACCACATTTTTCGTGCTACATTTAAAAGGCATCTCAGGTGCTTATGTCAGTGGAAAGGAGCGGGAGCTATGAACTAACTTTCTTTGTTTTAAATTTGAAGAGACTTGAAAAGTATTATTTTTACCTGTTTATTATTGCTTATGTAGTATTGTTAGAATTATCATCAGAATGAACCATCCTAATTTTACCTTTTGAGTCTTAGGGGTAAGTCTTTCAATATTCCTAAGGCTCCCTTCCAAACCTAGCTCAATTTCCACCTCCTCCTGGGCTGTAAATCTTGGATGCTTTACAGAAGCTACCTGAATAGAATCATTAATGCTAATTACTGTCTTAATGACCTGCAGCTTTCTAAGTCTAGATGTCTGGCAGGGAGAAGCCCTGCCTTTGTTCTTCCTCAAAATAATCTTGGCTATTCCTGCCCTTTTGCTCTCTTCCATCTAGAATTTAAGATCTACTTGTCAAGTTCTATGAAAAAGCCTTTACTGGATTTAGAGATTGCGTAGAGAAGAATTAACATCTTAACAATGTCCAGCCTTCTTACTTCTGAGCTTGGTGTATATGAACAAGGTAGTTCCCTTCAATTCCCACTTTATCATGTATAGATTGCTGATTTAGCAAATGCTTTTTTTGTATCCACTGAGGTGATCATCTCTTTTTCCCCTTTTAGTATTTTAATGAGGCTAATTCCATTAATATATTGTCTAATGTTAAACTGTCCTTATACTCTTGGGAAAAACATAAATTGCTCAAGATAAGTTTTTTTCTAGCTATTAATGTTTTATTTTTAATTTTATCATCTTTGTTCATAAGCATTATTGTCATGTGATTGTCATTTTCTGATGTTATCCTGATCTGGTTTAGGTATCAGGATCAAGGCTATTCTAGCACCATTAAGTGATAAGAAAATTATTGTTTCTGTTCTCTAGTACAGTTTTTATAACCTAGAAATTGTCTTCCTCAAATGCTTCGTTCACTGGCCTGTAAAACCATGCAGTATATTTGGGGACAGGATAATAGGAATTAGATTTTAAGCTGCTTATTAAATGTCTTTGGTGATCATTGGTATATTTAGATTTTCTATTTCTTCTTAAATCACTTACCTATTTCTAAGACACTGTCTGGGTTGACTTTTTTATTTCTTTATCTAGGCTGGTGATAAAACTTAAAAAAAAAAAAATCTAGGCTCCTACCTGACTTTGAAACACCTTGTATTATTTTTTGACCCTCTAGCAATTTGTATTCTCATCTAATAGTTATGCTGTCCAGACCACGTTTTCTAAATTTATTGCCTCATACAACTGAATCACCTAACCTTCTGAGAGCCAAGATAAATTGGAACTATCTCTTTTTCTTGATCTACCTGGGACTTTTATCCTAATAGATGAGGTTAGTCTGACAATGTTTATTCTTCATGAAGACTTGCTGGCAGCTATCAGCAAGATGCTTGCAAGTTTTTCTTTCAATGATGTTTAAATGTACAGACATTTACTGTATAGAATTTATACTCACATTGCTACAGTTTTTGGAGGATTTTACTGTGAATGTCATCAAGAGTGGTTTCCAAGAACAAATTTTAGAAACAGTAATAATAGACAATAGAATGGAACCCTGAACAGATTCCTTAAAGAGGCCTCTTGTCCTTAAGAAGACAAGGTGGGATGTAAGTATTGAGAAATGTGTACTAAATCCTGAGAGTTTGCTACCTCCCCAGTCAGAAATTAAATATATTATGACTTATGTCACTGATAAGCACTAATGGATAGCTCTGGTGATGTTCCAAAACAACTGAAAGAAGACACCAGCTGCCATCAGATGCAAATTAAAAGATTGTTATCAAATATGATAGGAGAGGGAAGATCATCTTATCCCATCTTAGGCATTCCAGAGGAAAGGATATATAGCTGCTGCTACTCTTACTGTGGATTTGTATGGCCTTTGTAGTGTGTCTGTGTATGTGTGTATTCAAGAGTTTCCCAGTTCCTAACTACTGCAATCCATTCAATCCTTTGAAATAATTAATTCATGGATTGCCAGACTACAGCCCAAGGGCCAAACCAGCCCAAAGCCTGTTTTTGCAAATAAAATTTTATTGGAAAGCAGTCATGCTCATTTGTTTATGTATTTTCTATAACAATTTTTGTGTGCAAATGCAGAGCAGTTTCAATAGAGACTAGGTGAAAGGTGAAAGTATGTAACCTCCTGCTTTTCACAGAATACACTTGCTAATCCCTGAGTTAAATCATTAGGTGTCGAAAAAGCTGGAGAATCACTTAATCTAGGCAAGTGACCTTAAACTAGCCTTCATAAATATGTATCTGGGGTCCATCATTTCAAGAAATAATTTGTGTTATTTATTGTATGTGTGCATTTTACTGGTAAGAGAATCCTGTGTCTTTCATCAGATACTCCAAGAGGTCTTGTGATCCAAAATGTGTTAACAACTAACTTTTAGGTGAATACTGTTTATTTGTTTATTTTGTTATTTGTTTATTTGCTCTTTTGAAGGCTTATGGGCTAGAAGAAAAAGCAGTTCACAAAACTGACCCAACACAATGAAATACCATTAGACCTGTTAGGATGGCTATTATCAAAAAAAAAAAAAAAGATAAATGTTGGCAAGTATGGGGAGAAACTGGAACCCTTGTACAATATTGGTGGGAATGTGAAATGCTCCAGCCCCTACAGAATCAGTACAGAGGTTCCTCAAAAAATTAAAATAGAACTACCATATGATCTAGCGATCCCACTTCTGGGTATATACCTGAAAGAAATAAAATCAGTTGCTCAAAGAGATAGCTGCACTCCCATGTCCACTGCAGTATTATTCACAGTAGCCAAGCTATGAAAACAACCTAAATGACCATCAATAGATGAATGGGTAAAGAAAATGTGATATTGATATTATTCAGCCTTAAAAAAGATGGAAAACCTGTGATATGTGACAACATGGATGAACCTGAGGACATTGTGCTAAGTGGAGATAGGCCAGTCACAGAAGGACAAATACTGAATGATTCCACTTACACGTGCTATCTAAAATAGTCAAACTCACAGAAACAGAGAACAGGATGGTGGTTGCTCGGGGCTGGGGACAGGGGCAATGCTGTTCAAAGGGTATAAAGTTTCAGTTAGGCAAGATGAATGAGTTCTAAAAATCCGATGTACAAAAAATACGAGGTACAATACTGTGCCTATGGTTAACAAACTGTATTGTGCACTTAAAATTTTGTTAAAAGGGTAGATTTCACATTATGTGTTCTTACCACAATAATAATTAAAAAACTGACCCAAAGAGTTTTTTGAAAGAATGAGGAAGTTGGTAAATACTGTTGGCTAAGGGAATTTTGTGTGCAAGAGAAAGAATTTTATAACTCTCCAGAGTTAAGTCTAAGTCATTTATTTCTATTGATTATGTGCCACATATTGTTCATAATGTCTAGTTTTCATGACCTTGCCTGATGGGTATTAACCCCTCATTTTACAGAAGCATGAACTAAGGCTCACTAAGGATACATAATTTATTGTCAAGTAATAGTAAAGATTTGGGGCTTCCCTGGTGGCGCAGTGGTTGAGAGTCCGCCTGCCAATGCAGGGGACACGGGTTTGTGCCCCGGTCCAGGAAGATCCCGCATGCCGCGGAGCGGCTGGGCCCGTGAGCCATGGCCGCTGAGCCTGCGCGTCCGGAGCCTGTGCTCCGCAATGGGAAGGGCCACAGCAGTGAGAGGCCCGCGTACCGAAAAGAAAAAGTAAAGATTTGAAAGAGCGTATGATTCCTAAGACTGTGTACCACACACCCTCTTCACCAAAGTTTCATACATTATCAGAAGTTGTCTATGACATGTTGTTAAGGAATTTAATGCTAGTTTTAAATTGAGAAAAATCTTCATTTGTTGCTCCACTGGGAAGCCCAATGCTTGAGGTCCATTATACAACTCTTCCCTCTGAACTCAGATCACCTCTAGAGAGTGGAGTAGAGGGCTGCTATCTTCAGAGAACTCACTGACTTTCCACAGTCTGGGGAAAATTTTCCTCTCACCAATGCCTTTCTCAAAGTCATTCCTCTCTCTCCCCTCCTTGGCTTTGATACATAGCTTTGCCTTAGCAATGAATTCAGGCTTTCAAAAAAGAGAGAGGGTTATTTTCAAGTTGTGTCTGTTTTAGACCCTGAACAGACCTTTATGCCAAAAAAAATACAAACTTGGTCGTGTGTGTGTGTGTGTGTGTGTGTGTGTGGAGTGGGAGGGTTATAAGTGGGTTTAGGTAAAGAGAACCGAACCACAGACTAATTTGTAAATACATTATCATGTGACAATCTTATTGGCGATGAGAAGCCATTCGGTTCTTTGTGGAGGGGAGTGAAGGATGGAAGCATTGTTTTAAGAAAGGGGAAACACATATTTGCTGCAAACTTAGAATCAAGCCTTAGACTTTTCACAATGTAATTATTTCACAATAAAATTACTGTGAAATAAAGTTTACTGAGGTTACTTGAAAATAGGTGCAAATACACAAATGGCCAAAATCTACCTTAAATTGTAACTTGCAAATAGAATGGAATTGAATGGGCTGTCCTACTGCCCACCACCTTACACCTTTGGTGACTTCTACACGTGAGAAAAAGAAATGAAACACTGGAAATTTTAGCTTTTCTGCTGTAAAATCACTAATACGTTAAATCACCCTTTAAAACTAGTAACCAGCATCTTTCTTTGTGATACTAGTGTTCTGATGCTCTTTTTCAAGCTTTTTCTTGGGAAAGGTATTCTGTTTTCTGAATGTACAAATCATTTATATGATGTTCAATCTATCACTCTGGATCAAGTTGCCTTTGGTCTTTTTATATAACTGCACTCCAAGAACATCAGGTCCTGGCAACGACGTTTGCGCTTCCTGAAGTGGGTGCTGTCCCTTCTGGGTAACCTTTTGTGAAGTCACATGAGTGGCAGCTAGCCTAACTCTGGTTGTCCTCTAGGCAACGACATTTGAGCTGTTGCTGTTTCATCTTGCAGCATCTCAAAGCCAATTTTTCCTCCAGGTTTGATTACTCTTCTCCTTGCTGAATTTGTAAAATGTGTCTTGGCATTTTCAATTACCCAAGCATTCAAGAAGACAGCTTTTGTGTGTGTTGACTCAGGCCCACACCCACGCTAATGATAGAGGCTCTGTAACCGCCCAGCCAACTGCCTGTAATAAGAGTGAATGCACACATAAACTGAATTGTGATTTAATCTATTTTTTTTCTTTTTTCTTTTTTCCTTCTTTTTTTTTCTTTTCCCCTAGGTTCTTCAGAACCATTTCTTTCTTTTTTTTTTTTATAGATTCCATATATATGTGTTAGCATACAGTATTTATATAATCTATTATTTTAATCAGCAAAGTAAAATTCTGGATTACCCTTCCTAAATTAGAGGAGCACTTTACAGCTAATCCAAAATATCTTTTGTGTATTAGATTTGGCTCCTTGGTTACAATTTACTACTAACAACATAATAACTAATGAGAGGAGGAGGCAGCACAAAAACATGTAATTCTTGCAGCTAGAATTTAGTAAAAACATAGAAAATAAAACGTGGAATCAAAAACAGAGTTTAGATTTGAAAACGGTCACGGATCCACAAAGTAAATAGTCTGTGCCTAAAGCATGGAGCATGGTTTTAAATGCCCGCTATACATTGTCTTCTTAGAGAGTCTGAGGGTTTTCCTTATATCGTCCACACACCCCCTAACCACTTCCTGCTCTGCCAGTGCCCCCAGGAAACTGACACTGGGGGAGCATGCGCAGAAATTCTGAAGGTAGAAAGGAAGGGAGAGAGAGGTAAGGGTATTACTTGCTGCTTCAGGGAGGGGTCTCCAGTACTCTGTCTGCCCTAAAGACTACAGCTCCTTTTGATGGGCCCTTCCTCTTCCTCCATGGTTCCAGTCTGGGCTATGGTTTCCTCCTCTTGTCTTTTTACACCCAAGGCTGTTTACCTGCTTCCCACTTTTGCTGGTCTTTTAGCTTTTCACATCCCTTCATTATTCCCTTCCCCAGGCCTTCACATGCTTGTGGTCCCTGCAGTAAAACCTCTTCATTTGAACCACCTGCTGCAACCCTGATTGATTCAAAGAAACTACACTGAATAGCCATGGAGTGCTTTCAAAGGTATCTTTTTCTTTTTTACTGGCCATATTGGAATGTAGGTGTGTATGGGGGGGAAAATCTTGTGATCAAGCCTCTGACTAATTTACAGATCAAACAGTTAAGGGTTGGCTATTCATAGCTCCTTTGTTAACCATTTATCATGGTGGCCTCCTAGAATTACACTTCCTGAAGTTAGGTCAAATCGTCATTGTGTTTATAATTTGGTAGCATAGAAACAGGGATTCTTTCATTTATTTCAATTTGGTAACTTCTCAGTCTGGTATTATTTGAAGGAAAATAGAGTTGTGTGACCATAGCAAGCATAAAATGTCTATTAGTAAATCTCAGCATTCATTGGTCATAAAGTCAAACACTTTAGCAAGTTTCCAAATGTTGAACATTAAAGTAGGTAAAAGGCATTAAGATTCCTCAAAGATCAAATCAAAGTCAGCAATAGAATTCAAAATGAATAACTCACTTATTTGCATAAGCAATCTGAACTTTAACTCTCAGTATTCCACATCAAATACTAATTTCTTTTATATTGTGCAGGTGTCTGTAGTAATGTACCAACTAGCAATGTTAATTTGCTAAAACCTCATCCAGTACTAGCATACTACAACTA
This sequence comes from Orcinus orca, assembly GCF_937001465.1. Lineage (NCBI taxonomy): Eukaryota > Metazoa > Chordata > Mammalia > Artiodactyla > Delphinidae > Orcinus > Orcinus orca. The sequence continues at coordinate 121,276,609 of NC_064562.1, forward strand.
CATCTGTTAAGTGTGTTTTCTTGTTAACATTTATGTCTCAGTGTAAGATACACAGGCACCCACACACACATGTTTTAGAGAAGCTATTTAAGGTTTTTTCAGTGAAAAATAGAAGTGTTTCTGGAGTGTAGATTTGAGTTCATCCCAAGTAAAATTAAAACAGTCCCTCAGAAATGTCTCTTGTTTGCATTTGGTCTGAAACATTGCTTCTCTAAACTGTCTACTTGTCAGAATTGCCTGGAGAGCATTTTTAAAACACAGATTACTGATTTCAATCTCAGTCCTTCTGTAGAGGCTGGGGCAGAATGGGACTATATCTGTTTCATTCATCACTGTGTATCCAGAATATCATGCAAGGCCCTCAGTAATCATTTGATGAATGAATGAATCAGAATGTCTGAAGGTTGAATCTAGGAACCTGTATTTTTGTAAGGGCCTCCAGGTGATTCTGCTGACCAATCACTTCTGGAAAACACTGATCTTTAACTTAGAATTTTAGACCTGGAGGAGATCTTAGCCAGCATTTAATTCAACACACTTACTTTGGAAATGGAAAAACATGAAGTCTGAGAGATTAAATAACATATATAATCATAATATTTTCATACTTAGCAACACATTTTAGGACAAATGATGAGAAACAAAGAGAAAGGGGGACTAAAAGACACTTTTTCTTCGTGTGTGTGTTAAAATGCCAATATGGCTAGAGTAAAGATTTTTTTTTAATTTGAAGTATAGTTGATTTACAATATTATGCTAATTTTAGGTGTACAGCATAGCGATTTAGTATTTTTACAGATTATACTCCATTAAAATTATTACAAAATAATGGCTATAATTCCTTGTCCTATACAATATAGCCTTGTTGCTTATCTGTGTTATACATAGCAGTTTGTATCTTTTAATTCCATACCACTAACTTACCCCTCTCCCCCCAGTGGTAACCACTAGTTTATTTTCTATGTCTGTAAGTCTGTTTCTGTTTCACATATACATTCATTTGTATTATTTTTTAGATTCTACATATAAGTAGTGTCATACAGTATTTGTCTTCCTCTGTCTGACTTATTTCACTAAGCATAATATTCTCAGGGTCCATTGATGTGGCTGCAAATGGCAGAATTTCATTCTTTTTAATGGCTGAGCAATATTCCACATCTTCTTTATCCATTCATCTGTTGATGGGCACAAGGGTTGCTTCCATATCTTGGATATTGTAAATAGTGCTGCTACGAACATTGGGGTGCATGTATCTTTTTGAATTAGTGTTTTCATTTTTCCAGATACGTATCCAGGAGTGGAATTGCTGGGTCATATGATAGTTCTATTTTTCGTTTTTTGAGGAATCTCCATGCTGTTTTCCACAGTGGCTGCACCAATTTACATTCTCACCAAGAGTGTACAAGGGTTCCCTTTTCTCCATATCCTCTCCAAGATTTGTTATTTGTGGGGTTTTTTTTTTTTTTTTAGATGATAGGCATTCTGACTGGTGTGAGGTGATACCTCATTGTAGTTTTGATTTGCATCTCTCTAATAATTAGTGAATAGTTAGTGATGTTGAGCATCTTTTCATGTGCCTGTTAGCCATCTGTATGTCTTCTTTGGAAAAATGTCTATTTAGGTCTTCTGCCCATTTTTTGATTGCATTGTTTGCTTTTTGATATTGAGCTGTATGAGCTGTTTATATATTTTGGATTCAAAGATATTGCTTTTACCTTAAAGACAAGCCATTTTACAGCTTGGCCTTAAGGACTATAAGAGGTCAGCTGAAGGGCACTCACCTACCTGAGGCTCTTGGTCAGGATCCTATTTCAGGGATAACTAAGGAGACTTCCCTCCTCTGCTCCCTTTCACTCCCACAGACTTTCATCCAGTTATGTCAAATACTTGAAGAAAAGTGTTTTGCTTTTGCTTAAAGTGTCTATAATAGCCTTCTCTTCCAATGAGAATTTCTCAAACAACTCTCATGTTCTCTGTGCTGCATAAATTAGGCAAATAGTAGTGAAGTTATTTTTCTTCTTCCAAAAGAATCTGTCAATAATGTAAAATTCACTTGCTAACATAATATTTTGTGCAAATACACCAAAAAATGTCTCATACCTAACCTTCTTACTTCTGCCTGCATATTAATATGATTGGAAAATATTAGTGTTTCGATAGTCATCAGAAAGTAAACATTTAGTCACCTAGTTATTATTCACAAAATTATTTCACTATGTTTCAATGGAATTTACTGCTGACCACAGTAATTCTTATTTCTCTTAAAAGGAGCTATGCAGCTCATATCTTCAAGAGTATTCAATAGCCCAAAATAAAAGTGCTGGCATAATTTTTTAAAGTACTGGCAAAGTAAAATTTAGCATTTGCTAGAAAATGAGCCTCATTCTTTTTAAAAAGGGTGTATATTGTCTTAAAGACTGTAATAATAACAAAACTATAAGTAAGAATAATAGTAATTAGCATTGATAAAGCACTTACTATATGCTAGTTATATGCTAAGCAATATGCATAGAGTACTTGATTTATCTAAAAAATGTAAGATACTTAAGCAAGTATCATGTGTGGATATTTGTGTGTATGTGCATATATATACATATGTGACCATATATATGGCATATCCATACATATGATACAGTATATAGTACTCACAATATATTTACTTAAATACATACAGAAAATTTCTGGGCAGATATTAAGACACAGTTGATCATTTTCATTCTGGCCATCACTCGTGGTTGCCTGCCCAATAGCCATTGCCCTTCTTTCTTGCCAACAGAACACTGGTTTTGTTGAGGCAGCCATGTGCCCACCCAGGGGAGGAGTTACTATGAACCTAAATCAGTCACAGGTCTCATTCTCTTCTGCCCATGGTGGGTCTAGGGCTAGGAGTCAGTTCTTGTCTGGGGCATGAGAGATTACGGGAAGTCTGCTTAGGGCTTCTAGGAGGATTTCCCTCCTCGGGAAATAAGGATGTGCATGAAGAGAAAGCTTTTTCTGCTTCTAGCCCATTCCCTCCTGCTTAGGAAACTTTGATTTGAAAACGCCTAGAGCCATGTTAGCCTCCTTGTGGCAATGAGGTGTGACACTGCTGGTACACTGTGAATAGACGGTGACTTCTTGATTATGTCACAAAGTACAATCAACCCTGACCACCTACCTCTGAATTTCATATAAGTTAACAAAAGCCTGTATTAATAGGGGTTCCTGTTACTTGCAGCCAAAGTATTCATGACTGATACAGTTACTTCTGGGAAGTGGTATTGAGGGTACAGGAAGGGAGAACAGTGTCTTACTTTTGATTGTATATTGTTTTCTGCTGCTTTAATTTGATTTACCATGTATGGGCAATACTTCAAAATTAAAAAACAGGGGCTTCCCTGGTGGCGCAGTGGTTGAGAGTCCGCCTGCCGATGCAGGGGACATGGGTTTGTGCCCCGGTCTGGGAAGATCCCACATGCCGCGGAGCGGCTGGGCCCGTGAGCCATGGCCGCTGAACCTGTGCTCGGCAACGGGAGAGACCACAACAGTGAGAGGCCTGCGTACCGCAAAAAAAAAAAAAAAAAATTATAAAACAACTCATTTAATTTTTTAAAAATTGCATTTCTGAATAACTGGTATATTAATTTAGAGAAAATTGAGAGCCATAATGTTTTAAATAGTACCTCAACTAAGTAGCTCACAATTTATACCCAGGCACTCTTTGACCAACATACATATATGCAATCACTTGGAGTATTTGAGCAGTTAGCTAATTTTGAATTTTAACATCAAATTGTCCTTCTTTCCAAACTATCAATATTTGTGTTTGTGTATCTCCCAAACAATGTAAGTATGAGTCTCCCTAGCATGTGTTTGGAGGGGAGATGTTTAGTGTGTCTACTGGGATTTACTTCCTACCCACAGTTTTTTTCTGAGTAACAGAGTGAGAATGAAGGGTTGCTTCCACTAGCTGGGGCTAATATGAGTCAGGAGATATTTACACCAGGTAGATGCGTTGACCAGGATGAGGAAGAAGGGCTGAGGCATCAGGCAACATGAGCTCAAGTTCTCACTGGAATTTCTCCAAGAAAGGACCTTTATCTTTGTACAACCCAACTGACACTAACATCAATTTAACAACTATCAGCCTAGGAGAAGGGTTAGGATTGTGCTCGTGCAGGATTTCTGGGGACTAGACTTGCCAGGGAATCCATTATTTCCTTCCCATTTCTCCTCAGAGCTCTCACATCTCAGGCTTCTTTCTCCCTTAAATGAGGGTGTAGGAATTGAACAGAAGTTGGTTCTCTGATACTACCGCCTAGAGAAACGACAAACTACTGCATCGTGAAGAGCTAACATCCCCATCCCCATCAGCAATATTTAATTAGATGGATACAGGGTGAAGAATCAGGATCAAGACAGTCAGAGCCAGGCCAGTCTTAATACTGCCTCTCCTGTGAAACTTCCCAAGGAACAGTCCTCGAATTCGGCCTCACATTGACTTCATTATTTATAATGCCATCCTCTACGCCTGATCCATCATCAAGACCTGTTGAGGTTTTCTTGGTTAAAGTTCTTGAAAACCTCACTTCTTTTTCAGTTCCCTGTGCTCTTTTATAACTACGGTATCCTCCCTTCCAGATCTCCACTTCTCCAGGTCATTTACATATAGCTAGCATAATAATCTTTCTTATTTGTCGTCATATTATTCCCTACCTAAGTTTTACTGAGAGATAGAAACAAACATTGGAACAAATGGAGAGATTAAAAAATCAATCGTTTAATGACAAGTGATGGGATCCCCATTTATCCATGAGATAGTCCTTCTCCCAATTTTTTTGTCCCACTTGTACATATAAACTTTAAGGGATATAGGGAATTCCCTGGCAGTCCAGTGGTTAGGACTCTGTGCTTTCACTGCCAAGGGGGCCCGAGTTCCTTCCCTGGTTGGGGAACTAAGATCCTGCAAGCCGCATGGCACGGCCAAGGCCAGAAAAAAAGAAAAAAAAAAAAACTTTTAGGGATATAGATGAAATAACCATAAATCTATTACTTATTTATTTATATTATATTAAATACCCTCACTACTTAAAATCACAAATAAGAAATTTTAGATTGATGAACTTAAAATATTTCTTTTTCTCATCAGTGAAGGAAAAAATAATTTAAACTGTTTCCATTGCAACTTCTACATGGTATCTTTGTCATGGTTAGAGCTCCCTTTTATCATCTCACAAAAACAGATGTGCATGGCTCTCTCTCTGGGGGAACTTTACTTGAGGAGGAAGGTAACAGAAAACCTAAAGGAGGCTCTGAGGGGAGATCAGGAGAAAGAAACTAAGTCTCCGGCTCAAAACTCCTGTGCATACAGTGCTTGGATAAGGCATTTCCTGTCCCCAGCCTCCTGGGTCTGATACACCACCTCAGTGCTCACTTAGACGTTACATTTTGTTTGGGAAACCAAAGGAATGTCCTGATTTTTACTAGTTCCATCCATGACTCTTTACCTTAACTTACAGAAGATGCTGTGACATATCCATTCTTCTTAATCTCAGTCTTTACCCAGTCAGCTGAGTATAAATGGCTTTGAGACCTTTCCCCAGTAAGAAAATCTCCAGAATCCCCCAAGAAAAAACAATGTTCCTTTTACCATAACTGTAACAATCATCAGTCTTAGAACACTCAAATAGAATAGCCTTGGCTGCACAGACCAGAGGCAGAGGCCTAGGCCACTTGGTCTGTGGGGGGACCCAGGCCCCGCCAGGTGGGAGGAAGGAAATTGGAGTGTGAGAGGTGTCCCCCGCGGGTCTCAGATGCACCTGGATGAACCCACAGTATTTTCTTTATTGCCGTGGAGCCTGAGAGGATTACCAAAGTGTGTCTGGTGAAGTAGGGCCAGGGGACCGGGGTTGGGGAGATGAGGGACAGTGGGTTAAACTAGAGATGAGGGAGGTTTAGAGAGGCCTCTGCCACTGTGACTGTGAGCCCTGGTCGACAATGAGGTGACCACTGTGCAGTCCGCATCCTGGAAATCAGGTGATGGAGTGTGTTCTGAGAACCGACTGAGACTGGGGAAAAAAAGAGAAAAGAAAGCCTTGATGTTGCTCTTTTCATGTAATTACAGTACAATGTCTGTGGGTCTACTTCTAGATATAATAATTCAAACCTAATGCGAGTTTACTGAACAAGTCTCTATAGCCAATATATTATCATTCTCCTCTTTTACAGGAGAAAGTGGGTTGTCATAACGTTTCAGTGAGTGTAATTTTGTAATGATGGAGTGAGAAAATCACTTTCCTACCACCCTAGCATGCTCCTACAGACACTTAAAATGGAGCTTTAAATTGAAGTGGGCTATAACTAATTCAAACATACATGTTCTTTGCCCTAGGAATACCTGCTGTGAATCTAAGTTTGTGGAACCATCAGACCACACGGTGCGAGAGACCATGGGTTTCGGAATCAGACACACCTGAATTAGCAACCAGGCTCTGTCACTTACTAGCCGTGTGACCCTGGGTGAGTTACCTAATCTCTCTAAGTCTCAGGTTCTTCATCTGAAAACCAGGAATAGTGCTGACCTACCAGCGCTGTTGTTTTTCCTGGAAAAGTAACTGAAAAATTCTGCTTATTTGTCCAACTTCCTTTCCCTCTCTGCAAATAAAGGCCAAGGAGGGCTTCCCTGGTGGCGCAGTGGTTAGGAATCCTCCTTCCAATGCAGGGGACACGGGTTTGAGCCCTGGTCCAGGAAGATGCCATATGCCATGGAGCAACTAAGCCCGTGTGCCACAACTATTGAGCCTGTGCTCTAGAGCCTGCGGGCCACAACTACTGAGCTTGCATGCCACAACTACTGAAGCCCACGAGCCTAGAGCCCATGCTCCGCAACAAAAGAAGCCACCGCAGTGAGAAGCCTGAGCACTGCAACAAAGAGTAGCCCCCGCTCGCTGCAACTAGAGAAAGCCCGCACACAGCAACGAAGACCCAACGCAGCAAAAAATAAATAAACTAAATAAATTAAAAAAAAAAAAAGGCCAAGGAATAATAGTGTATGCCAAGTGCCAATGCCCAATTAATTGCAGATACATTTTCTTTCCCCTCTGGAAGAATGTTGTTTGTCTTTCATTAACAACTATAGCTGCGTTTAAAATAAGATATCCTCAAGTGTTAAAACCATATAAAACTTTTTTATTTTAACTTTTGGCTGAAAATGACAACCACTCAATTATACACGTTTAATGTAAAAGGGTTCAAACAAAATAATAATACAGTGACAAAGTGACATGGAAACTGTATTTCAAAAGAAAAAAGATCAATCACACGTGCGTCAAACAGAATACAAAATCAAGGTAATAGACAAAAATAAAAAATTATAACTGAAAAACTAAAATAAAAAAATCCAAGTTTCAAAATTTTCTAAAGAATATATATAACTGCATAATCAAATGATTGTTTTTGCTTGAATAGGATGTACAACCATTTTTTAAAACAGTGGATATAAACATTGAATATTTAAAAGATTGTATATCCTACATTTTAGTTAAAAATTGAAATTAAAAATAATGTAATATTCAAAAAATGAGAATATTTTGCTATTAAACTATTCCACTGCCAGAGATAAATTCTGATCTGAAATGATGGCCCTGGGAAGTTGAGTCAAGCCAGTTGATTACATCCTGTGAATTCCCCTCTCTCTGGCCCCCAAATCTGGGCAGGGCTAGGATCTGGCTCTGGCTTTGATCCTATTGGTGGTGACGGAGGCAACAGAAGCTGTCTCTCTAGGAAATTCTTGATCCTGGCCCTTCTTTGATTTAGAAACAAACTTCAACCGGGTTAGGTGAAGGTATCAGAGAAAAAATGAAAAATTCTACTCTCTGCTGACTCTCCTGAAAATGTTCACAGTGTCTCAGTCAACCTATAGCACAATAAAGAGGCATTTTGCTTCAAAATCATGTATTGATAAATATTATTGCATATACCTGAGTTGGATATTGTCTGCGTTATGTATCACATTATGTTGATCTTAGATACACAACTCCATCGGTGTTTGTCCTAAAAAATCTTCAGTTAATGTTCGAATGTGTCACTAAAAGTTTTTATTTCAATTTTAGAATTTCATTTCATTGGTGGAGAGTAATTCATGAGTTTAAACCTCATTTGGTGGAAAATAATTTACATATATATTACTTTTTCCATTTTAATGGCTTTTTTCCCAAAGCCTGCCCCAATATTTGAACTTGTCCTTGGTAGTTATTTAAGATACTGTGAGGGTTCCAGGACACTGAAGCCCTGGGTCCAGACCGTAGTGATTAGAGACACATTTTGAGATTTCTTCCCAGCTCTCTTCTTGAAGAACACCTCTCTCCCTCGGCCAACTAGAGCACCAGCCCTGGGCCCTTCGTTCCTATGTTTATACCAAATAAACCCAACCCTCCTTGATTAGATAAAAGGTGGACACCTGATCCATGAACCAGGCAAGTCTGATTATTTTTCTCTTGAGAATTTGAACTGAGAGACACAGGCTGGGGGTCAGGTGCCAGGTGGTCATTAGAGCTTCAAGGTCTTATGGAATGAGAGGCTATGACAGTTATTAAGGGCCATGCATGCGAGGGGCTCTCACAGAGAGCCAGTCTGCAGGGAGAGACTGGACAAGGCAGGGGAAACAGAAAATGTAGGTGAGAGAACTTGCAACCTGAGAACAGCTGCGTTGTCCTGAAGCCTTTTCAGTTTCCAAGTCTAATTCCCCATGGGACTCGACTCTCCTTCCTGTCTTGAATCCCATGAGGAGCTGCTGTATAATAAATCCTCATTTACGTGTAGTAGCCGGAGCGAGGTTCTGTTCCTTGCAACCAAATGAGCCCTAAGACCAAGTGAAGCCTTATTGTTTTAGAAATTCTACATGTTTCACTCCATTGACAGCAAGGGAGCATTTGATAATGGCATCTTCTTTGAAATACTTCCACCAAAGAGTTGCGGATTCACTCTTCTGAGACTGATGACATTTACAACTCAATGTTAATTACGCTGTTGGATTAGATATCTATGGCCTTAGAGAAAATCAGACCATCATATTTTATAACTTAATTCCTTTGTAGAGAGTGGCTTGTAAAATTATGGCTCGCTTTACATTTGCCCTACTCTTTTCAACGTGAAGATGCTCCATTTTCCTTGAAGAAGAACGGCAGCTATTGAAAGTCTTTGCCTCCTCCCGGCATCTGTTAACGTTTACCATCTTCCCCAAGCAGTAGGCCTGTTCTCTTCATGGTGATTTTCTCCTTCTAAACGAGTTCTGAGGGCCTTAGCATTTTTGTCGAGCTTCAACTTATTTGGGACCTAGCAAAGGACTATTTCTGATAGAAAGCCAGTTCATTTACCTTTTAACCTAAGGGATAGGTAAAAGTAAAATGAACTTGGGGAGATATAGAAATAGGAGAATGAAAAATACGTGATAAAAATAATTGTGGTAAAGAGATGAGTTAAGAATTCACCTTGTGGGGAAAATACACATGACTGCATAGGTTCTGAAGAAGTCCTTAGAGCCAAATGGAATAGCTTGAAATTTCCTATGTGATCATTTGCCTTCACTTGGACATCTCTACAAAAAACGGTCTCTCACAGCCAAGGTGTGTGCTATTTTTAACAGCCATGATTAGGATGCTTCCAACCTTGTCCTGGGGGAAACAGTCCACTCTCTCTCGCTCTACTTCTCTTATTAATGAATAATAGTATAGCAAGAGCAGGAAATGTGATGGTTACAAACAGGTTCTAAAGCCAGACTGCCTGGTTTTGGATTCCAGCTCCACCACTGAACAGCTGTGTGACCTTGCAAGTTACTTAACCTCTCTGTGCCTCTCTGTGTTTTAATATATAAAGGAGAACACTGGCACCTACCTCACAAGAAGGATGTAAGAAGTAAATGAGTCCTGCTGTATTGTATGTGCTCCAGGAAGTCAGCTGTCATTGTGAGGGTTGTCGTTAGTATTATCTGAGCAAGTAAAGCCTAGGCGGTATGAGAGAGAATGGAAAGTTGAGTCGTAATCTCCCATCAGGAGTTTACTCTTTCTACTGGATGACATAAGTGAGGGGAGCCAGGGCCATGAAGTCAGGCTTTACTTCTTTTTTTTCTGTTGATTTTATTTATTTATTTATTTTAACATCTTTATTACAGTACAATTGCTTTACAATGGTGTGTTAGTTTCTGCTTTATAACAAAGTGAATCAGTTATACATATACATATGTCCCCACATCCCCTCCCTCTTGTGTCTCCCTCCCACCCTCCCTATCCCACCCCTCTAGGTGGTCACAAAGCACCGAGCTGATCTCCCTGTGCTATGTGGCTGCTTCCCACTAGCTATCTATTTTACGTTTGGTAGTGTATATAAGTCCATGCCACTCTCTCACTTTGTCCCAGCTTACCCTTCCCCCTCCCCGTGTCTTCAAGTCCATTCTCTACATCTGCGTCTTATTCCTGTCCTGCCCCTAATTCTTCAGAACCACTTTTTGTTTTTAGATTCCATATATATGTGTTAGCATACGGTATTTGTTTTTCTCTTTCTGACTTACTTCACTCTGTATGACAGACTCTATGTCCATCCACCTCACTACAAATAACTCAATTTTGTTTCTTTTTATGGCTGAGTAATATTCCATCGTATATATGTGCCACATCTTCTTTATCCAGTCATCTGTTGATGGACGCTTAGGTTGCTTCCATGTCCTGGCTATTGTAAATAGAGCTGCAATGAACATTTTGGTAAATGACTCTTTTTGAATTATGGTTTTCTCAGGGTATATGCCCAGCAGTGGGATTGCTGGGTCGTATGGTAGTAGTTCAAACAACCCAATCCAAAAATGGGCAGAAGTCTTAAATAGACATTTCTCCAAAGAAGATATACAGATTGCCAACAAACACATGAAAGAATGCTCAACATCATTAATCATTAGAGAAATGCAAATCAAAACTACAATGAGATATCATCTCACACTGGTCAGAAGGGGCATCATCAAAAAATCGACAAACAATAAATGCTGGAGAGGGTGTGGAGAAAAGGGAACCTTCTTGCACTGTTGGCGGGAATGTAAATTGATACAGCCACTATGGAGAACAGTATGGAGGTTCCTTAAAAAAACTAAAAATAGAACTCCCATAGGACCCAGGCTTTACTAGCCCTCTGACCTTAGCCAAATGACTTAACTTCTCTAAGCCTTGGCTCGCTTACCTAAAATTGGGCATAGTAATAGGGGCTACCACATCACAAGTGCTCAAAGTTAGTTATATATATGGTGCAGAGCAGGATTTAAGTACCAATATAATACAATATCCATTGTCATAAGAAAACACAACAAGGATTTTGAAAATGAGGAATGCTGCCTCAGCTTCCCCAAAGTAACTGACAATGGACAGAAACACAGAGTAAAGCAAAGCCAAGTTCACTTGACCACCTGTGGTCTGTACAGGCCTGCCACACAATGCTCTCCTCTTAGCCCCACCCTAAGAAAGGAAGTAGGAATAGCCAATGAATTTTTTATGTCTTTTTTTTCCTTTTACCTGCTTTAAGATTTTGTCTTTGATCTTACCAGCATCATCTAGGTGTGGTTTCCTTTGTATACATCCTGCTTGGGATTCATTATGCTTTGCCTCTCCCGTTGCGGAGCACAGGCTCCGGACGCACAGGTTCAGCGGCCATGGCTCATGGGCCCAGCCGCTCCGCGGCATGTGGGATCCTCCCGGACCGGGGCACAAACCCGCGTCCCCTGCATCGGCAGGCAGACTCTCAACCACTGTGCCACCAGGGAAGCCCCCATGGCGCTTTTTAAATCTGGCTTGATATTTTTGCAAATATTTTGGAAAATTCTCAGCCATTATCTCTACATACCTTTACTCTGCCTCATTCTCTTTGTCCTGATGTCTCTCTCCTTCTAGGATTACGATTACATATGTTTTAGACTTTTTCACCTGTCCCAGATGTCGCTCACACTCTTTTGTATATTTTCTAACCGTTTGTCTCTCCATGATTCAATCTAGATGTTTTCTTCTGACTCATCTGATTCTTTTTCAACTGTATCTAATCTGTTATTTAAACCTATTCATTGAATTCTTAGTATCAGTTATTGTGTTTTCAATTCTAGAATTGCCTTTTTTTAACTTTTATTTTCATTCCCCGTTCTCTGCCAAATTTCTCAAGCCAGCCTTTTAATTTCTTAAACATATTAATCCTAATTTTCAAAAATTCTATTGAATAACTCCAATGTCCATACTCCCTGCAAGCCTGTTTCTATCGTCCTCTGTTTTTCTTTCAGTCTTATTTTTATACGCTTGATACTTTTGAATTGATAGCCAGACTTTGATATAAAACGTTCAGAGATGATTTGTGGCCACAGGTGATGCTGTCTTCCTCCAGAGAGGGTTCGTTTGGCCTCTGGCAGGCCGCTGGGCTACAGCGGTAGCAGGTAGAGATCACCTAATCAATTAGGCTCTGACCTTTGTGAGGCTAGTCTGTAGCCAGCATACTCTTACTCTTCAGGTATACCCCTCTGAGATTCCAAAAGAACATCTGGGGGGTTGCCCAGGTCCCATCCTCCCCGGCAAGCTCTGAACTCTAACTTTTCTTCCCCCGACCATACAACTGCTGAGAGCTCCGCTCGGGGTCCTACCTCTCAGCTCCCACTTTTAGAATTGACATTTGCCTGAAGAAGCGAAGCGGGGAATTTCAGGCTCATTTTTGGGGGGTTCCCTCTGTTCCCGTGTCCAGACCCCTCTAACCCAGTTCCTTACCACCTAGGTAGCTTTTCTAATTCTTGAAGAGAGGGTTGGTTCAAAACATTCTAGTTCACCATTGCTAGAAGGAGAACTCTTGACTATGCTTTTTTTGAAAATCTGATGATCTTACTCTTCATATTTCAAGCAGCATGCAGATTTCTAAAAAAATAATATTAATAAAGTGATAAAGTTCCAAACAGCTTGCCAAATAAACCTTTAGTGGAGAAAATGAGTTTTAAAGACATAGGTAGGTCAATGGAAAAAGATGGAAGCATCCCTAAGGAGATCCAAATCTTTACCACAGATGGTAAGGCCAACATATTCCTTCAGGTTATAAATCACATTATCTATACCTTGAGGAATCTTGTGTGACCCCTTTAGTTTCCAGGATGTTACTAAATTCCTCGGGAGTCTTTATTCCTGCCCTATTAGTTTTTTTGTTTTTGTTTTTGATTTTGTTTTGGACATCTTAAAAAATTATTTATTTACTTATTTATTTATTTGAAGTGTAATTGATTTACAATGTTTTCATTTCTGCTGTACAGCAAAGTGATTCAGTTATACATATATACACATTCTTTTTTAAATATTCTCTTCCACTATGGTTTATCATAGGATATTGAATACAGTTCTCTGTGCTATACAGTAGGACCTTGTTGTTTATCCATTCTATATATAATAGCTTACATCTGACCCATGAGGGTTTTTTTTTTTTTTTTCGGTATGCGGGCCTCTCACTGTTGTGGCCTCTCCCGTTGTGGAGCACAGGCTCCGGACGCGCAGGCTCAGTGGCCACGGCTCACGGGCCCAGCTGCTCCGCAGCATGTGGGATCTTCCCGAACCGGGGCACGAACCTGTGTCCCCTGCATCGGCAGGCGGACTTTCAACCACTGCGCCACCAGGGAAGCCCCTGACCCATGAGGTTTTAATCTCCTCTCTCCTAACCCATCCTAAGGTTACTTTTGGTGAGTAAAACAGATTGATTCATTACTATACAAAAGGCAAGAGCATGGTGACAATAATCTGTTTTACAGGTTTGCGGGGCGGGGGGGGGGGGGCGTTTGAGAAAAGAAAACCAAATTAAATGACTGTAAGGGATGAAGCTGTCTTCAATCCCAGACTGAAAGGTTGGATAGGACTTAGATGTACCACAGTACAACACACACGAGAGTTATGCAATAGATACCTGTTGAATTATTTATGGAAAAAATAAATCTCTCTTCTAGACTATAAAGAAATTTGAGTTGATTTCACCAAGGGTTGACATGAGCTGAGAGGACATCTCCCGCCAGGCAGGGAGCATTTGGCGCTGCTCCTAGAAACTGAACCTGGATATCAAATCCAGACGGTGCTTTCTTTTCATTCTTTTGAGTTGGTATGTGTCACTTTCATCTTTATTTCATTAAAATAATAAACTCTTTATGTCTCTAGTCCAGGTGAATCCTTCCCTCTCCGTGAGCTTCAATTGGCTAGTCTGTTGGCAGAATTCATACCTGTTGTTGAAAGACAGGAGGTCTTCTGCTTCCAGCCTCTATTACAGTAAGAGATAGGAAATCCCTGTGGCAAAAAACAAACAAACAAAAAAAAAACTGATGTGCTCATAATAATGCAGAAATGGTCAGCATTCCTTTCCATCCCAGATGCTACGTCAGGAGACAGAGGGGCAGACACTCCATGGCTTTATATTTAGATAAAGCATGAGCATTGGACAGTGATCCAGGTCATAATGTTGGAGTTATACCTCCTAATCAGGCTTACTTTTCCTAACAGCAACCATTCATTGAAGGTTTTCTACATACTAGGCGCTGTAATGATGGCATTATATTTTATTTTATTTTATTTATTTATTTATTCTTTTGCGGTACATGGGCCTCTCACTGTTGTGGCCTCTCCCGTTGCGGAGCACAGGCTCCGGATGCGCAGGCTCAGCGGCCATGGCTCACGGGCACAGCCACTCCGCGGCATGTGGGATCTTCCTGGACTGGGGCACGAACCCGTGTCCCCTGCATCGGCAGGCGGACTCTCAACCACTGCACCACCAGGGAAGCCCGGCATTATATTTTAACTGATTATATTTTCACAGTAACTCTGCAAGACACATGTTGGTTGTTTTATATTCTTTAATGAGATGGTCAGTCAGGTGAGGCCACAAGAGGAATCAGAGGAGAGGCTTAGGAAGAAACAAGGTTTATTATACTCACAGGTCCTAGAGGCAGGAGGCACACCAAGCAGGGCCACGTGGAAAAAAACAGGGTGATCAGAAGGCAGAAAACCGGATGGGGGGTGGGGAAGCACTTAAGCTACTTCATTGAGGTTTCCATGGGAAATGCAAAGCAGGGCGGGGTAAACAGTTTAGGATTAGTGAGTGTGAATAATGTCATTTGGCTCTGGCCTATAAGGGTGGTCCCTAGTTGTCTGGCACCTGGCCCTGGGATGATTAAGGCAGAGGAATATTGCCTCTGTACATGCCAGATAGAAGAGATAGGGCTCTGGATAGGTTAGCTTGCATAACAAAGCCATGCTCCAGGCTGGGCCTTTTGCCATCTCTAAGAATCAGCTAGCCCAGGGAGGGGCAGTCTCTCTGTAGCTAGAATGGTTTCTTCTGATGTCAAAACATCATAATATACAAGAAATTATGTATATACAATATATTAGTATTCCTATGTAACAGAAGAGGAAATTGAGGTTCAGAGAGGTTCATTTAGAGCTCAACTGGTATTTATCAGAGTAAGATTAATTTTGAAGCCTGAATGACCGTTAATTGCTATCCTGCATTAATTTTTATCTTAAGTTCTTCCAAGTCATAGTATTTCTAGATATGCATTTAGAAAAATGAGACAATACTGCTAGAGTGATTTGATTTCTTTGATGGATTATTTTGCAAATTAATTGTAGCTAATATGCACAGTTATCAGAGTTGAAGACACTCTGTAATTAAAAACATTCATCTACCAATATTCTTCAACTGTTCAATTTTAACAAATTTTATATTTCATGTTATTTGCACTGGGGAGTAGGGCTTTGCTCATTCAATAGACCATATAGCTTGAGCTGTATAGTGTTTTGTTTTCTCCAGCTGGGACAGAGCAAGTAAAAATGGTCTTCACTGGGACTTCCCTGGTGGCACAGTGGCTAAGAATCTGCTTGCCAATGCAGGGGACCCAGGTTCGAGCCCTGGTCCGGGAAGATCCCACATGCCGTGGAGCAACTAAGCCCGTGCACCACAACTACTGAGCCTGCATGCCACAACTACTGAAGCCCATGTGCCTAGAGCCTGTGCTCCGCAACAAGAGAAGCCACTGCAATGAGAAGCCCGCACGCCACAACAAAGAGTACCCCCCACTTGTCACAACTAGAGAAAGCCCACACATAGCAATGAAGACCCAATGCAGCCAAAAATTAATTAATTAATTTTGAAAAAATGGTCTTCACTGATTTAGGTTATATATAAGGAACTTTCCAACAAACAACTGAGAGGTCTTGGAATTGTATTTTGCATCTTCATTTAGGAAAAGGCAATCTATGCTATGGGAGACAGATTTTACTGTTTGAACAGAAGGGGCAAAAGTAAACTGTTATAAAGAATGTGAACTACAAACATACAGGTAAGATAGTACAATTCGAAATTTAAAGAACTCCTGGGAACAACTCAATGTTAGAAGTAGGGAAAAAGAAAACTTTGATGAGAAATCCTAAAATAACAAACAAGTAACTAAGCTACAGCTTTTAGATCAAGCCTAAATCTTAATAGTTGAGAGACTATATATATATATATATATATATATTTTTTTTTTTGGTACACGGGCCTCCCACTGTTGTGGACTCTCCTGTTGTGGAGCACAGGCTGCGGGCATGCAGGCTCAGCAGCCATGGCTCACGGGCCCAGCCGCTCCGCGGCATGTGGGATCTTCCCAGACCGGGGCACGAACCCATGTCCCCTGCATCGGCAGGCAGACTCTCAACCACTGTGCCACCAGGGAAGCCCAAGACTATATTTTTATCATTTTATTTATTGAATTTACTTTGGTCCTGCTTCTTTCCAAAATGGACTTGGAGAAAAGCCTAAAGGTATGGCAATATAAAATAAGGGTAATAAAAGAAAACTCTGTTTCTTCCTACTCACAACACTTCCGATACCAAATGTGGGGGTTTTCCATGCCAAGCAGTTCTCCAGTTCTCTGTGACACCAGCTGGGTGTCCTACAATTTAATTCATTATGACACTAACTATCCAGATTTAGCACAAATTCCACAAGTTAAGGGCTCAGTCCCCTAAGACTGCCCCCACTTCAGACACCAGTCACAAGTCCCATGTTGTCACTGGTATTTCTGACTAACAGGCTCTAAACCAGAGGTTCCCATGACCCTCTCCTTGAGTTCCATACTTTGTTAGAATGGCTCACAGACTCAAAAAAATACTTTACTTACTATTACCAGTTTATTATAAGGGATACAACTCAGGAACAGCCAAATGGAGATACACAGAGCAACATATGTGTGAACAGGTGAGGAGTTTCATGCCCTCTCCAGACCACCACCTCCTGGTATGTGGATGTGTTCAACAACCTGGAATCATTCTGAACCAAGTCCTTTAAGACTTCAGTGGAGGCTTCCTTACATAGGCATGGCTGATTAAATCTTTGGCCATTGGTGATTAATTCAGTCTCTGGCCCTTCTCCCCTCCTGAGAGGTCTTGGTGTGGGGCTGAAAGTTCCAACCATCTAATTGCACGGTTGGTTCCTCTGGCAAACAGCCCCCATCCTAAGGCTACCTAGGGTCCCATGGAGAGTCACCTCATTAACTTAAAAACAAGAATGGTCAAAAGGCTTATTATGAATAAGAAAAGACATTCCTCTCACCCTTATCATTCAAGTAATTACAAAGGTTTTAGGGTCTCTGTGCCAGAAACCAGAACAAAGACCAAATATATATTTCTTATTATATCACAACATGTTAGGTAATAAAACAGAAAGAGAAAATCGGGACTAGTGAAAGAAAAAAAAAGAGCACACATGCTAATACACCTCAAGAATTTAAATAACTCTTGTGGCAGAGTTTAACTCAGAGAGACTGGTTTAAGATGGCGGAGTAGAAGGACGTGTGCTCATTCCCTCTTGAGTGACCATTGGAATAACAACTAACTGCTGAACAATCATTGACAGGAAGACGCTAGAACTCACCAAAAACCATACACTACGTCCAAAGACAAAGGAGAAGCCTCAATGAGATGGTAGGAGAGGCACAATCACAATAAAATCAAATCCCATAACTGCTGGGTGGGTGACTCACAAACCGGAGAACACTTATACCACAGAAGTCCACCCAATGGAGTGAAGTTTCTGAGCCTCACATCAGGCTTCCCAACCTGCGGGTCCAGCAACATCAGGAGGAATTCCCAGAGAATAAGACTCTCAATACTAGAGGGATTTGATTGCAGGACTTTGACAGGACTGGGGGAAACAGAGACTCCACTCTTGAATGGCACACACAAAGTAGTGTGCACATCAGGACCCAGGGGGAAGGAGAAGTGACCATACGGGAGACTGAACCAGACCTATGGGCTAGTGTTGAAGGGCCTCCTGCAGAGGTAGGGGGTGGCTGTGGCTCACCCTGGGGACAAGGACACTGGCAGCAGAAGTTCTGGGAAGTACTCTTTGGCGTAAGCCCTCCTGGAGTCTACCATTAGCCCCACCAAAGAGCTGGGTAGGCTCCAGTGTTGGGTTGCCTCAGGCCAAACAACCAACAGGGAGGGAACTCAGCCCCACCCATCAGCAGATAAGCGGATTAAAGTTTTACTGAGCTCTGCCTACCAGAGCAACACCCAGCTCTACCCACCACCAGTCCCTCCCATCAGGAAGCTTGCACAAGCCTTTAGATAGCCTTGTCCACCAGAAGGCAGACAGCAGAAGCAAGAACTACAATCCTGGAGCCTGTGGAATGAAAACCACACTTACAGAAAGTTAGATGAAACAAAAAGGCAGAGGAATATGTACCAGAGGAAGGAACAAGATAAAACCCCAGAAAAAAAAAAAAAACTAAATGACATGGAGATAGGTAACCTTCCAGAAAAAGAATTCAGAATAATTATACTGAAGATGATCCAGGACATCAGAAAAACAATGGAGGCAAAGATGGAGAAGATGCAAGAAACGTTTTAACAAAGACCTAGAAGAATTAAAGAACAAACACCTAGAAGAATTAAAGAACAAACAAACAGAGATGAACAATACAATAACTGAAATGAAAAATACTAGAAGGAATCAATAGCAGAATAACTGAGGCAGAAGAACGGATAAGTGACCTGGAAGACAGATGGTGGAATTCACTACTGTGGAATAGAATAAAGAAAAAAGAATGAAAAGTAACGAAGAAAGCCTAAGAGACCTCTGGGCAACATTAAACGCACCAACATTTGCATTATAGGGGTCCCAGAAGGAGAAGAGAGAGAGAAAGGACCCGAGAAAATATTTGAAGAGATTATAGTCAACAACTTCCCTAACATAGGAAAGGAAATAGCCACCCAAGTCCAGGAAGCTCAGAGAGTCCCAGGCAGGATAAACCAAGGAGAAGCATGCCGAAACATAGTAATAAAATTGACAAAAATTACAGGCAAAGAAAAATTATTAAAAGCAACAAGGGAAAAATGACAAATAACATACAAGGAAACTCCCGTAAGGTTAACAGCTGATTTCTCAGCAGAAACTCTACAAGCCAAAAGGGAGTGGCATGATATACTTAAAGTGATGAAAGGGAAGAACCTACAACCAAGATTACATTACCTGGCAAGTATCTCATTCAGATTCAATGGAGAAATCAAAAGATTAACAGACAAGCAAAAGCTAAGAGAATTCAGCACCACCAAACCAGCTCTACAACAAATGCTAAAGGAACTTCTCTAAGTGGGAAACACAAAAGAAGGAAAGGACCTACAATAACAAACCCAGAACAATTAAGGAAATGGTAATAGGAACATACATATCAATAATTACCTTAAATGTGAATGGATTAAGTGATCCAACCAAAAGACACAGGCTCACTGAACGGATACAAAAACAAGACACATATATATGCTGTCTATAAGAGGCCCACTTCAGACCTAGGGATACATATGGACTGAAACTGAGGGGATGGAAAAAGATATTCCATGCAAATGGAAATCAAAAGAAAGCTGGAGTAGCATACTCATTTCAGATAAAATAAACTTTAAAATTAAGAATGTTACAAGAGACAAGGAAGGACACTACATAATGATCAAGGGATCAATCCAAGAAGAAGATATAAAAATTACAAATATATAGGCACCCAACATAGGAGCACCTCAATACATAAGGCAAATGCTAACACTTATAAAAGAGGAAATCGACAGCAACACAATAATAGTAGGGGAATTTAACACCTCACTTACACCAATGGATAGATCATCCAAACAGAAAAGTAATAGGGAAACACAAGCTTTAAATGACACAATAGACCAGATAGATTTAATTGATATTTATAGGACATTCCATTCAAAAACAGCAGATTACACTTTGTTCTCAAGTGCACACGGAACATTCTCCAGGATAGATCACATCTTGGGTAACAAATCGAACATTGGTAAATTTAAGAAAACTGAAATTATATCAAGCATCTTTTCCGACCACAATGCTATGAGATTAGAAATCAATTACAGGGATAAAAACCACAAACACATGGAGGCTAAACAATACATTACTAAATAACCAAGAGATCTTAAGAAATCAAGGAGGAAATCAAAAAATACCTAGAGACAAATGACAACAAAAACACAATGATCCAAAACCTATGGGATGCAGCAAAAGCAGTTCTAAGAAGGAAGTTTGTAGCAATAAAATCCTACCTCAAGAAACAAGAAAAATCTCAAATAAACAATCTAACCTTATGCCTAAAGAAACTAGAGAAAGAAGAACAAACAAAACCCAAAGTTAGTAGAAGGAAAGAAATCATAAATATCAGAAATAAATGAAATAGAAACAAAGAAAACAATAGCCAAGATCAATAAAACTAAAAGCTGGTTCTTTCAGAAGATAAACAAAATTGATAAACCTTTAGCCAGACTCATCAAGAAAAAGAGGGAGAGGACTCAAATCAATAAAATTAGAAACGGAAAAGAAGTTACAACAGACACCACAGAAATACAAAGCATCCTAAGAGACTACTACAAGCAACTCTACGCCAATAAAATGGACAACCTGGAAGAAATGGACAAATTCTTAGAAAGGTATAACCTTCCAAGACTGAACCAAGAAGAAACAGAAAACATGAACAGACCAATCACAAGTAATGAAATTGAAACTGTGATTAAAAATCTTCCAACAAACAAAAGTCCAGGACCAGATGGCTTCACAGGTGAATTCTACCAAACATTTAAACAACAGCTAACACCTATCCTTCTCAAGCTCTTCCCAAAAATTGCAGAGGAAGGAACACTCCCAAACTCATTCTACTAGGCCACCATCACCCTGATACCAAAACCAGACAAAGATATTAAAAAGAAAATTACATACCAATATCGCTGATGAATATAGGTGCCAAAATCCTCAACAAAATACTAACAAACAGATTCCAACAACACATTAAAAGGATCATACATCATGATCAAGTGGGATTTATCCCAGAGATGCAAGGATTCTTCAATATATGCAAATCAATCAGTGCGATACACCATATTAACAAATTGAAGAATAGAAACCATATGATCATCTCAACAGATGCAGAAAAAGCTTTTGACAAAATTCAATACCAATTTATGATAAAAACTCTCCAGAAAGTGGGCATAGAGGGAACCTGGCCATATATGACAAACCCACAGCAAACATCATTCTCAATGGTGAATGAATTTTCCTCTAAAATCAAGAACAAGACAAAGATGTCCACTGTCATCACTATTATTTAACATAGTTTTAGAAGTCCTAGTCACAGCAATCAGAGAAGAAAAAGAAACAAAAGGGATACAAATTGGAAAAGAAGAAGTAAAACTGTCACTGTTAGCAGATGACATGATACTATATACAGACAATCCTAAAGATGCCACCAGAAAACTACTAGAGCTAATCAATGAATTTGGTAAAGTTTCAGGATACAAAATTAATACACAGAAATCTCTTGCATTCCTATACACTAACAACAAAAGATCAGAAAGAGAGATTAAGGAAATAATCCCATTCACCATTGCAACAAAAAGAATAAAATACCCGGGAATAAAGCTACCTAAGGAGGTAAAAGACCTGTACTCAGAAAACTATAAGACACTGATGAAAGAAATCAAAGATGACACAAACAGATGGAGAGATATACCATGTTCTTGGATTGGAAGAATCAATATTGTGGAAAGGACTATACTACCCAAAGCAATCTACAGATTCAATGAAATCCATATCAAGTTACCAATGGCATGTTTTACAGAACTAGAACAAAAAAGTCTTAAAATTTGTATGCAGACACAAAAGACCCCAAATAACCAAAGAAATCTTGAGGGAAGAAAACGGAGCTGGAGGAATCGGACTCCCTGACTTCAGACTCTACCACAAAGCTGCAATGGTCAAGACAATATGGTACTGGCACAAAAACAGAAATATAGATCAATGGAACAGGATAGAAAGCCCAGAGTTAAACCCACGCACCTATGGTCAACTAATCTATGACAAAGGAGCAAGGATATACAATGGAGAAAAGACAGTCTCTTCAATAAGTGGTGCTGGGAAAACTGGACAGCTACATGTAAAAGAATGAAATTTGAACACTTCCTAACACAAAACTAAACTCAAAATGGATTAAAGACCTAAATGTAAGACTGGACACTATAAAACTCTTAGAGGAAAACATAGGAAGAACACTCTTTGACATAAATCACAGCAAAGTCCTTTTTGACCCACCTCCTAGAGTAATGGAAATAAAAACAAAAATAAACAAATGGGACCTAGTGAAACTTAAAAGCTTTTGCACAGCAAAGGAAACTGTAAACAAGACGTAAAGACAACCCTCAGAATGGGAGAAAGTATTTGCAAACAAATCAACAGACAAAGGATTGATCTCCAAAATATATAAACAACACATGCAGCTCAATATTAAAAAAACAAACAACCCAATCAGAAAATGGGCAGAAGACCTAAATAGACGTTTCTCCAAAGAAGACATGCAGATGGCCAAGAGGCACATGAAAAGCTGCTCAACATCACTAATTATTAGAGAAATGCAAATCAAAACTACAATGAGGTATTACCTCACACCTATTAGAATGGGCATCATCAGAAAAATCTACAAACAACAAATGCTGGAGAGGGTGTGGAGAAAAGGGAACCCTCTTGCACTGTTGGTGGGAATGTAAATTGATACAGCCACTATGGAGAACAGTATGGAGGTTCCTTAAAAAACTAAAAATAGAAATACCATATGACCTAGCAATCCCACTACTTGGGCATATACCCAGAGAAAACCATAATTCAAAAAGACACATGCACCCCAATGTTCATTGCAGCACTGTTTACAATAGCCAAGTCATTGAAGCAACCTAAATGCCCATCAAGAGACTAATGCATCGGGAAGACATGGTACACATACACAATGGAATATTACTAAGCCATTTAAAAGAAACGAAACTGGGTCATTTGTAGAGACGTGGATGGACCTAGAGACAGTCATACAGAGTGAAGTAAGTCAGAAAGAGAAAAACAAATATAGGATATTAACACATATATGTGGAATCTAGAAAATAGTACAGATGAACCCATTTGCAAGGCAGAAATGGAGACACAGATGTAGAGCACAAACGTATAGACACCAAGGGGGAAAGCGGGGGGCGGGGGGTGGTGGGATGAACTGGGAGATTGGGATTGACATATATTCACTAATATGTATAAAATAGATAACTAATAAGAATGTGCTGTAGAAATAAATTAATTTAATTTAATTTAAAAAAAATAAAAAGAATTTAACTCAGAGCTTCCTGGTAGACACTTAGAAAATACATATGAATTTATTTATTTATCCTCCAAGTTTACATGAAAATTTTAATTGTCCACAATTTAAACTAAATAACATTAAACACAACTGCCATATGAAATTTAAATTACTGGGGAAAATTAATGTAAGATATATAAACCCTTTTAAAAAATTTTTAATAGATTTATTTTTTAGATTCACAGCAAAATTACATGGAAGGTACAGAGTTTTCCCATACACTCCCCTGCTCCCACACACTCATAGCCTCCCCCATTATCAACATCCCCCACCAGAGTGGTACATTTGTTACAATCAGTACACCTACACTGACACATTATAATCACCCAAAGTTCATAGTTTCTTTGTTTATTTTTTATAAAATTATTTATTTTATTTATTTTTGGCTGTGTTGGGTCTTTGTTGCTGAGTACATGCTTTCTCTTGTTGCGGCGAGCGGGGGCTACTCTTCGTTGTGCTGCATGGGCTCTAGGTGTGCGGGCTTCAGTAGTTGTGGCTTAGCAGGCTCTAGAGCACAGTAGTTGTGGCGCACAGGCTTAGTTGCTCCGTGGCATGTGGGATCTTCCCAGACCAGGGCTCGAACCCATGTTCCCTGCATTGGCGGGTGGATTCTTTAACCACTGAGCCATCAGGGAAGCCCCAAAGTCCATAGTTTCCACTAGGGTTCACTCTTGGTATTGTGCCTTCTATGGGTTTTGACAAATGTATAATGGCATGCATCCCCACCATCACCATATGATACAGCATTGTTCCACTGCTCTAAAATTTCTCTGTGCTCTGCTCATCATCCCCTTCTCCTCATTAACACTTGGCAATCATTGATCTTTTTGCTGTCTCCATAGTTTTCTGGAAGCCACTTTTAAAAGGGAAACGATATAGTAAGTGTTCATCAGAAAATAGAAGACATAAAATTTTCTCCAAAGAAACAAAATTTTTGTTGGCCTGAAATTCTATAAGAAATTACTTTATGGTATCAAAACATATACATCAGAAAACATCCACAACAATCTTCCAGAAAGTGCAGGTGCAGATCTTATTTAACTATATCTTATAATAAACTCATTTAAGCTGTAGGTCCAACTTAGTAAGAGAAGAATCTTCCAGGTTCTAAGTTAAGTTCCAAGAGACTAACTTGATCCAAGGTTAATATCTGGGAAATCAAGAGGAATTGTTAGATAGCACATCCCCTTATCTAGGTTGGCTTCCATAAATATCATTTAAGAGGGATTTTTATAAGCACTAAAGTTTTGCCTAAAGAATTGGTCTTCCATGTTGTTTGAGAACAGATCCATGCTTTAGAGACCAGAAGAGTAGGTTGATAATTTATTATGAAAGGTGAAAAGCTTAACTAGTACTTCCCCCCATGTGGCAGTGGGATGCAGGAGTATTTTAGGCAACTTTGAATTTGCCCAAATACTTTGATAAAAGCTAAATTGAGATTAGAGATTCACAACACAGCATTGTCAGAGATGGTTTAGGCATAGAAAATATTCAGGCAAGTGTTTGCAGTTGCCTGTCTTAGACATCGAAAAATCTTAGAGAAGCATTTAATTCCCAGCAGTAAAACCAATCAGTATTTGTTGAGCACTTATTACATGTACCATGTGCTTGACTAGGTACTTTACACAATTTACCTAATTTAATTGGGTGAGTTATACATTAAGAATTCCCAAATAAATATATTGACTTACTGTATGATGAAAATCATAGACTAAGTGAATTTTGGAGAATGATTTTCAAGTACAATGATTTTTCAGTGATGTCATAGTTAGTGTTAAGTTTTCTTTCTGGCAGTAATTAAATACTAAGTTTACTGATTTCTTGAGGCTATGGCAAAGACAATGCTAGATATTCAATTAAAAGTTTTCATCTTCCTCCTTGGCACACTGGAAAAATATATTTTCCAAATTCTCTTGCAGTTACATTGGAGCCATGTAACTAGGTAGTGGCCAGCGGAATGCCACAAACCCCCAGGTATAATTGCCTGGGCTCGCTCTCTCCCTTGGCCACGTGGCTACAGGAGAACTCCAGGAAGATAAAACCACAGGACAGAAGGAGCCCAGCTGCCCAAATAGCCACTTGCAAAGGATCACTTAGGAGAGCTGTCCAACCTGCGTTAAATTTTTGCGCTAATGAAAGGAACTGAATTGTGTTAAGCCAAAGACATTAGGAGTAATGTGTTAAAGAAGCTGGCCAGTGTCACCACTCTTGGTTTTGTGATACTAATCATTAAGATACAAATTTAAAACAGCTGAAAGGTAAGAGACTAAACGTAACTATTTCATAATTCTTGTAACTGCTTTCTAATGTGTTGGTCAGCCATTCATGCCTATTTCAATTCTTCCAGTGATATTAAACTAGAATTGAAGGCCTATCAAATAAAGTCTTTCATTGTCTTTGCAGAATTACTTGAAGATGGATGAGAATCATTGACAGTGAGTACAGTTGTCCTTCCATATCCGCAGGGGATTGGTTCCAGGACCCCCACGGAGACCCAAATCCACAGATGCTCAAGCCCCTTAAATAAAATGGTGTGGTACGGTTGGCCCTCCCTTATCCGTGGGTTCCCACATTTGCAGATTCAACCAGTGGTGATCCGTCTTCAGTTCCATCTTTGTGACCACCCTATTGGCCTAGTGTCCAGCCTCTGCAAGGGACATGCGCAGTCACTGAACTCAGGTTGTTCCAAAGCTATGGTTTGCCATCTGGCATATTTGGTTCTCCCTGTCTAAATGCAGTTTACCAGTCAGGGGTCCATTTTTACCAGCCACATAGCTACACAGTTCACAAATCACCTTATCGGGTTGCCAGGGGAACAATGCTAAAAAGTTAACATAAGGTCAAATTCTCATGAAGAATGGGAAAGGATTTTGTTAACCGTTTACCCACATAGAGGTTTCTGTCAACTTGACTGTAATGGATTCTTTTAATATATTCCTAGATTGTACTTACTAATCATTTATTTAGGGCTTTTGCATTGATATTCATATCTGTACATGTGTGTATGTTTGTGCACATATGAAAAGGCTATTTTTTCAGGTGTAGATATCAATGACTTCTCAGGAATAATTTGTAAGCATTTCTTTTTTGATATTTTAGAAGAATTTAAATAGTATTAGAATTATCTGTTCTTTGAAGGGGTGGCATGCTCTGATTGTGGTATAGCTACAGCTGCTGTGTGTAGGCTGGAAAGCTTGTGACTCATGTTATTTTGTAAAATTATTACTGTGCTCGCTTGGAAGGTACAGTATATCCAGACAAAAGGAATATCATTATAGAAAATAAGAATGTTAGTATATTTGCTGCTCCTTGTTGCTTTTACAAGGTATCTTAAGAAAGGGATGGCCTCGGGCAAGAACTGGCTGTTTTACAAGCAGAAATGTCAGGAAATGAGAATGTCCAGAAATTTCGGGCCTCCCAGGGTTGAAAAAGACAACTGCTTTTATGCCCTGAACATTAATATAAATATATATCTGATCCCTGTGGCAAGGATCAGAGTAAGGGTGTGGCCCTCCCAAACAACCCTATAATTTCAGCTAGCCTCAAGGTGGCCTCCATTAAGATGAAAGAGTAAGGTATGGACACGAGGAATCAAAGAAATAAAGCAGGCTTAAGAACTAGGACTAGAAAAGACTTTGGTTATGTTATCTGCACAAGGAACTGACTGGAAGCAATTAGATCAGAAGTCTATTAGGGTTTTAAGGAGATCTTAAAGCCACAGAAACCATGAGTCTGGCCTGAAAATGTGGTCTCTCTTAGCTCCTTAAAAGCAACACTCAGGAAAAAAAAAAAAAAAAAAAAGCAACACTCAGGCCTTCAAATCTGTACCAGTAGAAAAAGAACTGTCAGTGATGTACAGTCCCCAAGGAAGGCATATGCTCCAATAGTCACTTCTGATGTGGCCCTAGAGGATGGATGAATGGACAAGGTAGTAGAAGCAGGGGTGACCTGATTGTCTGACCCTCCCTCTGCTGCCAGAGAAGAGCATCTCCATAATTCTTGCTCACCTGGGGTCAAAACTGCTGTGAAGGGCTTCCCTGGTGGCGCAGTGGTTGAGAGTCCGCCTGCCCATGCAGGGGACACGGGTTCGTGCCCCGGTCCGGGAAGATCCCACATGCCGTGGAGCGGCTGGGCCCGTGAGCCATGGCTGCTGATCCTGCGCGTCCGGAGCCTGTGCTCCGCAACAGGAGAGGCCACAACAGTGAGAGGCCTGCGTACCGCAAAAAAAAACACAAAAAACTGCTGTGAATGAGCAGCTGTGTGTTCCTCATCCTTCTCTTTTCTTAATAGGATTTTTTGAAGCAGTAATCCTGTCCCTGTGTCACCACCGCATATGGGACAGGAGGAACAATAGCTTGCTTAACAGCTTGCCTGACACTGTGAGAACTTGGTAGAGAAAACACATTTTCTCTCTCCTTTGCCCGAACACTACCGCTACCCAACACCCTCACTTTATCCTGACTCTGCTCAAATGACATCTCCCAGAGGTGAACATATCACTCCACCTAAAATCACAGCCCATCTCTTTCTATCACCTTTTCCTTCCTTTACTCTATTTACACCTTTATCCTCTCTTTATAGCACATATTGTCTTGCTCCCCCAAGGCAATGCAAGCTCTTTCGGGGCATGACTTTGTCTTGTTGCTGAAGTCCTAGCACCTAGAAATGGCCAGTACAGGGTAGGCTTTCAATAAATATTTGCTGGGGGAAAAAAAAAAAAAGACTAAATAATTAAGAGCTTCTGATTTCCAGGTATTGGAAGTTGTGTGCGCTTAGTTCTATTTTGCCGTTTATCTGTATCACATTGTAACCAGCAATAGATGATTATTTGTGTGCAAGGAAATTGGGATTACTCCTTGCAAGGTGGCATTATCTGGTATGAAACCTAACCAAAACGTACTACCGGAAAAGTACAGATATTGCTAAAAGCTGTTTGGTATGGTTCTTTCTTATTTTATATATATATATATATATATATATTTGGCTGCATTGGGTCTCAGTTGAGGCATGCAGGATCTTTCCCTGTGGCACGTGGGCTCTAGAGCATGTGGGCTTAGTTGCCCCTCTGCATGTGGGATCTTAGATCCCTGACCAGGGATTGTTCCACGTCCCCTGCATTGGAAGGTGGATCTTAAAAACTGGACCACCAGGGAAGTCCTCTTGTTTGTTTTTAAGACTGAGATAGTGAAATGTCACTCCCATGGGAACCCCACCTCTTTTTTTGGAATGGGCACTGGTGGTCATAATAGCAGCAGATTACCCAGTTAGACCTTGGAATTCCTTTAGAGTCTCCTCACTCCATGATTCAACAAAGACTGATATAATTAGCTACGGCTGACTCAAGGGAGAAGCTAAAGTTCACCAGGCAGAATTTAATCCAACCCAATGCAATCTATTTACTATTTGCTGAATTTAAGCTTTGTGCCAGGCATTGTGCTGGGCGCAAGGGATACAATGACGACTGCCCTTGCCCTCCTATTGGTTAGATTAGTGTCTCGAGGGAACCTAGATTTGGTAGAGAAGCAGTTCCACCACAGTGCATTAAGAGTTACTCTAGGGGACGCATAGGGCTACAGAAGCACATGCCATAGGCACGTGAAAAATCACAAAGGCTTCCTTCCTGGGTAACTGTCAGCTAAGCTTGGATCCAAAGGGTAAGTGGAGAGTGTCCCTATGAAGAAGGAAGATGCTGATTCACTTTGCTGTACACCTGAAACTAACACAACATGGTAAATCAACTATATTCCAATAAAACTTAAAAAAAAAAAAAAGAAGGAAGATGGACTGTTTTCTAGACCAAAGAAAATATATGGAAAAAAAAAAAAAAGAGATAGGCAGAGGGGGTATTACACACTTACTCCGGACATTTGTCCTATTTTCACCTACCACTCATCCTCCTTCGTTCTATCTCCAGTTTTTAGCCTGTAGGTTAGCCCCTTTCTCTCTAATCACCCATTGCTCAAGCCAGGAACCTATGAACGAAGAAAATGGCTAAGGAGCAGCCACTGAAACCTGGAACCAGGCCTACGTTACACTTACAAAAATTTGATTTTCTGCAGAAAAAATATTTTGACTCCTACGTTTTTAGAAAGATCTGAAATGGATGACACCAAGCTGTTTGCCTAAAATAATGTCCCAAGCCTGAAATGGAATGGATATTTCCTGAGATTAAAATAGAAACTTGTTTTGCTAACAGAAAACAGCTTGGAAATCAAAGAGTCATTTAAGTTGAAACCATTATTTTTCCTTTTCTTGCAGAAAATTCCTGTGTTTATACACACTAAGAGATAGAGATAATGAGGTCCCTCTTCCACAGAACTTTCCATTAAAAATTTAAAGTTGGAGAAATCTCAAAAAAACAATAAAGATGGGGGTGGAGTTTGTAATGTAACAAACTCATTCAATAAACATTTACGAGCACCTACTACATGCCAGGCACTGAACAAAGAAACTTGCCCTTGTAGAGTTTGCATTCTAGCAGAAAGAAGACATGCAAAACAAGAAATAAACAAATTATATAGGAAACTAGAAGATGAGTGCTTTGGAGAAAAGACAAATTAGAACAGGCAGGGACAGGTTGCAATTTTAAATAGGGTGGTCAAGGTTCGTCTCCTCAAAGAGGTGACATACGAGCAAAGACTGAAGTGAGAAAGGGAGCCATACCGATATCTGGGTCCAGGCAGAAGTAACAGTCAACGGCCCGAGGCAAGGGGCATGCCTGGAGTGTGGGAGAAAGGCACGGAGGCCATGGATTAGAGGAGAGGTATGGGAGACCAGATCACCGGCCTGGGCAGTTATTCCGGATAGGGCTTGGGAAGAGTGGTGACTTGATTGGACTAATGTTTTAACGTGCATTTTAGGTTAATCACTGAGTGTTTTCATTTGAACACAGTCCTTTTATAATACATTTTACTCTGCAACAACAGAACAATGATGGTTCAAAATGGTTTTCTAAATGATCTCCGCAGTATCGGGCACCACAGGACTGCTAAGTAGTAACCGCCCTCCCTCTCCGGGGGACACGTGCCCCTAAAAGGGCAGCCGTTGCTCTCCTTCTAATGTGCTCAGTGTTGAGCAGGCAGAGATGGAAACAGTCTGCACGTCTCTTCTTCAAAACTCGAAAAAGAAGCCAAGCATTTCTTTCGCTTGGTTACAAAATTTTTTAAAATCTGCCTCTGCCAACTCTGCGGGAGAAGCAAACTCCCGGAGTTTGCCTTTGCTAATTTGTCCAAGTCGTGCTGCGGTTTCACTACATGCAGACACTGCTCAGCTCCAGTCCCACAAACCTCTCTCATCTTGGACTTCGCCCGCCGGTGAAAGCTGCGGCTCGCCCCTTCGGTCACCACCTGCTCTGAAGGAACCCGCGGAGCGCGCACCTCCGCCCCGGGCCCCTTTCCTCCCCGGCTCTGCCTTTCCTGCCGAGCACCCTGCTCTCTCCAGCCCAGGCCAGGCTTGCAACTTTCCTCCCAGCCTGGCGCTCACCCCGCTTGGCTGGTCCCCAAGAGACGCTGCCTTCCCGCGGCGCCCCCGCCCCCCGAGCTTCCCGCAGCCGGGCCGAGCGCCCTCACCCCTCACCCGGGGCCCCGAGAGCGGCTAGTCGGGCGCACGCGCGCCCCCCGCCCCTCCCCGCAGGCGGCGCAGCTTCCCCTGCAGCACCTCCCCTCTCGGGGAGGGAGCCGGAGGGGGCTCGGGACGCCGCGCGCAGACCTGCTCCCGCTGCGCGCCGCGCCGCCCTCCTCCGAGAGTAGCAGCAGTAGCCGCGGCGGCCGCAGGGGTTCCCGGCTGCCGCAGCTCCTCAGGGGAGCAGAGCGCGCCTCCTGCGAGCCCAGCACCCCCAACCTGCTCGCCGCGCGCAGCTGAGCCGCCGCGCGGGACTCGTCGCCCAACATGGATTTCCTCCTGGCGCTGGTGCTCGGGTCCTCGCTCTATCTGCAGGCGGCCGCGGAGTTCGACGGGAGGTGAGTCGGACCCCGGGGCGCCCTCTCCTGCTCGTTGCAGCGCTAATTTCACACCGCCCTGGGGTTCCCCCTCTCTGCTTTCGCTCCAGAAGTTGGGCCACCGCACAGCCTCGGCGGGAGGAGAGCCGTCGAGCCGCCCTCTCTACCAGTGGCTGCCCGAGGCCTGGAGGGCGCGCCCCCTGCGAGTCCGGGAACCCGGCCGCGGCTCGCCGGGAGAGGCTGCGCGGCGGCGCGAGCCGCCCACCCACGGCTCGGCAAAGAGGGCTGGGAGAGAGGGGAGGCTCGAGCCGGGCGTCTGCGTTCTGAGGGCGCGGGTTAGCCGCCCCAGAGGAGGTGACGCGCGGGACATCTCTTGGCTGGGAAACTCTCGCTCTTGGTTTAGACAGCTCTGCAGTGGGGAAACTTCTAGGTGGTCGGGGCCAAATCCCGGCTGGGAGCTGTCAGGGCAGCTCACACAAAGGGTGGGGAGAGGAAGCGACTGGGCTTCCAGGGAGGGACCTGTTTGCCTCCCCACTTGGTTTCCTTGGCGGGGGTGGGGAACTTTGCGTGCGTGCGTGTGTCTGTGTGGTGTCTGTGTGTCTGTACGCACACACAGCTCCCGAGACTTAGGGCGAACCTGACTCCTGCGTGCTCTGACAGGTTCCAACAACCCAAGGCTGTGCTCCGCTCCGCTGTCACTCAGCCTCTCCTCCCGCCTCTGCGCGCGGAGCCCTCTTCCCCATCGCCGGATCGGTTCCCGCGACTGTGTGTGTGTGTGTGTGTGTGTCTCTGTGTGTGTCTCTGTGTGTGTCTCTCTCTGTGTGTGTCTGTGTGTGTGTAGGGAGGGCGTGCTCGGTTACCCCACCTCGGCGCAATTGCAGACCAGAGTCGCCCCGAAACGAGGCAGGAGCAGCCAGGAGAGTTTTTAACTTGGGTCACACCGCCCTGCAGTCGCCCTCAGGCAACGACCGGCACCCACACTCCCGCCCCCGCGCAGCCGGAAAGACTGCCGCACCTGTTTTTCCTGCAATCTTGGAACGAATCAATTCCACAATTGATTGGTTTTCTTCTACCTGGAAGGAACGGAGGGAAGCCAGTGGAGCGCTGAAGAGAAGAAGTGCAGCCGCTGGTTTACCACCTGGTTGGAGGAAATGGAAAGTTTGTGGTTATTTGTCCTTTGGGCTTGGGGGCATAAGGGGGAGATGAAAGGAAGGGGAATTGAAAAGATTAGGGAGCTAAAAAAAACGTGGGTAGCGGCCAGAGGCTGTTTTATTTTATTAAAGTAATTATTTGCCCACATTCGTGTCTGTTGTGCGTTTCCTTGCACACATATTTGCAACAAGAAATACATCACATGATTATGTATAAGATTTCCATACAGCCTTAAAAAGATGTCTAAAACAGACAATTAAAATATTGACCCTCTAGGGGGAAAATGTCATTGAGGTAGGTGTGAATCTAAACAACGAACCGATTTACCAAATAAGGTGTCAAAGTGGAATCTGGTAGTAAATCTTATCCTGAAATCGAGTGCTTGCTTTAGTCCTTATTTACATTAGAGAGGACGGTAACACGAATAGTTGATGCAGGAAAGTTTCAAACCACAAGGACACTTGAGATGTTAGCTACACTTTAAACTCTCCTTGGTTTTATTTAGTCTTCTTTCTCAAGTACATTATTTTCTGGGAACTTTTTCTGAAGAAGAGTCATACCTGGAAAAGAGTTCTGTTTCATTTGATTTTGAGAAACCTCCCTTCCTTCTCCTTCCCACATGTACCTGTTATATAAGGCAGAAAAAAATTTTCTTTCTGCTTTGACATGTCTTACTTAATACTTTTCAGTTTACAGTGTATCAGTCAAAACTGACTTTCCTCTCAGGAACAGGTGTGGGCCTTTGAGGAATCTGTTTTATTTCAAGCTTCAGAAACCATCCTATGAGTGGCAGCCTTGAGAATTCTTGGTTTTAGCTGGTGCTCTTTCCTTGTAAGAAAGGCTCTTCCCCTCCCTTTCCCACCCCCCTACTCTTGGGCGGTTGTATCTGCATTTGTCTGATGTTTGAAATTAGATCATGGCAGAACTATTTCCCTGAAGGTGTGTTATTGTTTTATTTCTTCAGGCATGAAGGAGTTCATAGAAAGTTGTTGGGTGTGATTAAAATTTTTTTCCAAAGTAATAACAAAGAGGAAATTATTTTTAATTTCAAAAGTGTCTTTATTTAATTCGAATCTTTTTGTTTGGTAGGTGGCCCAGGCAAATAGTGTCATCAATTGGCCTGTGTCGTTATGGTGGGAGGATTGACTGCTGCTGGGCCTGGGCCCGCCGGTCCTGGGGACAGTGTCAGCGTGAGTATCACCCCTGGGACTTCAGCTTCCTTTGAGGGCGGGCTGTCCACCATCCGTCATGGCTTCGCTCTGCACGTCGGAGGGCTCATTTCTGAGCAAGGCTTGGTGGTGTGGTTCTGATGGAATCTGCAGTCCCTGACCTCTTATTCTGCCACTTTCCAACCTGAGCCACCTGTAGGAAGGTGCCAGTTTTGTTATTCACAGAGAGCCACCTAGGACGCTCGTTTTAGCTTTTGTCCCCCATACCTCCAGCTCTTGTTTTCCCATCAGGCTTACTCTTCCCTTTGCTCTGGGCTCTGAGGTGGGAGTAAGATAGTGAGTCTAGACTGTATTTACACTAAATAAACTCTGAACCTTGTAGCACTTATAAATTCCTTACCATGGCTGTTGTATAAACTGGCCTATTTGTAAACCTTTTTTTTTGAAGTGAGATGGTATTGACTGGCTTCTAAATGGACCACCCAGTATAATCCAATAATACCTCTGGAAAAAACCCCATCATCTTTAAGTTCCATGAGTAATCACGTAATAAGTACCTAATCAGAACACTGATTTTTAATTTTACATGATCACAAATGGGTATTTTAATGGTAGAAGTCAGAGCCACATCCCAGAAGTTTGAGAAATTCATTCCCAGCATTTTATCTGGATCTTAACATTTTATCCCACTCTCCCTAACAAAAGAATCCACAAACTACCAAGTAAATTTCCGGCATATCTTTGGAGCACGAGGTTGGCATGTCTGGTTAGATAGTGGGAACTGAGTTGGGTGTCATATATCCCAGTGTTTACTGCTGCTGAGAAAGGGGCTTAGAGAAATAGGGAAGGATAGTTAAGTCTGGAGCTGGAAAGGGAGGAGCCTGCCTTAGAGAAGTGCTGGCAGGATGAGGAATCAGGTAGATTCCAGTTTGGAAAGCTAGGCACTCCCTCAGCTATTTCAGTCTTTGAGAACTGTGCGTGATGTCTGTCCTTAACTTTGTGAAGGAGGGAGAGTGACAGCCCCAGGTTGACCTCTCTGGTTAGGGATGGAAAGGTAAAGGGGACTAAAGTTTGTCTGCCTGCTCCCTGCAAGCCACTGGGCCAGACTTTTTGCCCAGTTGGGTCATTGCTGCTTTTTATAAAGGCAGATGGTTGTAACTTCAGTTTTCAGTAAACAAAAGAACTAGGTTAAGTTTCTGTGCTCCCACTGGTTGGTCTATTCCCATTGTTTTTAAGGGAAGATGGTCAAAAAAGAAGAATGGTACCTGGTGAAATAAAGTCTTATGCCACAGGGCCAGAGGTATTTGCACAGCTGGAGGCCACAGGTGTGGAATTTGAAGAGCAATCCGGTGTTGATAAGCAAAGGGTGAAGAGAGGATTCTTCTCTTGACCCAATACACACATCTCTCCTGAATAAAAAATAAGTAGTTTCTTTGCAGGAAGGGAGACAGTTTCCTCCTCCTTCACTGCCTTAATTTTCAGGACACTCCCAAAGCAAATGTTGCAGTGCTTTGGGTGTGCACAGGCCGCCAGCCCCACCCAGGACAAGGCTGCCTGGCAGAGTGCCCTGAGCTCAGTGGAGTACACCTTCCATGAAGGCAGCGTGTCAGGGCAGTCGGCAGAAGCACGCGGAGGAGTATATTTGCACTCTGCCAGATGTGCTAAAAGAATTCCGCAGAGAAAACTCGATCTGTTAGAGGTTCATCACCTGCGGAATTCCCCAGAAAGAACCTCTAGGAGCTGTTTTATGTCTCTTTACCTCGGAATTAAATTTTCTCTAATATATACTGGCTTGGCAGTTCTGAATTTGAATGAGTTTAAAGACCTTTGAAAGGTCCAGTGGCTTTACAAAACTTAAACATCCAAGTGATTTCCTAGCGTTCCACTTTCTGCACAGTAGCTTTCCCAGCAGATATGGGACACTATTCTATCATTTTCTATCCCTTCATTTTGATTCTAAAAGACTGCACAGTGGTCAAATATAGTATTGGATAGTACTTATCTTTTCCTTCCTGTTACTGAATCCGAGGAAGCTACAACATGGCATGAGGTAATTACTGAAATGGTAATAAATGCGTAAGGTGATCCTGCACAAATCACAGTTTACCTTAGATTTGGTGGAAGTTTGAGAGGCAGCATAATGGAGGGAACGTAGACTCTGGAGCTAGATTGCCTGGGTTTAAATTAGTTCCACCTCTTACTAGCTGTCTGACCTTGATCAGGTTATTCAGTCCCTCTGTGCTTCATTTTCCTCGTCACTAAAATGGATCTAAAATAGTACAATACCTCCTAGGACCACAACACGGCTTAAGTAAGTTATGATTTGTAAAGCACGTGAAACTACTGGCACAGAATAAACACTGTTATGTGTGTTTGGTGAAATTAAAGAAATATAAAGGACTACTGCTACTGACAGTGTTCTGGGATGGGACATACCCATGCTATCAGATTCTTTGTTCTTTAGGCATGATATATGCATTTTTGCATTTATACTGCTGAAATAAAAAAATGGTTCCAAGGTTCTGTGTTGCAATAAAACAAAATGCCTTTAAACTAAAAAGGGCCAGAGGGATCTTTACCATTAATATTACAGATGGCAGAGTTGTAAAAATGAGTTCACAGATGGATGCTGCCTTGTCTGTGTTTTATTTTTGCAGAACCTCAGATGGTCCCAAAGTCTCTTGCCAGTTCAGAGATCCCCCTGTCTTTGTTTTGCTGTAAACAGGTAGAGGAATGTGGTCACCTCAGAGTGGGAAGAAAGAATGGCGGCAAAACGAGGCTTGTCGGGGACAAATGGAAAAGTCCTGATTAATTTTTAAAGAAACCTTTTGTGAAATTAAAACCTTTGTCACTATATTTATTCAAGGAAAGTACCTTGCTATTCTTTAACAGTTACATCTGGTAATGGATTACCTATAAAAACTCCAAACAGCTTCTGGGAAATCTAATGTGAAAAATGTTTTTGCCTTCCTGACCCTTAGATAATCTCAGAGTTCTCTTTCCCATGAGGAGCATTCTCCCTTCCTTAGCAAAAGTGCCCTGGTTCTCGTTTTTCTGAATGATTCACTTTGGAATTTTCCTTCAAATCAGCACAGCAAAGCAAAAGGAAACTGTTCCCACCTGCATGTAGAAGCTCCCAATTTATCCCTTAGAAGATGTGTAAGTTGGGGGAGACCATACCCTCATCGTACTGTTTGTCAGGTCTCACACCCTAGAGCACTGACCCTTGGGTGAGTGTTTACCTCCGTTTGGTTGAGCATATGTGAGACATATTGACTCAATACTGTGTGAGTCGAGTATATGTATTTACACAAAACATGCTGCGTTTCATTTTCACTTGCTGCCCCCCTTTCCATAG
This sequence comes from Orcinus orca, assembly GCF_937001465.1. Classification (NCBI taxonomy): domain Eukaryota; kingdom Metazoa; phylum Chordata; class Mammalia; order Artiodactyla; family Delphinidae; genus Orcinus; species Orcinus orca. The sequence continues at coordinate 121,313,941 of NC_064562.1, forward strand.
ACTTGTTGGGAGAGAACAATGGACATGGCAGGGGGCTTGCGTTGCCCAGCCTCTCTCCTGCCTCACCAAGTCCACCCGCAAAGCCGTGTTCAACCAGACTTCCCGCCCTTCCCTCTGGGACTGAGGAAGGAAGGACCAGAGCTGCTACCCAAACAGGCACAGGAGCTGTCCTTCTGCCTCCCGCCTGTGCCACCCAATATTCCCGCCCCACTGAGGAAAGCATGACCTATTCCAGACATAGGCAGGTTATGTTTTCATTGTTCTTTTAGAGATCATACCCGTACCTTCTTTCTATCCTTTGATTCTTTGTTCTGTGTTCTTGACTTATAAACAGATCTCTACATGTTGAGAATTCAGAATTGGGTTTTCCAGTTAATTGTCTTGGGCTTTACCTTTATTGACTATTGATATGGCTCTTGATTGTAAACGGGAAATTTCTTAATATGTTTATAACACACCGATGCTTCCATATTTACAGCACACAGCGCCTTAATCACTTAGATTATCACAAAATACTTGTTTCTTGCTCTGTAGTTATTCTATTTAACTTCCTTAACTTTTCCATCTTGTTAATGGCACATTTCATTTTAATTATTTTAACAATTTCTCTACTCAAGTGGAGATCTCTGTAATAAAGTTTTCTCAGGGTTTGTATATCTGATTTTTAAAAGCCATGTATTCCGTGGAAACAGTTCTTAACTAAAAGCACTAAACAATTAGGGACAGCTGAGTGGAGCCCTGACTTTTGTACCTGATTAGCCATTTAACATTTCTCAGCTGCAGTTTTCTTATTTTACAAGTGGATTTCTAAGGTGCCCTGCAGCTCTAAACCCCATCTGAGAACTTCCTTAATATTGAAAAGGGTATATAGGATCTAGATATTGCATTTCTGTATGGTTGTCTTTCTGTTTACTTTACTTGGACAGTTGGCTCTATATGTGGCTATAACAATAGTGTTTCTGTTGAAAGCACTTTGTAAAGGTATGAAGAAAAACTCAAAATACAACTAGTTCTAGGTTTCAACAAAGCTGTTCAGTTCCTGAGTTCTTAGGCTGTCATTGAGCAATTTGTGGTTTTTGAAAGAATTTATATAAATTAGGATGGTTTTGTATCATTTTTCCTTAAGACCAGGCAAAATGCAGGTGTTTTGTTATGTTTCTTTGGAGATTTTGTTGAGAAGTGAAACCTACTCCTAGAGTTTGCTTTGCTTTATTAGTTCTAAACCTCATTTTCTCCTCCCTCCTCTCTGAAGTTAGTAAAGGCTACAACTGTACAATTGCCATGTAAAGTGAAGATTCTGGATTTTTATTAGCGCTAGATAAACTTACAGGTTAGTGCAACTTAAGGACTGAGAAACAGTAATTCATTCTGAAACTGTTTTGGAGTTGTCAAAGAATTTCACTTGGATAATGTATGTTATGGCTAACGATCGTGGACCACTAGAAAGAATGATGAACAAAGCATTGAATTATTTATTTCTGTATTTCAAATGAAATGGTTATTAGTTTAAGCAGAGAATTTTGATTTGGTAAGTGAAACATTTAAGTGTTCACTTCATATTTCATTCCTTATTCATATCTGGGTTCAGAAATCAGCCTCTTAAAAGGAACATGATTTTTTAATTTTTGCTCCCTATGTCGGTCATTGATTTCCTGTCCCTAGTCACAAAAGTATATAGATTACACCCTTCTTTGATTATTTGGATTTTGAGTACTTTCTTTAAAATAGTTAAGAGTAAACAAGAAATATTGGAAGTGACTTTTTAAAAAAATTTTTTTTAATTTATTTTATTTATTTTTGGCTGCATTGGTTCTTCGTTGCTGTGCACAGGCTTTCTCTAGTTGCAGGGGGTGAGGGATACTCTTCATTGCAGTGTGCGGGCTTCTCATTGTGAGGGTTTCTCTTTGTTGCAGAGTACGGGCTCTAGGCACACAGGCTTCAGTAGTTGTGGCACTTGGGCTCAGTAGTTGTGGCTTGCGGGCTCTAGAGCACAGGCTCAGTAGTTGGGGCACACGGGCTTAGTTGCTCCGTGGTATGTGGGATCTTCCCAGACCAGGGCTCAAACCTGTGTCCCCTGCATTGGCAGGCGGATTCTTAACCACTGTGCCACCAAGGAAGTCCCTGGAAGTGACTTTGAAGGCCACACATAGTGTTCCCCTACTGTTCTTAGTGAGTGCCTTTCCATTAGTAGTGAACAACCATGGCAACCTCCACTGGCCATGAATCAACATTTTATAGATGAAGCAGGTTTTTATATCCATACAACTGTACACGCTCCAGGAGTGACTGGGAATCTCAAGGCAGGTTGTGCTGCTCAGAGCCGTGTTGAAGATGGCCAGCAGGTCCCAGGCCAGCTTAATGGAGCTGAGCACGCTTCACTGTCTTAATGTTTATCAGCTTCCTCCTCTAATTTTGGGGTGAGAATGCAAAATCTCATGTTTTATTTTCTGAGGTAGGAATAAATGCAAAGCAGTGGACAATCTTATAACTACTTTCAGCCCTAAACCTGAATCTCCAAATCCTTAGCAAGTCCATTTTTTGATTAAGATTATCCAACCACCACTTTCCATGAAAAGGTTAAGAACAGCATGTACTTTGGGTGACTTCAAGTGGTCTTGGAATGCAGATTCCAAACTAGAATCAGTGTTGAAGAAGTTTGACCATTTTCCATAGGTAGTTTTGGAGTATGTGTCGTCTTGAAAGTTAAGGTTCACAGAAATTACCTTGTTGCTTCATTCTTTCCCCGCATTAGTACTGATCTTTATATCATACTGTTGAGAGCTACTAATTTCCTTAGATCCCCTCATAAATTAATCTGGGAAGGTCTTAACCTTTACAGACTAGAAAATTTTAGCACTTCTCAGCCTGGGAGGTCAGGTCAAATCAAGGGAAGCCCTTCAGTGGGCTTCAGCTGCTGCATCTGCCCTCACATACCTGCCACAAGGAGATGCTACCTGAAAGCGAACGTGTGCGTACACCTGGTCCTGAGGAGCCGCTTCCAGCCCAGAAACAGCACTTTGCTACTGGGAAACTTTTTGATAAGCTTTGGAAAATGTAGGTGTGCTTCCCCCACCCCCTTCTATAGCAATGGTAATGGTGGTTTTCATCCGTAGAATTCATGTTATATGCATTTTCTTTTTTTTTAATCTTTATTGGAGTATAATTGCTTTACAATGGTGTGTTAGTTTCTGCTTTATAACAAAGTGAATCAGTTATACATATACCTATGTTCCCATATCTCTTCCCTCTTGCATCTCCCCGCATTTTCAGTCAGTTGAATCAATTGCTTGCTTTTAAAGCAAATCCAGAGATGCTGAGTGATTCCCTGCAGTTTCCTTCAGTGAGTAATGGAAGATATTCATCACAGGGGCTGCGTCTTCATCACGGGGGAGATGAAAGGGAACGAGAGAAGGGTTATAATGGTCTAATCCTCATCACTCCTCCCCTCCCCCACCACCATAACAGATACTTTTGCCCCTTTCCCACCGATTTTGTGCAGGTTTAAAAATTTTTCCCATCAGCCTTTTTTTTTTTTTGCGGTATGCGGGCCTTTCACTGTTGTGGCCTCTCCCGTTGTGGAGCACAGGCTCCGGACGCGCAGGCTCAGCGGCCATGGCTCACGGGCCCAGCCGCTCCGCCGCATGTGGGATCCTCCTGGACCGGGGCACGAACCCGCGTCACCTGCATCAGCAGGCGGACTCCCAACCACTGCGCCACCAGGGAAGCCCCTGACTCATTCTTTTAAATATGGGTGTATCATATCTCTTTTAAATAGGGATGTACCATAATTAATTTTAAATTAATTAATTAAAAAAATCCCCTATTTATGTACATTTAGGTGGTTTTCAATATTTTGTTTTTACAAAATATGCTGTAGTGAATATCTTTACACATTCATCATCACTGTTATATACATAACAGATATGGGAGAGATAGTCATCCTATTTCTATGTAAGTACAGTTGTTGAAGAGCTCTCATTTTATTTTTATAAATTTTCTTATATGAAATATAAGCGAACTTAAAGGTGATTGAATCACGGATAATACAGAGTGGAAACCTTCCATTCAGTCATTTTCTATTTTTGATTCCTTAGAAGATACCTTAAAAGACGAATAGCATGGACTTATTTCTTAGTTTTTATGCCCTACCTTGTGTGGGAAAGGATGTGAAGTGGCTTCCAGGAATGAATGCAGTAAAATAGGAAGATAGAATTAACAATGGCTAGAGGAAGAAAAAAGGATAGAATAAAAGATAAGATGTCGGGAGGCGAGTTAATAAGTGCAGATATGTAAGCCATAGGATTTAAATTAATGTTTCATAAGTTAGCTCTTAGTTGCTGCTAGCCAAAGGAAAAAGGGAAGTTTCATTGCTTATATAATTCATGGTGTTTGTTAGGGAAAAATCAAGCCAGTTATTTGGGGAAATTATGGCTTTTCCCACATATAGTACTGAAAAAAGACTTTCATGTGGTCTTCAGAGAGTGGGGTTGAATGATGGAGTGGAAGGGGCTACAGCAACGTTTTTATCATGAAGTGGTGGTTTTGTAAAGCCCTCCAACCTAAGACGAGACCCTTACTCTAGAACTGCAGTTCATAGAAAACTATCTTACAAGCAGCTTCAGAAACATTATACATACTTAGCTTTCTGATGACTCAGCTTGATTCAGCCCAGAATATCTAGCAGTGATGGGTGAACTGTATAGTACAGGGCTTTGGGTGGACAATTCCAGGTTAGACAAAAGACAGTGTCAAGTTAGGATCTCTGACAGTGTCAAGTTTGCTGTAATATTAATTAAAAGCTAGTCCATATATTTTTTCTTTTCTTTTTTTTTCAGCCCATGTATTTTAAAAATCAGTCAGCAGTTGATGGAATTGGTACCCAGAGGCATTGGGAATGGAATACAGATAGGTGTCTCCTAGGATCCAGTATTAGGAGGCTCTGCAAAGAAATCAGTGGGAGAATTTTTTGTATCAATTTTGTATGAGTTATTATTTTTGTATTCATTGAATATCAGTATAAAAAGTCATTACCATTTTGTATGTACTTACTCATTTTCATGCAAATTATAACTTGGGGTAAGAGGTGAGGCACAAACATGGCTTCCAGGCATCATTTATCCTACTTATGCTGTTACTTGGAGTAAGGGCCAGTGAGCCCAGGAACAACAAAATCTTTGACCAGTGCTCATTTCCCCAAAGCTCCTGATTGTTATAGGTGTGCAAAAGAGCCCAAATGACCCTTAGTTTTTTTTTGTTTTTTTTTTTTTGCGGTACACGGGCCTCTCACTGTTGTGGCCTCTCCCGTTGAGGGGCACAGGCTCCAGGTGCGCAGGCTCAGCGGCCATGGCTCACGGGCCCAGCCACTCCGTGGTGTGTGGGATCTTCCTGGACCGGGGCACGAACCCGTGTCCTCTGCATCGGCAGGCGGACTCTCAACCACTGTGCCACCAGGGAAGCTCAGACCCTTAGTTTTTATTCTAGTTCATCTGGATCTCATGGAGGGCTGCTTTAAATAAGCCACTGGGGCCTGAATAGACTCAAAGCAGAGTCTCATGTCACCGTCCAGACACAAACTTAACTTGTTTTCACTGGAGTATGAGGAAAAGTTAATCCTCATGCACTCCTGAAGCTCCATTGGCAATGGAACCTGAAACTCTGGGATACATATGCCCTAGGAGAATCTCTCTCTCAAAAAAAGAAAAAAAAAAAGAAAGAGAAAGGCTCAACATGATGTGTCTGGAGAGGGCCCCAATCCAGTAAGTGCCCCATCTCCTTGGGAGAAACAGAGAAAGGGACTTTGAATGCCTTTCCCCAGAGATCAGCACCAACCAGGGATCTAACCTGTCTAAGAATTGTCACCCTATATCAACCTGGAGGGGAGCCAAGGAGTTTACATCGCCAGGGCCAAGATCTTACATTTCTTTGTGAGAATAAATAAATGATCAGTTCTCAAATATAACAGAATGTAGCCAAGATAATTTCGCTTGAAAAAATTTCAAAGTAATATCAATCGCTGACCATAGAAAAATACTGTAGCATAGGCCTAATGTGATTGACAGTGCATCCCTGGGAATCTACCAGGGAAAATTGGTTTCAAAATGTATATCTAGTTACTTAAAAATCATCAGTGTGTTATAAGGTATAGAGTTCAGTTAAGTAATATCAAATATAAAGAAATTTATATTTGTGCATTTTAAATTATATTTAGTGCATTTTAATGCACTAAAGCTTCATTTTCCAATTTCATCACGTAATTACTACTAGTGCCTAGTTGAGATAATTATGGTCATAATATAAATACTAATAAAATTCCTAATAAAGCCAGCATAAAAGAGTACGTTACATCCTAGATGTGATAATGTATTATTATGTATGGTAAAATAGTGTAGATATCCATGTGTTATTACATATTCTTTCATAGATAGTCTCAAGAATTTTAGTTTTAACTTAGCCTGATGAAACACTGTTAAGTCAACTTGTTATTCTTACGTCTGATAGAAGGAAAAAGAGATATGAATAATCAAATTGGTTTCGTAGCTTTACAATATAGTAGTTGATTTTGTAGAAGAAACAGTTTTTCTCCAAATTATACTTAATTAGAAGCCCTCATTTTCTGCCGTATATTAACCAAAGGCTGGAGACAGCCTTGGTAGGTGTTAGATGCTGGGGAAAGCCAACCTGAGACTAAGAATTTGCTGTAGGTGATTTGCATGAGGATAGTCTAGAATCAAATAAATTTTAAAACTGAACACTTCATTTAGTTAGTATCTCTTTAATGGTCCTGTAGATTAATGCTATAAATTCTCCAAAACTGACATTGTTTTCCTATTATAACATCATCAGATCACAAGGTTAAGGTTGTCTTTTGTAAATATTACTGACTTATTCTGAACTTTTAGGAACTATGTCATCACAGTTTAAATTTGTGCTAATGTACACAAAAGAAGAAACTATTAGACATTTCTGGATTTATGCTTACTTTGCCAAAAACAGTGTTGTTTTTCAAAAATCTCTAGCCTTGTTTTTATAGATCAGAGTTTTCAAACTCAGTTTCTATGAAAGATCCCTAAATGGTCAAAGGTGTGTGTTTTTAGCACAGAGACTAACTCCTTGGATAGATTTTCCGAACATAAGCTTCCTGCCACCCAAAATATTTTTCTAAAGCCTTTGTTACCTCCTATTTTATTTTAATGTTGATTTTGTAGGTACTTGGTAACTGTCTGCCAAGGGCTTTCATGCCAACAAATAGCAAATAATAGAAAAACACAAATTGCAGCTCATGCTTAAGTGTGTGTTTTTTTTTAAATGTACATGGATGTTTAGAGTTGATTTTATATTATATAACTTACTGTGGCAATAGTTTCTACTGGGTAAATTGTCCCAAGCTCATCTGATTACGTAAATATTTCGTGGTGTTTCATATAGATAATGGTGGTTTCAATTTCTTTTGTCCCTTGGATTGAGTTTTTAAATCAAAACTCAATTGAGTTTTTACTGATGAATTAAAAGATTCATTGCATCTTGGTGTCTATGTATGGACAAAAATTAGGATATTCCCCTGTATAGTTTATTTCCTAATTAAGGCAGAATTGTGTTTTTTTGAAACAGGTAAATTGGGGGAGAAAATATAAAATTATGAAGAAATGATTTGTAGATTTGTTAAATTTTCTGTTCTCTAATCTTGTGTTGAGGTCTGATGAATGCTATAGCTTTAATGCGTATAAAGCAGTAGACTGAAAGTTGGGGTCATCCAAATTCTTACTCAAAATGCTATTCGTGGGCGTGGGATCTGTTGTCCTGAATGTTGGTGTTACAAACATGCAGAGTTGGAGAGCTGTCTATGAATAGAGTTTGCCAAGCTAATATTAACTTTTTTGACAATGAGAAATTTGTGAAATTTAGGGTTGGGGTATGGAGAACATCTTAGAGTTACTTTTTTCCTAGCTAGAGATTAGGGTTAGAAGGTAGAAGTACAGTGTCAGGGAGGACCATTCCCTTTCATCTATGTACCTGGCATTTATCACCTGGAAAGAGGTGCCTGTATCATGTTTAAGAGACTGTCTGATGATATGCCAGAAGATAGGGATGCCTTTGGCTAATAAGGAGGCTCAGTTCCTTTGGTTTTCTTATCCCTCATTTTTCCTAACTCTGTCCAAAGCCCAGGATGGACTCCAAATCTGTAACCTGTGTTTAGCAGGCAAGAAAAGTCATCCCCAAATAGTTCAGTTTCTTTGGTTTATATTAGTCACAATTTTATAAAATCATTAGGGTGCTTATGATCCTTAACCATGCCTGATAATCACTGAGACCCCTCAGTAGAGCGTAGTGTCACTGAGAGCCCTCAGGTGAACTGAAGCAGTGGTCTGGGACAAGTTGCAGGAGAGAGTTCTACAGTTGTGAATTCTCACCAAGTGGCTTTGCTGGTGAGATTGCATGTGTTAACCACTGTGGCTCTTTACAGTGGCTGTCGGGAAGCAGGTTATCAGGAAAAAATGGGACAGATTTTTCTATATTATGTGCTACTAATGAATCCTATTTTAGTGCTTTTTAGTGGGGTTTATACCACAAAACAATACATGTAGGGCATTTATTTTTGGCAGCTTTCACAAAAAAACGTGGTGATGGTTGCCTATGAAAATTTCCTTACGTGTCAATAGAGAATAGATTCCAGAAACTTTCTGGAAATAATCTTCTCCATGTTTAAAATTGCTTTGATTTAAAATGCAGTTTTGTATAGTTTTAAAATGCAAATTTTAGAATATGGGGCATTGGCTAAAATTTCATGCTAAGAAGTCTTACTTAATGGCTATACATACTGATAACATAAAACTTGCTAAATCTATGTGTGTCAAGGCTGATTTAAGTTAAGTAAGAGAAATGTGACCCAACTTAAGATATTATGAACAAAAATAAACTATACAGAACTGTTGGATGCTTGGTACTAACGTAACTACTTAGAAAACAATGACGTTTGCTATTCTTTATTAGCTTGTTTTACCTCTGTTTAAAATCATTTAATATTTTTTCTTGATAAATTAGATTTTTCAAAATTGGCATTTAAAGAGTATTAAAGAAACGGTATCCTTTTATATTTTTCCCTTCTCATACATAACCCTAGTCATAAACAGTTTTCTTTAATATGTGATCCAGAATTAATTTGCAATTTATACTTTGATTTATTTTCAGCTTTTTGCTTAGATTGTGCCTGATATATTTCATTACTTTTTTTTAAGAAATGTATCAACATCAAGATATGGTGAGTTCTTTTAAAGTTATAAACCTAACCAACATACAAAAAAACCTCTAACAGGCAAATGTAATGTGTACCTTTAAAAGTACAGAGCAATCATTCTGGATCGATAGTTAGATTATTACTTTAATTGAATCAAATTGGACTTAGAATTATTTTCTTCTAATATTACCTAAAAGAAGGCTCCATTCACCTAATTTTAAATTACACAAATAAATACACAAATGGAAAGTTAAAAGTCTTTCCTCTTTAAAGCATATTTTATGCTTTAAAGAGGAAAGACATTAATCCAAAAGAGAAGTCATACAATCATCTCTTCCCTTACCTCTAGGATCTCTAGGTTGGTCGAATGCTGACCATTACTAGTAGTGTTTCAAGTTTCTTCCATTTACTTTCATTAAAATGGGTAATTTATGTATCTTCAAGTGAAATGGCTGAGCTTTCACACTAATTCTTGTTGCTATTGACAACCAAAGCAGCCATGCAAGAAGAAAATGCTGTGGAAGGAAAGAAAAAAAAAACCTTAATATTTCCTCCGCAAAGTTGGAGAGAAAAGGGAACACACAGTATGTAAGAAACAGGTAAGTAAAGATATATCAATTTAAAAACTACCAGACTTGGTTACTAATTTATCAAAAGTTTTAATTTTTTTCAGATATTTTGTCCAACACTCATTTAAATAAAAGGATACTGTCTCTTGGAACCAAAAATTAATATTCTGAAAATGAAAAATTGGATTGGAAGGTACCGTGTCACAAAAGGTCTGAAATACTTTAATTTAGAATTTGAACTATGAAAGAATAGCACAACTTCAATTATTGGTTAATATTTTTGTTACAAGATGTTTTTTAATGACAAAATGGTGACTAAAATATTACTATTTTGAACATGTCCTAGATTTTTTTGTTTGTTTCAGAAAAGCACTGAAAGTTGCATATGTGTAAGTCTCCGGGAATGTAACAAGTTGATAAATACCCAAGTCCAGCCTCCTTACAGAGAAAAGATCTGGAATTTCTTTTTTTGGACATTTGTTTTGCAGCTTTCTACGTCTTAAGGCAGAGAATAGCCAGGATAAGGTGCCAGCTCAAAGGTTAGATGAACATATTTTTTGAAATAATTTTGGCTAATCTATGTCTTGAAAGACATACAGTACTTCTAAATAACTTTACAAAGTTATTAATAAAACTTAACACTAGTTGTGTTTTTGAGTAGCTTTTGGTGGTGGTGGGGAACTATATTCCTTAGAGATGTGTTTCTTCTGTTCATAATTTTATTTCAGTTATTACATTAAACTTTTCCCTTTCAGTTTATAATTCCTTTCTCCTGTTTTATGAATCTAATAAATTGACCTCCATTCTAACCTAAAGGACAGTTTATGTTTTTAATACTTAAAGAAGCAAAAAATAAACATAAAAATTCCACCAAATGAAATTACTAACACCATCCTGTCATTAACCTGAGGGAATTGTATCTCATATTCATTAATTCTCCATGGAAAGAATCAGGTAAGAAATATTTTTATTGTATAAGATATGTAAGATGTTATAATAGCACCTCGTAGTATTCATGCTATTGTTTTGGTGCGTAAAGTGTTTCTTGTTTTAAATATTTTTGGAAGTGAACAGTGTTACCTAACAAATCACCCTTGTGATACTTCTGTGGAAATTTTTGGTGAAATATGTGAAATTCTATTTAACGGAGTTGGGACCAAGAAGACAATGTACTTTAAACTGATAGATGGAAGATACTATGACATGTCAGAGAAAATGTTTTTAAGGGGAGATTTTAATAAAATCACTTGGGAACAAAATTGATAGTTCTAGAAATAAAAGTTAAGAAATTTCTCTGTTCAGGGACACTTAAAAAACCAAAGCATATGTATCTTATATTTACTATCAGCTATAGTATTAACTAGCAGAGCTATGGCAGAGGTTAAGGAGGTCATAACAAAGAGTATAATGTGGGCTTTGTCACCAACAGATGTGGGTTCAGGACCTGTTCCTGTGACTCACCAACTGTGACATACTAGATATTTTACTTAAATCTTCTGAGCCACAATTTCCTAGTCTTTAAACCTACTTGGCAAGATTGTTGCTGGCCATAAGGAGAATGCCTCATGCAGAACAGTTCTTGATAAATGTTTGCTATTATTATTGTATGGTCAATATAAAGAATACAAATGAACTTTGAAACAGTGTTTTATTTTTACTAGGGTCCATGGTGGCATCCATGGCATAGCATATTTTAAAATACATTTTGTTTACCATGCCCATCATTTGGAAAAAACCCATTGGAAGTAGTAGAAGATTTCTCAGATTATTCATGTCTAAAATAAAAACTGTCATTGGATGACCCTCTGTGCTTTTGAACCATTCCTTTTCCACTTCTTTAATAACATCCATTTGCAAATGTCAGAGTGAAGTAGGCTTTGGTTACCAGACCCAAGGAAAAGGAACTGGAAGGATCGAGAATTGAATTGTAGAATTACATGTAGAGTTACTTAGTCATTTATTTGACACACATTTGAGAGTTTACTAGCGGCAAGGAGCTAAGTTAGGGGCTGGCAGAGATACAGAGATTAGTAAAACATGGACTCTTGCTTGGGAGGAGCTGATTTGGTAAGATGGTTGTCTCTTATTCCTTCCAGGATTCTAAAGTAGGCAAGAGTTAAGGATAAAGAGTTGAGGCTGTTTAGAGGAAGAATTACTTCCTGCTGGCGAGGATCAAGGAAGATTTCACAGACTCAGTAGTGTTCAGTTGATTCATTCATTCAATAGCTACATACTGAGGGCGATTACCTGTCTGATCCTGTGCCAGCCACCGCAGATACATTAGTAAGATGAAGCTACAGGCATTTATGTCATTCCCTGTCAATGTTGAAGGCCCACAGATGAAGACAATATTGGATGAGAGGTGTGTTTTGAGATAGGATATTGTGAGAGCACGTCTCAGTGGGCAGTATCCCCACCCAAGAGTGATGGACTGGCGGCCTAGCTAAATCCCGAGGGATAAGTAAGTCAAGTAAAGGGCACCCTGGCCAGACAGAAAAATGCACTGAAACCTCAGAAGCCAGAGTGAGAGGCACATTCCAGGAAATGTAAGAACCTTCATTTGGCATTGGGGTATGTGTTTGAAGGATATCTGATGAGAGATGCTGTGGGAGAGGTAGGAATGGGCTGACTCATGGAAGGCCTTTGATGTCATCTTACATAGAGTAGGGTTTATCCCAAAGTTGCAGAGGGACATTGTACAGATTTTAAGCAGGGGAATTACGTAATCAGATTTATGTTTCATAAGTTATAAGCTGGTGCCAGTGGGTCAGATCTAGCATACAGGTGAATTTGATTTTGCTCGCAGAGAGTGTTAAGATTTTTCGAAATAGTCGCCAGTGTTTCTGAGGGAAAGTGGGTATCAGGCTTCGTTGATAAATCAGTGGCTCTGCGTTGCTGCACGGAATTGGTGGGCTGGAGTTGCTTAGCGTTGCCCCATTTGGAGAAGCATGTACTCCTTTTTATCGTAGGGCTCACTGCTTCAGGCAGATGCCCAGGATCTGTAGGCATTTGGGGTTCTGGGGCCAATTTCTGAACGTTTTGCTGATTGGCAATTAAGAGACAGCCTTTTGAGGCTCGGGACTAGAGGCTGTTACCGTAAACCTGGTGAGAAATTGAGTTTTAAGCGGTATTGGTGGGACCAGAGGGAAGAATAGGGATTGAAAGATAGAAAAAGAAAGGATGGGGAAGCATGCTTTAGGACAGTGCTGGGGAGTGCAGGCTTCATAGACACTTGGCTGCTACCAGACCTGTGTTTTTGAGAAACTTAACCTTCCTGAGCAATAGCTTCTTTTTTGGTAAAATATAGATAAGAGCCCTACCTTACGGGGTTTTTATGAGGATCAAATGAGAAAATGCAAAACACTTAGTTCAGTAACTGGCTCCCATTCATTCACATTCAGGAAAATGGTGGCTGGTGGTGGTGAGGATGGTTGTAAGGAAGATGGACTCCAGGATGATGCCTGCGTTTCTGGTGTGTGATTTGGTGAGCTAGAGAACATGGGAGAAAGTGCAGATGAAGACTTCAGTGTTGGATGTGATATGTGTGAAGTGCTTATGAGACTTTGAAGTGGAGAGATGTGATACGTGGTTGGATTCCAGGGCCTGGAGCTCAGGGGCGCGATGTGAGAAGGGCACAGGCTGTGAATTGATGATCTCTCCACCCCTGTCCTACCCAAACCTTCCTTCCCCTCCGTCACCTTCAGTCAAGATTAATGATCCTCACAACTACCTCCATAGAGGATCAACGTTACACAGTATCAGAAGAAGGTGGGAGAGGTAAAATACTATATTGCCTGTTGGCTGAAATGTTCTCTGAGAGTTTTCAATTCTTGAAAAACTTTCCTTCCAGTTTACCATTTTGGCCTCCAGCCGAAAGAAATGAGTAATTCAATATTTGTTTATATCAAAGGCTGAAAAACATCATACTCTACAAACATTCTATCTTTCCCCTTTTGGTTGGATTTTTCTGTTTCCCATCACTATCACTCCTAAAAGCAAATTTTCAACTAAAAATAAATCATTGTTAGGAATGAATGACTGTACTTATGTTTGAAATTTATATGCTTTCTTAGCTGAACATACTGAGAATCAGCGCTGCCTCCAGGCCTGGCTCAGATGCCACCTCCCCCTTTCTTTCTTCCTGATTTTAGCGGCAGGAAGTCTCTTCTTTCTCTACATTTAGTTATTAACACTGGCACGGGGCCTATCTCATCCTGCCCTACATTGTGCTTACTTGTGGATTTATACCATTTGTTCTGCTAGGCTGTTAGTTCCATGAAGCTGGGGACTGTGTCTTATACATCTTTAGCTTCTGCAGTGCCTAGTCTAGCTCAGTCAGTACTTTGAAGGTATAAGGGACCAGGCACTTCTGTACAAAAGGCCTAAAAAGTGTGAACATGATGTAATCTTAATAAGCAGATTGTAGTTTTAGGAAAGACTGTTTACTGAGAAAATAAATATATTTAATTTGTCTGCCTATCTTACGACCTTATTACATATTAGAGATCTTAACTCTTTTTTTTTTTTTTTTTTTTTTTTTGCGGTATGCGGGCCTCTCACTGTTGTGGCCTCTCCCGTCGCGGAGCACAGGCTGCGGACGTGCAGGCTCAGCGGCCATGGCTCACGGGCCCAGCCGCTCCGCGGCATGTGGGATCCTCCCGGACCGGGGCACGAACCCGTGTCCCCTGCATCGGCAGACGGACTCTCAACCATTGCGCCACCAGGGAAGCCCTAGAGATCTTAACTCTTGATGAAGCTTCTTAAATCTATTTACATGCTTGAAAACACATAAAGTGTAATCTGATTGTGTCATCTACTGCTTATAATCCATTATTGTTCGCCATTATGGATAGAATACTGATTCCTTGAGTACGAGAGTCTTCAGGCTGATGATTGCCTTATTTTAAAAAGGACTGTTTTTTGCAATGTGGACCCAATCCCAGTGGACTGCTCTCTCATTGCCAGACCCTCTGCTGCTTCATGCCTCTCTGGCTTTGCTTATGCTGCTTGTTCTGAATAAGGCCCTTCACCCAGCCACATGGTGAATTCCTACTCACCCTTTAAGATTCAGTTCACATTTCTTCCTGCTGCCTTTCCTGACATTTTTCCTACTCCCTCCTGTCTGCAGAGAAATTCTTCTTCTATATTCTTTTAACACCTTGTACACCTGTCATGTCTGTCTTTGTCAGGAGGCTGTATGAGATTTCAGAGCAGGTACTGTGTATTTAAAGAGCTCAAAGCTAGTGGGGGAGCAGGATAAGAAGAATAACTGTGATAATAAAGCATGATATATGTGTATATATAAATATATGTGTATAAAATTTATGGCAGGGGTATGCATAGAGGTTTAGGAAAGCACTGAGGAGGGCTCCAAACTCAGGAGGGGCAAAAGCAAATACTGTTTAAGCTGGGTATTGAAGTCTGTCTAGATGTTAGTCCATCAGACAAGGGGAAGAATGACATTCCATGTAAAAGCATGCAAGTATTAGAGTATGTTACTTCCTGAGAACTGCCATCAGTTGGTCTGTTTGTGGATATGATTGGAGATGAGGCTGGTGGGACAGACAGGAGTCAAATTATGAAATGTAGGGTTGAATGCCATACTGAGAGTTTGAACCGGTATAAGTGTAACGATAAGTAAACATAGTGAGGACTCAGTGAGTGTAAGGGGGAGAGTGACATGGTGAAATCCCCGGTTTTTTTTTTTTTTAGATGTTGGGGGTAGGAGTTTATTTATTTATTTATTTATTTTTGCTGTGTTGGGTCTGCGTTTCTGTGCGAGGGCTTTCTCTAGTTGTAGCAAGCGGGGGCCACTCTTCATCGTGGTGCGCGGGCCTCTCACTATTGCGGCCTCTCCCTTTGCGGAGCACAGGCTCCAGACGCGCAGGCTTAGTAGTTGTGGCTCACGGGCCTAGCCGCTCCGTGGCACGCGGGACCCTCCCAGACCAGGGCTCGAACCCGTGTCCCCTGCACTAGCAGGCAGACTCCCAACCACTGCGCCACCAGGGAAGCCCCACCCCCAGTTCTTAATACAGTTTCTTAGACACTGTAGCTATTCCTCTTTGTCATTCTTATAATTCTCATTATAGATAACATTTTATTGAGCTCTTACTATGAGATGGGTACTGTTCTAAGTACTTTCTTTGGATTTTCTCATTTAATCATCCCAGTAAACCTATGGGTAAATTCTATATGCACCATGTTGCTTTACTATTTTGTAAGTAAAAAATGGCAGTGCTGACAACTTCCCCTGGTTCAACCTATGATCTTCATTTTAGATCAGAGAGAAGCTGGGTAATCTGCATGGGTCACTCATTTCCCAAGTGGTAGAGCTGGGACCCAGCAGTCTAACTCCAGCACGTGTGCCTTACCCTCTTCTCTAGAGTACACTAAGTGAGCAACAGCTCACATGTTAAGAAATATTTGTCAAAGTATACATATTATCTACTCATGTTTATAATTTTTTTCCCATTTTTATGTTTGAAAATTTCAAATCCACAGAGGAATTGAAAGTATAGCAACAGTAAATAGCCATATACTCTTCATGTACAGTTGTTAACATATTACATATTTGCATGTATGCACACTCTTCTCTCTCTCTCTCTCTATATATATATATACACACACACACATATACATACTCACACATATACACATATTAGTGAGCCATTGGAAAGTAACTTACGACATAATGGCTCTTTGTACCTATATCCTTCAGCATGCATACCATTGTCACACTTAAGACATTTAGCATAGGTACAATAATATTATGTAACAAACAGTCCATAATTAGATTTCCCAGATTATCTCCAGATGATTTTTATGGTTTTTTTCTGAGCCAGGTCCAATCAAGGATTATATATTTCATTTAGTTGACATTCCTCTTTGGTCTTCTTTAATTTAGAAGAGTTCTAGATCTACTATTTTTTTCCTTCTTGACAATAACATTTTTCAAGAGTCCAGGTCAACTGCTTGGTAGAATATTGCACAATCTAAATTTGTCTAAGGTTTCCTCATTATTAGATACTAGTTAAACCTTTTTTGCAAGAATATTACTAGGTGATCATATATTATAACATTCCCATTGCACATAATGTCAGTTTGTTCTATTACTGGTGGTGCTAAGTTTGATCACTAGATTAAGGTTCTGACTACCAGATTTTTCCACTGAAAGGCACCTTCTTCTCTTTGTAATTAGTAAGTAATTTATGGGGTGATACATTGAAACTGTTTGAATATCCTGTTCCCCAACAAACTTTTGGATAATTTTTGCTCAAATTATTTAATGGTGGTTATAAAGTTGTTTTTTTCAGATTCTGTCATTCCTTCTGCATGTTCACTGGCATTCTGTAAAGAGGAGCTCTGTTCTCTTCTTTTTTAGAATCACTTTGGACCCGTGGATTCTTTTATTATTCAATTGTTATTAATTACTATTCTTATTCTTCTTGGTGCTCAAATTATCCCAAATTTGGCCAGTGGGAACCCTTCCAAGCAGCTCCTGTGTCCTTTTCACTTGTTTCCATCATTCTTTCAATATGTCCTTGCTTTTTGTCACAGCAAAACATTTCAGCCTCTCTGCCCCAGCCCTGATTCCTTTTATTGTGGGACAGTATTTAGAAACAAAGATCTGGAGACTTCCCTAGTGGTCCAGTGGTTGAGACTTCGCCTTCCAATGCGGGGGTCTGGGTTCGATCCCTGGTCGGGGAGCTGGGATCCCACATGCCTTGCGG
Organism: Orcinus orca; assembly: GCF_937001465.1. Taxonomy (NCBI): domain Eukaryota; kingdom Metazoa; phylum Chordata; class Mammalia; order Artiodactyla; family Delphinidae; genus Orcinus; species Orcinus orca. The sequence goes on from NC_064562.1 coordinate 121,331,472, forward strand.
CCAGAAAACCAAAACATAAAGAACAGAGCCAGTATTGTAACAAATTCAATGAAGACTTTAAAAATGGTCCAGGTCAAAAAAAAAAATCTTGACAAAAAAAAGAAACAAAGATCTGGGTGTTATGTGTGCTCATTGCTACTGTTACCCTACTTAAAAAAACAAAAACAAAAATCTACTTCCCACTTCCTGATAAGTAATAACACTTTCTGATGTGTTCTTAAAGTCTCATTTGGCATTAATCTAAATTCCACTCTTGTACCACAATGAAAACAGAAAGAAAAGTTAAAATTTCAAGTAAACCAAAAATGACAATACTTTTCAGAAGATAATTCTTAAGTGGAAATGGATACTGTTTAATTATGGTGAATAAAAGTTAGTTTGAGATTCAAAGATGCAGATGCAGGCACTTATTTTCTTTGGTCTACTTCAGGAATTAAAAGTTAAATAGAGATTAAATAGGTACTTGAGAAATTTGAATTGGATTTTCCCAAAGACAAAAATAAAATAAGGTAGCCAGACAGCTCTTGGGATATAACATTATATAGAGCAGAAATCCTTATTTATTTTAACATCATACTCTAAATTATTAATCAATTGGTTGACTCAATATTTGACTGTAGTTTATGATTAGTTTAAATTCTTAATAAAAATAATGTTACTTAAAATATGAGAACAAAAATAATCATAGTTGTAGTAATATATCAGAAGAGATAACAATTCTGTACTTCATTAATGATTCAAAATCTGGGTTCTGCACAAAACAAGCAGTAGAGCAAAGAGATTATTTTATGTTGAAACATTCTGGCAGGGTTACTTTAATTTTCTTAACTTACAGATTGTATTCTTAACTGCAACTTTTCCTTCCTAGAAATGTAACCTAAATACCTTTATGCCTTTAATTACCTTTGATATTCTCTATCCCTCTCATCCTTTCCTGTTTAATATTACTATGATCTCACTCTCTTCCAAATCCACTCAAAAAGCTGGGTTTCTGGCCTTTTTCTGACTTCCAGAAGTATTAGTTGATTCTCCATGGAACTGGGATAAGAAATTTTTACTGAAATCAGGCAAGTCACTTAACTTTCTGTGCTTTTGCTTGTCTGCTGGTAGAATGAGGATAATGTCTGTCTCTCTCCTGCCTTATATGGATACTGTGAGGGTAAATTTAATCAGTCATATAAAGTGGTTTTGCGTTCTGTATTCATGAGATCGTTTAACAGTATTTTATAGTGGTAACAATCAGAGGCCCTTTTATTTCAGTATTTACTACAGAGGGAATTTAGATTTGAAAATAGGATATTCAACACTAGAATACAGGATATTAGGAAGGCTGGAGGGTTGTTTTCCTCTGGAGATCTTGGAATCTGTAGGATTCTTCCCTCTGGATTTGTTATACCTATGATATAGGGAAGCTTGAGGTCCTTTCCAGTGGAGCCCTATAAAAATTCTTCCTCCATTCCTTCCAGGTCCCGTTAACATAGCAATATAGCAATGACTTGTTTAATGCCTCTTTCAGCTACTCTTTCTCTCCCAAGGCCAACTTGCATACTTTATGTCACCTGTTTCTAAGTTACAGACTCTGGAGGACAAGGTTCTTTTTTCTGCTTTTAGTGTTCCATGTCTGAATAGCAACATGTTGTAGATTGCAAAAATTACAAATGATTCTTAGGATTCGAAAGACAATCTTATTTACATTAAGAAAATCATTTTCGGGCTTCCCTGGTGGCACAGTGGTTAAGAATCCGCCTGCCAATGCAGAGGACACGGGTTTGAGCCCTGGTCCGGGAAGATCTCACACGCCGCAGAGCAACTAAGCCCATGCACCACAAATACTGAGCCTGAGCTCTAGAGCCCATGAGCCACAGTTACTGAGCCCGTGTGCCACAACTACTGAAGCCCGCGCGCCTAGAGCCCACGCACTGCAACGAAGAGTAGCCTCCGCTTACCACAGCTAGAGAAAGCCCACAAGCCCAACACAACCAAAAATAAAAATAAATTTAAAAAAAAAAGAAAGAAAAAAAAACATTTTCAAGTTACAACAACACCTGAGGTTGAGTTGGCTTTTCCCTTGTCACTTTCCAGAGCCACCACCTGCTTGGGCAACTCAACATGTCCTTATTTTTTTTACAAATGTGGGCACTTGACTCCCAAGTGTGATTAGATTACCTAAGAAATATTATATAGAACTGATGTGGGAGTTTAATTTTCCCCCGACTTATTTGATAACATTGTCCAACTCAGTGTCAGAAAACATTGTCCAACTCTCAGAACCCCAGTTACATCAGTTAGGATGAATTTTTAAGAGTAAAGTCTTAGATTGCAGTCAAACAGAAGAGGCTTGGAACATGTGACATTAAAGAGCTATGTTTGCTTTGCCAGTTGAGACATGTTTCTTTTTCTAGTTAAAGTAATGACTTAGGGGTTATTTTAAGGGCACTTTGGAGATCGTGTTGCAGGAATGTTAGAGAGTGAATTTTGAGTGTGATTTGCCCATTTGACCTTAATTCCAGCATCTGATTTTGGGGGAAAAAGAATCTGTCATTAATTGACTACCTGTGATCCTCACCTGAATTTTATTTCTTGAGCTGCCAAACCATATGTGGATGCTAGTGGCCAGTGGACCAAATGCGGCCCAGCTTCTTGTCACTGATCCATGTGAAGGTCAGAGAAACAATGCTGACTTTTGTGATTAAACTATAGCGACAACAGACACATTCTTTCCTACAAATCAGTGTCTCATCTATTTTTGATGTTTTGAGAAGATCATTCTAAAATAGACTACTAAAGATAGTCCACTTATTTTATTTCTTTCCTGACCTATTCACAGCAGATTGTGAAGGTTGGTGTGTGCTGGCCACTAAGAACTCACATTACAGTGAAGTGGGTTGTCAAAATGTGGGTCTGAAAATGAAGTTGGGAATCATTTTCCTCTAGTCTCAAGGTGGCTAAGTATTTTCTAATCTAATTTTTAGATGTAGAAATGAAATTCTTTAGATACTTCTAAAGTATATGATATTATAGGTATAAGATAACTTTGACAAATTTTATTTCTTTACTAAGATTTAATCATAACATTTCTGTCCTGTGTATCCAAAGAAAGCATTTGTTGGCTTGATGGTAAACACAGATTAAGTCCAGATTCCTCAGCCTTGTGCTCAAGGATAGTTAGGAATTGTAATTGTAACTGTATTGTAATTGTGTTCGGCTACAAGTAACACTGACACAAAGACCAGTGTCCTAAATTACTTGGATGGCCATTTAGGGTTAATATTATGACTTCCAGCTTTGCCTCTTTTCCATTTCAAGAGTCACCTCATGATCACAAAGTAGCTGCTGTAGTTCAGCCATGACTTCCATGTTCCAGGCAAGAAGACAGGAGCTACCTGTCAGCCACCTTTTTTTTTAAACATCTTTATTAGAGTATAATTGCTTTACAATAGTGTGTTAGTTTCTGCTTTATAACATAGTGAATCAGCTATACATTTACATATATCCCCATATCTCCTCCCTCTTGCGTCTCTTTCCCACCCTTCCTATCCCACCCCTCTAGGAGGTCACAAAGCACCGAGCTGATTTCCCTGTGCTATGCAGCTGCTTCCCACTTGCTATCTGTTTTACATTTGGTAGTGTATGTAAGTCCATGCCACTCTCTCACTTCGTCCCAGCTTACCCTTCCCCCTCCCCATGTCCTCAAGTCCATTCTCTACGTCTGCGTCTTTATTCCTGTCCTGCCCCTAAGTTCTCCATAACCAATTTTTTTCTTTTTAGATTCCATATATATGTGTTAGCATATGGTATTTGTTTTTCTCTTTCCAACTTACTTCACTCTGTATGACAGACTCACCTTTTTAAGTAGCTTTTAAGTTCCAAAAGCCCCACCCAATAACTTCTGATTACATACAATTGACCAGAATTTAGTCTCTTGGCTACCCAAATATGTCAGGGAGGATAGGGAATGTAATTTTCCATTGCTGACTCATTATCCCCTCCAGAAAAAAAAAAAAAAGCCATTCTGTTTTCAAGAAGAAGGAGAAAATAGTACTAGTAAGCACCCAGCAGTTTCTGCCACCAGTGCTTTTTAAGACCTGCCTTAGCCCTGTCTTTTGCTGCCATCCACTGTTCTAAGCACTTTGTACTGTAGCTCCACCAGAGCCGTGGTGCTCCCTGAGAACTCCCTTCATTGTCCTTCCCCATCCTTTGCTCATAGTTTGAAAGGCTTTGTCTCCCATCCCAACTATCTCTGCCTCTTACCTCTAAGGCGTTGCTCAGATCACATTTCCTTTTTTTTTTTTAACATCTTTATTGGAGTATAATTGCTTTACAGTGGTGTGTTAGTTTCTGCTTTATAACAAAGTGAATCAGTTATACATATACATATATCCTCATATCTCTTCCCTCTTGCGTCTCCCTCCCTCCCACCCTCCCTATCCCACCCCTCTAGGTGGTCACAAACCACCGAGCTGATCTCCCTGTGCTATGCGGCTGCTTCCCACTAGCTGTCTATTTTACATTTGGTAGTGTATATAAGTCCATGCCACTCTCTCACTTTGTCACAGCCTACCCTTCCCCCTCCCCATATCTTTAAGTCCATTCTCTAGTAGGTCTGTGTCTTTATTCCCATCTTACCCCTAGGTTCTTCATGACCTTTTTTTTTTTTCTTAGATTCCATATGTATGTGTTAGCATACGGTATTTGTTTTTCTCTTTCTGACTTACTTCACTCTGTATGACAGACTCTAGGTCCATCCACCTCACTATAAATAACTCAATTTCGTTTCTTTTTATAGCTGAGGAATATTCCGTTGTATATATGAGCCACATCTTCTTTATCCATTCATCTGTCGACGGACACTTAGGTTGCTTCCATGTCCTGACTATTGTAAATAGAGCTGCAATGAACATTTTGGTACATGACTCTTTTTGACTTCAGTCACAGTTATGATCTGCCCCTCCCCCCATCTTTTATCTCATCTCTCTATCATAGCCCTTGTTAGCTTTCAGCCAGTGTATTAAAGTTTCACAGTTAATTTTCAAATCCTCTGTGATTCCTTCATCACCCTCACTTGCCTAGCAGAATAATTGCGTGTATTAAATATTCAGTTCATGTTTATTGGACTGAACATCACATTGCAGACCTAATGCCAGCAAGATAATAGGAGATAGTCTTTTGTGCAACCGTTTTCAAAGGGTGTTCTTTTTGTAAGAGGAAAAAAAATTGGTTACATCAGCATTGTGAGTATCCTATTCCATTTAATACCTGTTGGCTAATATATAGGTCGTTGGTTACTTCAGTGAATAGTCTGTTGGGTAGACGTGCAAACAGCAGTTTGTTTGAAAATACTGGCTCCCTAAACATGTAAGAAACATTAACAGCCTGGGTCTCTTGGAATGAGGGCATTTGATGTGCCCCAGATTGGGGCACTCCACTGAGAACAAACAATGAGAAAGGGAGGGTGACAATAAAAACCTTTGTTCCTGAAGAGCACCTGAAAGTACTATAAGTGGATGCTCTTCAAGCTGGTCAGTGGGTCAAAAGGCAACACAGCCTGAGCGCCTCACATTTGTTTCATAAATAAACTTTTTCATGATTTTTAGTGGTACTTTCTAAACTTCTTTTTCATGTTTTTGAGATATTTTCAAATTCCAATTATTTGGGGAGGTTATTACCTAGACTTGCATTTAATTATTTTGAGGTGTTTACTTTTTCTTTTTTAATAATTTATTTTATTCAAGTGTAGTTGATATACTACTTTTTCTTTTTAAATATGGCCCTTTGGATGCCTCTGTGATAACTTGATTCATTCAGGTTGTATTCATATATAATTGTTAGAATTTATGCAACATCTTTTTTTAAGATTAAAGAAATTTCTTTCTAACTTGCATTTCTTGGTGATTGGGCCTGGAAATTACATAAAAGGTGGTTTATTTCTGGGACTTGCTTTTAAAACTGCGTATAAACCATCTACCAGGTATATAACTGACTGAAGCATAATACTGGAAGGCCTTCCTAGGTAGTGCATTTCTTCTCACAGATCTGAACAGAATTGTTTCCTGTTGAATGTCATGCCGTATCTAAAATCAGATTTTTATGAATTTCCCCATTGCATTTCTCTACCATTTATACTCTGCTCACCCTTTCTCTCTGCAAACTTTTGCATTAAATACCTACCGAGCAGCAGTAAGGATTAATCATGGTACAGGGTCCAGTTGGGGTGACAAATATACAGGTAGGAAAGGCCTGAAAGTAAGACTGGCAAATAAAGCCTGTGGAGTGCCAGGCGAGGGAAGGGTTGGTGAGAGTTGAATGAGGAAATGTAGAAAACACCAAAAATAACATGCACATCAGCTTCACAGGAGTGTTAGAGTTTTGAAGGGAATGTTTGAGAATTGTCCGAAAATGGGAGCATCTCCCAGAATGGAGAAGAGCATGGGCTAATGTGAGAGGGACTGGAGAACACAGGGTCACTGTTGACCCCACTCCACCTGGTCCTCAAGACCTGTCTGCTCTTCACTCAGGGGTTACTGAAGCCCATCCCTTCCTGTCCCAAGAACAAATCATGCCTTCTGCATGTCAGTTAGACTCCAGTCTATCCCACGTATCATCACCATGCTCACGTTCCCAGAGTTTTTATTTTATCAGGTAATCCTCCTGATGATGATGAAGTTTTCATTTATAGATAAAGTATATAATCCTCAATCTGAAATTTAGGGAACATCATCGTCTGGTACCGCTCACCTATGATTGCCCACCTCTTACTCTTCCCCCAGCATTTGCCCATCTCTTTAGCTTGACAGGCCTCCCCAGTGTTCTCTAAATAAATGATGGCCTGTTTGGCTCTACAGTTCTCTATGCCTTGGGTGGTCCGCTCTCTTCTCTGTCTCCCCTGGCTTCAAGATCCAACTCAAGATCTCTCCTTCGAGGTTTTCTGTGCAACTCTGTATGGATATGCTTGTGTGATGATTTCTTCCCGAATTTCATATGTGCCACCAATTTTGCTCATACATAAATATTGCCTTGAATTTAAAACATGATTGTTTTGTCTCTTCGTCTAGATTGTAAGCTCTATGAGACCAATGACCACACTATACAATTATTTTTCATCTATTTTAGTATCTGGTGTAGCACGATATGTATATTTGGTATAGAGTGATTTCTCAATCTGGCACCATCACGTTTTGGGCTGGATAATTTGTTTCTGTCAGGGGTTATCTGAGCATTGTAGGATGTTTAGCAGCATCCCAGTATTCTACCCACTAGATGCCAGTAGCACCCTCTTCCCAGCGTGACAATAAAAAATGTCTCCATTTGTGCTAAATGCCCCATACACAGCAAAAATACCCCCTGCTGAGAATCGCGGTATAAACGGAATAAATTCTAACCAGTATCTTGGTAGGAATTGGAGACTGTGAAAAGATTTGAGTGATGATGATTTATAGCATTTTGGGGTCTTGAAGGAAGACAGACTCAGTTGATGGAAGACAGGAAATGTAAAATAGAACTTTCTATTTTCTGTGATAGGCTGTAGGAAGTGTATTATAGATTGATGAGCAATTACGATGCAACTTAAGGTTAAGAATGGGCAAAATGACAGAAGTATTCTTAAGTTGAGGTTTCAAAAATATTTAGTTTTAGTTTTTAATTCATTTTGAACCATTTTATTCTTGGAAATACCATTTCCAATAAAATATTATTTAATGGGAAATTTATTTGGAGTTCATACTTAACTGGTATCTTTGGATTAAGAAGTATGTTTTGAAGCATATTTGAGAAAATGATTTTGAAAGTATGGGTGCAGGTTATTATAAAGGGATAACTATTGACAAACATCAGTTGTGTTTATGCATAGTTTTCCAATTTTTCTTCTATTTGGCTATTTGAGTATTGTCCTCAAGTTTAGCAAAATTTTCAGCCCCAAGTAATACACCACACACACACACACACACACACACACACACACACACACACACAACACATGTGTGTGAGTCTGTAGTCTAGACAATGTTTACTGCTCCAGTACACAATGATATTGTATATTTCTATTACTCTATTGTAAGTTCTTAGTTTTTTCTTTTATTATAAAACTAGTACATGACGTAGATTCTACTTGGTTGACATGCTCCTGACCTAGAAATAATGCATGATATCCTTTTTTCACAGCTGTGTGCCAGCCACAGTGCAAACACGGTGAATGCATCGGACCAAACAAGTGCAAGTGTCATCCTGGATATGCCGGCAAAACCTGCAATCAAGGTAGGGAAACTGTGTGACACAAGTAAACAGTCACAAGCCCTCTCTACTCCTGCCTCATATAAAAATTTAAGTTCTCATGCAAACCACTTTTCTATAACTGTTGTCACCAAATATATGAGATGCCATTTTGCTGAAAGACAAAAATATAATAAGGGTAAATCTTTTAAAATCTGTTTAATCAGAGTGCAATTAAAATAATTTTATACTTTTATTCACTATTAATAATGAAAATGGATTTTGAAAAAGAGAATTGCAGCATCAGTAACCTTAGAAGCCTTACATTCTGCTTCTCCTTGTTCTTCCACTAACTAGTTGGGAAGCTTTGGCAAATTGATAGCCTCCTTGGATCTCTGTTAGATGAAAACACTTTAATACTCAGAGTCAGGTAGGAGGTTTGGCTTGAAATTTTGAGGTCCCTTCCAACTCTGAGCTCTTTGATCTTTGTGATTAAATTCCTTTCAACTGTTGACCAGTTTGTAATGTTCCTCTGAGAAGGATTTTGATTAACTTAGCAAGTTATTTTTAATTGGCGTCAGATGCTTATAAAAGCAAATCATTATTTAGCCCTCACAGTGCTTGGGTATTTTACATATATTATCTATTTTCATCACTACAATAGCATTAGGAGGTAGAGTGTTATTTATTATAATAAGCTATAAATAATATTTCATTTTTCATTTGAAGAGACATCAGGGATATTCAGTGTCTTGTCCAAGTTCACAAAAGTAGTTGGTAAAAGATCTGCTGTGTCAACTTAGAGCAATTGTCTGTATAACTCCTGTTCTTTCTACCAGTGTAGTTTTGGATGAAGAAAACGTCATTGGAAATGTGATCCTCTGACGCATGCTGCATTACAAGGCTGACAAGACTTGTCTTTTTCATTAATTTCAACCAAAAACTTTCTACCATTAGGTGTTAAAAAGAAAAATACAGAAATAAAGAAAAGATAGGGTTAGATTTCACTAGAAAGATGCAAGGAAAGAAGAGTAAAATTTTTCACTTATTCCTTAAAGTAATATTCCCTAGCATTTTAAATTTTTATTTATTTATTTGGCTGCGTTGGGTCTTCGTTGCTGTGTGCGGCTTTCTCTAGTTGCAGCGAGCATGGGCTACTCTTTGTTGTGGTGCGCGGGCTTCTCATTGCAGTGGCTTCTCTTGTTGTGGAGCACGGGTTCTACGGCACGTGCGCTTCAGTAGTTGTGGCTCATGGGGTTAGTTGCTCCGTGGCATGTGGGATCTTCCCGGACCAGGCATCGAACCTGTGTCCCCTGCATTGGCAGGCGGATTCTTAACTACTGCACCACCAGGGAAGTCCTTTTCCTAGCATTTTAAATGTCAAATGAAAGAGTTATGTAGGGTCTAACTGTCCCATAGATACATAGTTGGCCTCACCTGATACAGAAATAATCTTGTTGAAATACTCTTATTCTTCAGTATCTGATACTCCTTTAAGTGTGTCATGTAAACTCATGATTTATAGACATAGTTTTCACAAGAATTAGGAACACTGAAATTTGAAAGTATATGTAATTGTTCCTGACCCAGATGAAATCCATGTTAGTAAAATGTGACGTGTCCAATGGTAGGACAAGCTGTTTATTCTAAAGTGTGTTCTTTAGTATCAGCTACTTGACTGATAGCTGATATTTTCCAAAGTTTCTTTTCTAATAACATATTTTTTAACTTGGAATTTACCTAACATACGTGGGTAGTATTTTCAAAATAAGTGGGGTTCTTATTATCTCAGTTCACTCTTTTAAAAACCCATTTGATTTTTCCTCTCCAGTGTAAGTTCTCAAGTAGCAGCATGTTCAGTTCTGATTATTGAGTTGTCAGTGTTCATCTGAGAGTGCCAGCATGCTTCTTTTTTTTAAGTGCTGAATGTAAACCATCAAAGGTTCCCTTAATATGTCAACACCATAAAACTTTGTTGTCCTGGTGCCAGGAATGTATACATAGAAGACTTATTAAAAGCAGCCACTGTTGAGATTGCAGAGAAATTCAGTTACATTTATTTGCAGGAACTACCTCAACTTTAATGTGCTTCAGACACTAAAACTATCATTGGAACATGGATCCATCTCTGGGTATCTCTTATTTTCAGAAAACCAGTTTGCCATGTACTTTACCCTGCAATACATACCCATTTCTCTTAAGAAAAATATAATATACTGAGTTGAAATCTTGCCTCCCAAAACTAAATATAGTTAGGGGGAGGAGGATTTTATTAGTGGCAAAATGGGATTTGACACCTGTAAAAATAGTGCTGCCACTGAAGATGTAATTTCAGGTTCAGTCTTGAATATAAAATTCCAGTCCATATTAAACCTATGTGTTTTAATCATCTCTTTCTTTTCCTTCCTTACCATAAAAGCAATTGTGGCAAGTTCTTGATGGGAAGGTTTATGTTCTTTGAGAGCAGGAACCCTTTGTGGGGTCCCTCTGATTTCTAGGTTCCCGAAAACTTTTATCAAAATGATTTGCAGATGATAAGTGCACATTAAATATTTGCTTAGTGACTGTTTCATATAATGGCTTTTGGTCCTGAACACTATAGGAATGGGAAAGAATTCCATGGAGTTGTCTGGTATAGCTCCTTAGTCTCTGAATCGTGGACTATCTGTCAGAGTGAGAGAGGCAGCCAGGAGTGAGCCAGGTAAGTGGGAGAGCTGTCCAGAGACCCCCAGAAACGTTATTAGAGCAAATTGTCTGTATCTGCTATATAACAAATTAACTTAGACAGTTTTTTATTCAGACCATACATTTTAATAAAATGGAAAACATGCCTCAGAGATATGGGAAGTCAAATATGTTTCTTTTTTTTTTTTTTTAAGCACAGAGGTTTTGGCGGCGGTGTTGTTTGTTTGTTTTGGTTTTTTTTGTTTGTTTGTTATTTTTTGGCAGGGCCACGAGGCATATGGGATCTTAGTTCCCCGTCTAGGGATCAAACCTGTGCCCCCTGCAGTGGAAGCGTGGAGTCTTAACCAATGGACAGTCAGGGAAGTCCCTAGTTTCTTTTTTCTTGAGGAGAGAAATGTTAAGAAGAGGTATACTTGAAATAGTTAATTTCCACAGAACTGGAAATTAACATTTGATTAAAAGTAGGTTTTGGTATAAGGCAAAAATTATATCCGCTAAAAATTGTGTTGCGAGCTGTGTGCTTTAGGAACTCACCCCCTGGGAACTTGCTTGGATGAGTGAACAGCTTGAGCAGATGAGTGCTTTCAGAGCTGCCTGGGGAGCAGCAGGCATAGCAGGGCAGGCCCACTGTGGAACGGGCTTAAGTTAGCAGACTTGTTACAAGATTAGTGTGAATCTGCTGATGGTGACTTTTGCTTGCCTCTGAGTTATTCTCCGGATTTGCCATAGCCAGATCATGTATCAAATCATGGCCTTGGACTGACCATATTCTGTAAGGCACAAGGTACCTTTCGTGGTAGATGAAATTCTAACCTGAACCCTGGCAAGATTTGGTTTTTCCCACCTTACTTTCTCTGGTAATTTTTTTTAAAATAAATTTATTTATTTTATTTATTTTTATTTTTGGCTGCTTTGGGCCTTCGTTGCTGTACGCGGGCTTTCCCTGGTTGCGGCAAGCCGGGGCTACTCTTCATTGCGGTGCTCAGGCTTCTCATTTCAGTGGCTTCTCTTATTGCGGAGCACGGGCTTTAGGGGCGTGGGCTTCAGTAGTTGTGGCTCGTGAGCTCTAGAGCACAGGCTCAGTAGTTGTGGTGCACAGGCTTAGTTGCTCCGCGGCATGTCGGATCTTCCCAGGCCAGGGCTCAAACCCATGTCCTCTGCACTGGCAGGCAGATTCTTAACCACTGAGCCACCAGGGAAGCCCTCTGGTAATTTTAATTCATTCAGATTTCCCCCCTCCTTGAGTCTCTGTACCCATACAAATCTCCTCAGCTAAAAAGGGATACTATTATAGATAATAATCTTTTTCATAACTTTCCCATTAGAGAATAATTTGGGGTATGTAATATACCATATCATTGCATATTTTCAGGAATGAAAGATGTTCTTTTGAATTTACAGCATGCTTTATAATAATTTCAGAAGAAATAATTTATAAATATCAATTATTAATGTTTTGACATGGTTTATGTTTCACGTGTTGAATTCCTTACCCCAAGGAAAGAATCGGTATCTTATAGCACAGAACCAGACGGTAAACTTTGGTGAGCTAGTTAAGCCTCAGTTGATTGCTTTCCTTAGCACAATAGTCGAAGTGCTTTAACCCTAATATTAAGGGAGTTTCTTAAGGCCTTAGTGTTTGAATGATATGTGGTTTCAACCCCAGGAACCAATGTTCATTTAATTTGGAAGTTTACTGGCTGTTAATAATACGAAGTCTTGAAACAGGATGGGATTACCTCTTTGACTCTACTTTGGGTCTCACCCATCTTATAATATTTTGGTTGGGTAATAATGGCCACAGTTACCATTTTTTGCAGAAAGCATCTTATGTATATTCTTCTCTTTTTTTTCCAGCTCCAGATATCTCAGTCCTATCCGTCTTTGCATGGGGTGTCTTATGTATATTCTAATTAAATGTGACCTAAATGTGACATAGTTCTTACACTTGAATTAAAACATCCATGATCTATTGTGTTATTTATTTAAATGAGATCTTTACGCAAATCATAAATTTATGCATAATTCTGGAGTGTTTTAAACTATTGGACAACACAATAAGATAGGAAAAGATTTTAAATTGGTCCTATAAGACCTAGGTGTACCTAAACAGAGCAGGTTGATAATAATCCATTTTTACATAATCTGTTGTTCTGAGTTTTCTGTCTGTGTTGATGACTAAAATCATCTTTTGAAAAAGGACCATCTCCTTTCTGGTGCTTAAAAAAATCGATATGAGGATGTACGTGGATGTTAACTTATAATGTTTGTGTGTTCTTGGGACACAAAATAGCAGTGATAAATTTTAAGGAACAGAAATTAAAATTAAAAAAGAGAAACCAGAAGAACTAGAAACTAATTTTTGTAAAGTATCTAAAGCATTCTTTTTGAACTCCACCAACTTTATGTAATTGTTTAATATACACTTATAAAGATTTTTAGGGCTAAAAATGACATCAGTTCAAAGTTGACTCTTATTACCTTCTTCCTGGTGTGAAGACGAACACTTGTACCCAACTCCTCTTGACCAAGGCAGTGAACAGCCTCTTTCACAACCCCTGGATCATCAAGCCACAAGTTTACCTTCAAGGGGTGAGCGTGCATTATCTCAGGTGGTCTGCTCCTCCCACCTGCACGGCTTCCTGCAGTGCTGTCACTTCTTGCCAATGTTCTGAAGACTCACCCCCGGAGTACCTAGTCCTCCACATTCCTGAGCATGTGAAGCAAGTAGCAGGAATTGGTGCTGATTCTCTGTGCTCTACAGCGCCTGGAGCCTCCACTGTCCTTTCCCTGCCTCAAGTATCCGTTGCTTTTCTTCTTCTTCTCTGGGTTTCAAAATGTTTTCTAAAAAATCAGATAACAAAATAACTTTTGTTTTCCTGTGTAGGTGAAGTCAGGAATTCCAAAGCACCTGAGATTGGGGTTTTGATGACTTTCGCTAAATAGATTTTAGAAGCGCTCAAGTCCTCTTCCCCATGACCACATTTGGGGTGTAGAGTTTTTAGGTCACTTGGAAATCAAACCATACATTAGCTTCCTTCTTTTGGTGAACATTTTGTGATACTAGAAAGCCTGAGTTCTGGTTCTAGCACGGCGCTGAAGTAGCTCAATGATTGAGAGCAAGTCTTAGCAAAACAGTTCGTAATATAAGGAGAGTAACCCCTGCTCTCTTCACCTACAGGACTGGTGTGACAATAGAAACACCAAAAGTATTAATGTCATTAGGCTGGAAGATTTTGTAGAAAAATTAGGTGGCAGTATGACTCTACAGTATTTCTAAAAGACTTTATTCCTCACTCACTCATACATTTAGGAACTTAGAATGACTGAATTAAACTCATTTAAATTATCAATTACTGTTTCTGCTCATAGGGAGCTTGATGCATTTGGATCAAGAAATTAGGGCAATGGGATGAATTTCAGAATCATTGAAAATTTATTTTTTTTCTTTTAAAAAAATTTTTTATTGAAGTATATAATTAAAAATTTAAAGAGTAAAAGTTATGGCAGTTGACATATTGAGATCTGTTTGCCTGTGACCTCCACTTGAGTCAGATAAAATGTAAAAGCTTAGACTTCTGAGACATTGCACAGTTTAAGCCGCAAAGGGAAAAAAAATGGTCTAAATTACATTAAATGAATGAAAGATTATTTTCCTTAAAAATCCATTGGGTTATCATATCAATTAATCTCTTCCAGATTTTCAAGCACTTTTCAGTGTCTGCATGCTAATAAAATTTCTGATTCTTTTTTCTTCCTGAAGTGTAATTATAATGCTGCGCAGCTTGCATTTTTTGTTCTGAACCAGCCCCTTCCCCTTCTCTCCCAACCCAAGCTCCTGAATTCACCAACTTGCTAAAATATACTCCTGACTGGAATAGATGCTCTTTAAGAATTGTATATACAACAATTTAAGCATTTGAATATAAGTGGTTTAATTGTAAAGTCTGTCCTTGATGTAAGATAGGTACATGATAGAATTCATTAGTTTTGTTTGTTTGTTTGTTTGCGGTACACAGGCCTCTCACTGTTGTGGCCTCTCCCGTTGCGGAGCACAGGCTCCGGACGCGCAGGCTCAGCGGCCATGGCTCATGGGCACAGCCGCTCCGCGGCGTGTGGGATCCTCCCGGACCAGGGCATGAACCTGTGTCCCCTGCATCGGCAGGTGGACTCTCAACCACTGCGCCACCAGGGAAGGCCGAATTCATTAGTTTTTTATCATAGATTTTCCTTATAGGGTATGTTACATCACAAACTTCTAGAAAAAAGAGCAAGATTTAAGTAAATTTAAAATAAAGACACTAAAGTTTTCTTCCTACATTCTCTTATCAACTTTTAAGATTGATTTGAGAAAGTGAGATCAAGAGTAATTGTTCTCTACATTTTGCTTATTATTATAGGAGCATTTACTATAAATTGGAAGTGTCATTTTTGAATTTCTGCCTTAATCTGATAGTAATAAAACTGTCACTAGGTCTATAATCCAAGACATTTTGGAAGCAGCAAGTATTAACTCAATTTTATAAGGCATTTGGTCAGTAAGAAAATAAGGTATAATAATCATAGACTAGAAAATTGAGGAAAAAGTTCATCACCAGAACACCAGATGCTTTTAATCTTTTGAAGCTTCCTGCTTTATCAAAGTTCTGATATTTGGTAAAAATTGATCATTGCTGACTATTATGGAATCCTATTTCATCGTTTCTGCAGTGGTTTTGTAAGGGTCAGTGGGAAGTTTTTAGGAGACACATGCGTGTGGTCGGTGGCAATGGTAGCAGTCACGGGGGACCTCGGCAGCAGCCAGCTAACTATTAGGGAGTGTCATCCAGCCCGTCACCGACTGTTAGAGTGCGGCTTTCTCAAATTGCTTTCAGCCTATCTGGATACTTACGTGTCAGTTTATTAATAGTAAAATAGCCAACAAGCATCTCTACATTTGCCCACTGAATGCTGCCTGTTTATTTCCATTTCCATATTTCATAGGTGATTCTCAGGTTGGTTTGGGTCTTTTTATTGGAATTATGACATCTTATCGATTTTACATTTCCTTTCAGTTTCATGATTCTTAACCCCAAAGTGCTTTTGCTTATGGGAAGGGAAAGATAAATTTGGATTGAAGACCACCAGCAACCCCAGTCTGGATCATAAAGACTCTCATAGCCATCCTAAGGGGCCCTTTATCAGCCAAGACTGGAGTGGCCTCAGCTTTAGTTCATGGCCATAGTGTCTGAAGAAATTTCCATCAGCGTAAATACACCTTGTATGGGAGCTGCCTGGAGCTATAAATATCTAACCAGTTCCCATCAGGAACACACGGAAGTTTCTGAAGCTTGTTAAGAATAAACTTAAGGGTTCTTAATTGACACATTTTATATCCATCAGTATCCTACCCTTGAGGTACAGGATTCAGTCTTACTCTGTTATTTGTTGTACTATTCTGTTATATTTCTACTTAAGTACAAAAGAATATTTAAAACACAAAGCCTTTCTCTAACAATATATTCAGATTTAAATACTATTTACTATAATGTCAATCAGGGATTTTTCAAAGCCAGATGTGAATCTGCAGGGACATATTAGGCATGATAATTAACTCCTCTTAGAACATGAGAAAAGATTCCCTGACTCTAATTTTTAATAAATATTAAAATACAAGGTAGAAGAATATGAGAAGTGAAGTGAATACCCTTGACTGGGCAAGAGAGTATGACGTTTAAAATTAAAGAAAGCATAGGAGATGATGAAGGCGTCTGGTTTATTTATGTAACCTCGGCAGGCTTCACCCAGCTGCAGATCTGCTTACAGTTGTGTGAAGGTTAGAAAAAAGGCCAAGTTGGCAAGATTTAAATTTGGTTAGATTTGAAAACAACTTGCAACTAGATATATCCTTATTTCTGATTTGACGACATGGATTAGTAGATAATTAAATTATGCTAATCAGGTACTTACGCTGGCCGTGCAGACAAAATAAACATGTCATTTCTTCTTAATGAAGTCTATATTTTGGACATTACTGTTTCAGTGTATATTTGTCATTATGAGATTTATTTTCACTTGAGGCAGTGTTCAACTTGAGTTGGAAAATTCTCAAGTTTATTTACTCACTTCATATTGATATTTAAACCAATAAACGTGAAATACATAATGATAATCTATTATCTATTATCCACTAGTATTTCTTTATGCCCTTCCTAACTGCAGAATGAATGAAACTATGATGTTGGAGGGTCTTTTTTTTTTTTTTTAAGTTTATTTTGTGACTCAAATGCTTTACTAAAGTAGGAGACTGACATTTCTTCTTTAATCTGAGATCAATATACACTTTATAAGATTGAACAAGAGGAACCTCAGTATTGATCACTCTAATTCAATGAGCTTCTATCCTCTGAAAAAAAGAGCTTTTCTTTGGGAAGGTCAAAGCAGTCTAGTGTTAAAAATCCATGTACTTTCTGTAAACTAAGATAGGCTCACACAGTATGTTCTTTAAACAGAGACAGGAAGAAATTGAAATAGGAAGATCACATTGTCAGGAGTGAATCTAGTAGTATCACCCAGATATTTTGAGGTTCTGGAGTCAGAAAGATGGTTTGTGCTCTGCTCTTTCTAGGGAGGATAAGCCACGTGTCTGTGAGGGGAATCTTCCCAACTGTCCTTTGTAAACAGAGATCACATGCACTACATTACTTAAGCTTCAGAAATTCACACGGCCTTCCATTATTATAAGGCTTTCGGTCACCTCTGATAGGAAACTCCTGGTGGCCCCCAGTGTAACCAGCATTAAAACGAAGACACTGTGAACAGACTCTGTCTCTTATGTAAATGGCTGGTTACTATAGCTTGACTGACTCCTCTTCTTCATTCTTCGGAATAGAGAAGCATTTTCAGTGGTTTGCTTTAATGTTGAGGCTTTGTCAAATTTCTGCTTCAACCCCCATTCTTTTCAGATTTAAACGAGTGTGGCCTGAAGCCGCGGCCCTGCAAGCACAGGTGCATGAATACTTACGGCAGCTACAAGTGCTACTGTCTCAACGGATACATGCTTATGCCGGATGGATCCTGCTCAAGTATGTCAAGAATCTTAACTGCTTTGGGCTTGACTTCATGCTGTGCTCTGGGAGTGTGTGAAAAGTGGCCTCCTAGCCCTCCTCCTAAACAGGATGTGAGCACGTGTTTGTATGTGTGCCTAAGGAATGGAAAATCAAAATAAGAGTTGCCCATTGTAGATGTCTAACATTCTTTTGTCAGGGGTGCCAATGTTAAATTGATTCGGAAATGGTCTTTAGAACAAGACTCACAAAACTAATGTATTTTCTAACGTTTTTCCTAGCACTTTTCTGCTTGTCTTCTATCTGGGCATAGAACTATTCCATGTAGAAAAAGAACATTGGTGACCATTTGAGGGCTATTGTGCTCTTGGTAAGGATGGACACTAAATTATTTGCTGGTAGAGAATCCATCCAGCCTGGTGATTGAGTATAAACCGTCCATAAGTACCTCCTCACTTCATTTTTTTTTTTTTTTTTTTTTTTGCGGTACACGGGCCTCTCACTGTTGTGGCCTTTCCCGTTGCGGAGCACAGGCCCCGGACGCGCAGGCTCAGCGGCCACGGCTCACGGGCCCAGCCGCTCTGCGGCATGTGGGATCTTCCCGGGCCGGGGCACGAACCCGTGTCCGCTGCATCGGCAGGCGGACTCTCAACCACTGTGCCGCCAGGGAAGCCCCTCACTTCATTTTTACATTTCTTTATAGTAGTCTGAAGACTAAGTTTTTTTCTTAAAAAAAAACCTACTTCAAATTTTAAAAAATGATTATAATAACATAAAAGTAGATTTCATGTGTGTCTTTGTAAGAAAGAAATGGATGGTGTTTCCTACTATCATTTTGATGTGTTTATAAAACAGACAATGGCCTGAAATTCTCTGCAGGCTGAACATTGAATTGAGATTGTGGTTCTATGATATCCAACAATTGATGACTTGATTTTTAATTTTACTGAACTGTCAGTTAAATTGGTTAATTATCAATCAGTTAATTATCAGTTGTCTCTCCCTAACTGGGTTGCATTTTATAAAATAAAAAAGGTTAGCTAATTTTATTTATCATTGCATATTTAGCATGGAACTTTTTGCAATAAGGTGAGTTCATGTTTATTAACATGTGGCAGTGATGCTAGAATCCTCTAACATTGTACAACTCAGTGGGAAATCTGCTGTGCCTGGAGAAGTTTAATGGATGGTTGAGACAGTTACTTGGATGCCTTAGTTAAGACCAGCACTTAACATGAGTAATCTGGAAAAATACCTCAATGCTCCAATTTCCTTGGCCACTGGAAAAGCTTCCAGATAATCTCTCTGAGATAAAGTTTTACATTTGTCTGCTATTTCTTCAAATACATTAAAGGTCTTCCCCAGATGCTAACAGAGCTGGTTCCCTTCTTAATTATCCCTGAGGGAAGAAGGTCTTTGTGTTCTTCCTCCTATTTTTGACTTTCTTTAGACTGTTGGAGAACTAAGCCCTTTTCATCTGCATTGTTGATTCAGTGTCACTGATTTCAGGACAAGTAGAAAACATAGTTATATTAGGTACAGAGTATGCCCTCTGCCTCTCTCAGACAGTCACTGTCTTTCCAGGTGCCCTGACGTGCTCCATGGCAAACTGTCAGTATGGCTGTGATGTTGTCAAAGGACAAATTCGGTGCCAGTGCCCCTCTCCTGGCTTACGGCTGGCTCCTGATGGGAGGACCTGTGTGGGTGAGTTGTAAAATCAAGCATCTCTATCAGCAGTCTCTCTAGGGTAAGGAAGAAAGTGAAATGTGATGGCAGGAAGGAAAAAGGGCAGTTACTTAACATCAGGTAATTAGCTATCCTTTAGACAATATCAGATGTCTCAGAAGGGGACCTCTCTCTGTGAAAAGACCGTGGAAACTTTGTTTCCAAAAAAAAATGAGGGACAGGAGGAAGCTTCAGGCAGAGGAAACCACACGTGCAAAGGCATCGAAGTTTAGAGGGAGCATAATATTCAGGGAACAAGAAGAGCTCAGTATTTCTAGGACGTAAGAGGCAATGAGTATTGAAGCTGAGCTGGTAGACAGGGCTAGACTGTATGTATTGCACTAAAGGGTTAGGTTTTTTTTTTCCCCCCTGTAAATTAGGAAGGCAGTAAAAGATTGTGGTTAAGAGTCTGGGCTTTGATTTTAAACCTGGCTCTGCCATAGACTTGATATGTAACCTTAGGTAAGAGGCTTCCTTTCTTGGCGCTTCAGTCTTCTCATCTTTAAAATGGGAGTAATGTCCTTGTGAGGATTGAATGAGATCATGAACGCAAAGAGCTTAGCACGGTACCTCACATGTAGTAAGCACTGAATGAATGGAGGTATTTGGGGGCTCAAGAGATATTTACTGAGTATTTTCTATATACCAGGCACTGTGCTAAGTGCTAGGATATAGAGTAATGGACAAAGCAGACAAGATTTCAGTCCTCTGGAAGAGGCAGAAAAGAAAGAAATATTCAGTAAAATTACAAACAATGCCAAGTGTTAATATGAATAACTAAGGGAGTAAAAAACAAAAAGGATCTATTTTAGAAAATAATGGTCAAGGAAAGCCCTGAAGTTAGACATGGACCATTGGCCACAGGAAGAATCAGCCAAGCTGGTGAACACGTTGCAGAGCACTGCAGTGAAAGAGAGGTTGGTCTGTTTGAGGTTCTGAAAGAAAGAAAACCATATCCTTAAGTACAGAGTATGGGGTGGGGGGTGGCTTGAGATACAGCCAGTGAGGTGGGTGAGGACTGTTTATTACAAGGTCGTCAAAGACGTGATGAGGAATGAGGAATGAATTCAGAAAGCAAGTAGAAACAGTTGAGAGTTTTGAGCATGGGAACAATCCCTTCTTATGTCTTGATAAAATCATTTGTTGACAGTTGAGTGGGAATGCTTTGGAGAGGCTAAGATTGGCAGGGAAAAGGCCAGTTTGGAGGCTCTTGGAATAGTCTATCCTGGGAGATGGTGGCTTGGGCTAGGGTAAAGGCAGTGGGTGAAGAGCAGAGTAAATGAGTTCAAAGAATTTGTGAGAGGTAGAATCAGCTGAGGTTAAGGGAAATATGGTTGTCAAGGATGACTCATGTTTCTAGTTGAAGCAACTGGGGGGGGGATACAGGTGCAGTACATGCTGAGATATGGTACAAGAGGAGGACGGCTTGGCTTGGAAGGATGAGTTGAAATTTGGAGATATGGGATTTATGTTGCCTGTCAGGGCAACCAGCTGGATAACATTTATGATGAGCCACTACGTGCGCACAACCATTTGCAGATAGTAGTGTATTTTAAAAGCTCCTCCGTCTGAACGTGCTGTTGCCCTTCCTAAGACGCATTGGCTTATGTTTCTAGACATTGATGAATGTGCTACTGGAAGAGCCTCCTGCCCTAGATACAGGCAGTGTGTCAACACTTTTGGGAGTTACATCTGCAAATGTCATAAAGGCTTCGACCTCATGTACATTGGAGGCAAATACCAATGTCACGGTAATGAACCCCAGCCCTTGCTTTGTGTTGTTTTTTCCTGTGGAGCGGAAAGGTCTCTTAATTATGGTGATGACTGGGATGTCAAGGGCAGGGGAGGGTACTGGCATTAAATTAAACAAACAGAAGTGAAACTCAAACACTAGCAGTTCTGGGCGCACACTACTTTATTTCTTCTCTTTATCTGCCAATTTTATGTGAACCTTCACATTGCAAAAAAAAAAATTTTATTTGAAACTGTGTATTTTTGGTGTCATATTTATCATAAAATAATCATATTTCTTTTATGTGTAATCATATTTATCTCCCAAATAAACCTCTTCTTTTCCTACTTCCTGATGCAGATATAGATGAATGCTCCCTTGGTCAGTATCAATGCAGCACCTTTGCTCGATGTTACAACGTACACGGGTCCTACAAGTGTAAATGTAAAGACGGATACCAGGGCGACGGACTGAATTGTGTTTGTGAGTCATGCTTGTCTCCCAGCTCCAAATTCCAGCAGGAAGTACAAGATTACCCAAAGGCCATTACTAGGAAAGATAAGGAACAAGATTAATTATCAAACGAATATCACTTTTCATATCTAGTAATACTAGTCCGTGATTTCCACAAACAATAAAATCACTTGCTCAGTAATTTTTAAAAATTAAAGACTCAGTAATACATTCTAATCTTAAAAGCATTCAGTTCCTTGACTAAACTCTCTCAGTAGCTTCTCCTTAGCTGGTACGAAATTATAGAGCCCTCCTTGAGAATTTGATTTTAAATCTATGTTTGTCATTAACATTAGATTATAATAGTGGGATAATCTGAATATATTCTTTCCTCTGTTTTATGCCTCCAATTCTGCTCTTAAAAAATCATTTCCATATTTATTTTCTCTACATTCAGAACTGTTTTGCTTTTTAAATTTTTATAAGCTCTATTTGTAGTATGGCTATGTATGTCAGTAGATAAACATTAAAAAAGTACCCTCCAAGATGAAAGTTTCACAAACCACAGGCCACAATTTAGCATACATTTCATGCAACGATAGATCATTTTTTAAATTTCTGGAGTAAAATATTTACTGAAAATCATGGGGCATAAAATCATGAGGATTAAAGGATTTTTGAAGGGTCATGTAGTTATACTCCCAGTCTGGAATATATGCTTACAAGAAGATTAAATATTAATTCCTTTCGGTGAATGCAATCAAGGACAGAGTTTCCACAGGTGATCTTGGTGACCTCTGAAATTTTTTTTTAAAAAGCAATTGTATAAATTAGTAAAGGGGAAGGAAAACCAAATATAAAACAGTGAGTAGAACATTTAATGTAAATGTATTTGTGTGAATTTAATTTATATAAAGTGTGGAAGGGAAAACTATTAGTCTTCAGACAATTCTAAACATGATTTTATAATATACACATACCATGGAGACACATAACATAGACTCTAAATATACATTTCTCATATTTTAAAATTTTAAAATATCTCTGCATTTAAAAATCTCATTGATTCTTCTCTTTCCACTTTACAAATACTTAAAACATTTTATGTTTCAGATGATACATTTCATTACAGAAAAACAATATAATTTTTGTGTATATCCACCAAATAGATATATGTGTGTATGAATATATATGTGTATATATTACATATACACACACATACTAATTTTTTTTGGAAAACAGCCTGACTTAACAGTAGGGGAGTATTCTCAATGTGAAAAGTAAGCCAGTTGGCATGAGGTATTTTGATGTGTTTGTTTTTTACAATTTGATATTTTACTTCTTAAGGTGAGAGGGTTGTACACTAATTTAAATACATTTACTGTTTTAGATATTCCAAAAGTCATGATTGAACCTTCAGGTCCAATTCATGTACCAAAGGAAAATGGTACCATTTCAAGGGGCGATGGAGGACACAGTAATTGGATCCCTGATGTCAGAAGTACTAGGTGGCCTCTGAAGACACCCTATGTACCTGCTGTCATTACCAGCAGGCCCACCTCTGAGCCAACAGCAAGACCTGCCCTGAAGCCAGCGCCACAGCCTGCCCCACCCACAGAACTCAGAACACCTCCACCAGCAGCAGCCCCAGGAGGACCAACCACCAGCCTGACAAGTGTAGCACCAGTTGCCACTGTGTCTCCAAGAAGGATTACAGTTGACAACAGGATACAGACAGAGCCTCAGAAACCCCGAGGAGATGTGTTCAGTGAGTCATAAACGTTACCACATTTTTTTGAGGGTTTTTTTCCCAGTTTTATTGAGATGTAATTGACATACAGCACCGTATACGTTTGTGGTTTGGCTTATCCGTATCATGAAATGATTACCACAGTATGTTTAGTTAACATCCATCATTTCACGTAGATACAAAATAGAAGAAAAAGGAAAACACATTTTTTTTCTTTGGTATGGGAACTCTTAGGACTTACTGTCTTAACAACTTCCATATAAGTTATACAGCAGGTATAACTATAGTCGTTGTTGTGTATATTGTTGTATGCTACATCCCCGGTACTAGTGTATCTTATAACTGGATTTGTACCTTTTGACCACCTTCATCCTGTTTTCCCTTCCCACCTCTAGTAACCACAAATCTGATCCCTTTTTCTATTAGTTTGTTTTCTTTTAACAGTCCACATGTAAGTGAGGTCATGTACAGTATTTCCTTTCTCTGTCAGATTTATTTCACTTAGCATTCTATCCTCAAGGTCCATCCATGTTGTCTCAGATGGCAGGATCTTCTCATTGTTACGGCTCACTAATATTACACTGTAGATATGTTTATATATACCACAATTTCTTCATTCATCTGTCAGTGGACACTTAGGTTGTTTCCATGTCTTGGCTATTGTAAATAATGCTGTGAACGAAGAGGTGCAGATATCTCTTACGCATAGTGTTTTTATTTCCTTTGGATATATTCCCAGAACTAGGATTGCTGGATCATATGGTAGTTCTGTTTTCAGTTTTTTGTGGAACCTCCATACTGTTTTCCATAGTGGCTGCACCGGCTTAAAATCCCACCAACAGCGCATCAGGGTTCCCTTATCTCCACACCCTCACCCACTTGTTATCTCTTGTCCTTTTGGTAAACAGCCATTCTAACAGGTATGAGGTGATATCTCATTGTGGTTTTGATTTGCATTCCCTAATAATTAATGATGCTGAGCATCTTTTCATGTATCTGCTGGCCATTTAGTATATCTTCTTTGGACAAATGCCTGTTCAGGTCCTTTGCCCACTTTTTAACTGGATTATTGGATTTTTTGCTATTAAGTGGTATGAGTTCCCTGTATATTTTAGATGTTAACCCCTTGCCAGATACATGATTGGCAAACATTTTTTCCCATTCCATAGGTTGTCTTTTCATTTTGTTGATGGTTTCTTTTGCTGTGCAGAAGCTTTTTAGTTTGACGTCATCCCACTTATGATTTTATTGCTTGTACTTTAGGTGTCATATCAAAAAATCATTGCCAAGACCCATGTCAAGGAGCTTTCTTCCTACGTTTTCTTCTAGGAGTTTTGTGGTTCCAGGTCTTATGTTCAAGTCTTTAATTCATTTTGAGCTAATTTTTGTGAGTGGTGTAAGTTTAGGGTCTAGATTCATTCTTTTGCATGTGGCTATCCAATTTTTCCAGCACCATGTATGAAGAGACTGAATTTTCTCCCTTGAGTATTCTTGGCTCCCTTGTCAAATATTATTTGACCGCATGTGCTTAGGTTTATTTCTGGGCTCTTGATTTTGTTCCATTGGTCTATGTGTCTGTTTTTATGCCAGTACAATACTCTTTGATGACTATATCTTTTTAGTATAGCTTGAAATCAGGAAGTGTGATGCCTACCACTTTGTTCTTCTTTCTCAGGATTGCTTTGGCTATTTGGGGTCTTTTGTGTTAGCACATTTTTAATAAGCTTTTTATGATGGCATTTCAACCACAGGCCATGGCTTGAATAAGAATAAAACTCATAGATACAAAGTGTAAGTTATATATTCCTATTGTGAAATATTGTAAAGAGCTATATAGAAGCCAGTCAGTTGGGCAAATAAGAATGTGAATAGAAATGGAAGGAGTATCACAAAGTTATATAGTAGATCACAGCTTCTATCCAGTATGAGAATTCTAACATATTCATATTTACTTGAAAACTCTTAGAGATGGGGAGCTTAATATAGCACGTGCCATGTAACTTTTAATCTGAGTGTTCATTCATTCAATCAGTAAACATTTTTAGTGTGTTTTAGAATGCCAGGCCCTATATTAGGCATTGGGCTTACAAAGGTAAAACAGAAAAGCTTATAGTCTGGTGGAAAAGACAGTTGCCCCGAAGATAACTGTGGTACTGTGTTAGTGGGAGAGATTTGTGTGGGACATTATGGGGGTAGAGAGAAAGGGTGCCTAACCCATCTTTGGCCAGGGACAGTTTGGGGAGTGGGGAGGCTTCTTGAGTGAAATGGGGCAAAGGGGATGAAAAAAGGGAGGCATTATAGTTCACAGGGACCACACAACAGAGGCACAAGTGTAGGAAGCAGCACAGCATGTGCAATAAACTGCCAACAAACTGGCAGTTTGAGCCAAGGATTGATGAGAAAAACTGGACAGCTACCCCTTGTATTTACTGTAAGCTGGTGGTTAAATCTAAACTGGAGCTAGGTTGGATTTAAAGATTCCAGATTTTTAATGGGTGACTGGGTACCACCAATGGTGATAGAGGCTATAGGTAAAGGAGAAGTTCTGAAGGAGGAAGAGGTTGTTCCCTTATTACCAGAACAAAATTTGTAATTTTTCGACCTCTTTCTGAGCCTTTTAATGTGTTCTCTTTTTAAAAGTTTCTCTTGCTTCCCATTATTCCTCTCTATACCAACACACATACGAATTAAAAATAACATTGAAGGGCTTCCCTGGTGGTGCAGTGGTTGAGAGTCCGCCTGCTGATGCAGGGAACGCGGGTTCGTGCCCCGGTCCGGGAGGATCCCACATGCCGCGGAGCGGCTGGGCCCGTGAGCCATGGCCGCTGAGCCTGCGCGTCCGGAGCCTGTGCTCCGCAACGGGAGAGGCCACAACAGTGAGAGGCCCGCGTACCACAATAAATAAATAAATAAATAAATAACATTGAAGTTCACCAACAGAATTTAGCAGGATGAAACTGGGGAGACACGGAGTTCCGATGATGTTTGAGAGCACTTGTTCTAAGAGAGTGTGATCTTAAAGACATGCCCTGGGAAAGAAGTACCTTGATTCCATGCCAAGGCTGTTGCATGCCACAGATAGCATTGCTGCCTCTGGATATTCCTGCCAAAAATTAAATTCCGCCCTCATTTCATCTTCAGCCCTAGCTGCTGGTTCATGTCAGCATGGATGAGGATTATTTTGGACACTTCTTAATTTGCTGTCTGGAGACTTTAGCATATATTCCAAATAAGAGAGTGGTTCTGTTCTTAATTCAGAACAAATAACTAGTATTTATTCATTGTGAAAACAGAAAGGAACCTTAGCACTATTTTAGTTCAACGCCATTTATTCATCGACTGTTTTCTTCATTTCTGGCATAATAATTTCTTAAGCCATCCTTGTTCTCCACTGGTCTGAGTAGACTTTGGCTCTCCTCATTCCATGAATTTTCAGGTGATGTTAATTACAGCCACTGTTGAGCAGTCTCCAAATAGCCCCATACTTCAGTTGTGTTTTTCTTTACATTGAAAGATATATATATGTTTAATGGAAGAGGTTGTTAAACAGAACTTTCCTCTGTGATGTGTGTGTGTGTGTGTGTGTGTGTGTGTGTGTGTGTGTGTAGGTATGTATTGTCCCCCAAGAAAAGACTATAAAGATATTCTAAAAGGAAATCAAGGAAGAAAAACAATTATACCACAAGTACATCTCTAGCCCAGACTTCTCCCCAAACTCTAGACTTGTATATCACCTGCCTGTTTAACTGCTCTAGTTGGATGAAGATACATGTCTCAAGCTCAACTTGTCTAATCATTCCTGATCGTCACCCCAAACACATTCTACCCACAGCTTTTCCCACCCCAGGAGATAGCACCTCCATCCTACCAATTGCTAAGGCCAAAAAACTTGGAGTCATTTTAAATTACTTTTTATACCCACATTGAAGCTGTATGGAAATCCTGTCAGCCCTGGCTTCAAATTATATCTGAAGTGTGCCTACTGCTCACCATCGCCAGGGCTACCAGTCTGGCCCAGGCCATACTTCCCCCTGGTGTACAGGTCCAAAATCCTTTTTCCAGATACGTAATAGAGCATTTTTTTAGATTTTAGAAAAGTAATAAGGCGCATTTGCTGTATAGCACACACTGAAGCATATTAATGTTTCTACAGGGAAACATGAATATTTACACTAATTTGGCTACTAAAGCCATTTAAGTTAGGTTAAGTGAAGGTTAGATTTGCCACCTAATGAGTTTATGGAAGCAGCTTTTGGATTTGAGAATGACGGGTGAGGACCCGCGGATCTGTACTGAGGTGGCCTTTCAGCTGGTCTGCCTGCTCCCACCCTTGTCCCTCTGCTGTCTCTCCTCAACCCAGCAGCCAGAGTCATCTTTTAAAACTTAAACGAGATGTCATTGTTCAAAGCTCTGCATTAGCACCCACTTCCTTCAGTGAGAACAGAAGCCCTCCCGGCGGCTTCCAAAGTCCTCAGATCACATCTCCTAGCACTCTTCCCCTCATTCACTTCACTCCAGCCTCCTCGCTGTTCCTCCAGCTTCTCCCATCTTAGGATTTTTGCTCCAGCCCTTCCCTCTTTCTGGAACACTCTTCCTCCGGCTATCAGCTTGTCTCATTTTCTCACCTCTTCATGCACATCTCAACTTGCCAGTGAGGCCAGTCTGACCCCCCCTCTTCAATACTGTGACCTCTGCAGCCACTGCCAGCACACGTGATCTCACAACTCTCTACTGTTTTTAAAAATAGCATTTATCACCTTCTATATACTATCTTGTTTACTTATTTATAATGTCTCTTTTTGTCTCTTCTGACTAGAATATAAGCTTTTTGAGGGGCAGGGGTCTTTCTCGGTTTTGCTCATTGGTATATCTCAAGAACCTAGAATAATGCCTGGCACATAATCAGCAATTGAATACTATTTGTGGGACATAGAAATGAATGATTAGATCAATCACTCTTGACATTTTAAAATAAAAATTATCATCAGGTAATCAATTTCCATACACAAGCTAGTTTAGTAATGCATTAAATCTATATTTAAGAAATAAAAAATATTCTTTCCTGATTGTGACTTATTTTTATAATATGGGGAGGTTTTTAATTGTGCTTCCACCATCTTTCTCTCTCTCTCTCTCCCTTTCCTCCCTTTGTTTTTGGAGATTGATATTCTATTCAGTGGATTATTAAATCTGAAAAGTCAAAGTTAGTGAGAAGGAAAACGATGATAATGTTTCAAAGTATATATTTCCTAGCTCCTGAAACTAGCTCAAATAATTTTTCTATTACACTTTTATTATTTATTTTATTTATTTTTGGCCACGCTGGGTCTTCATTGCTGTGAGCGGGCTTTCTCTAGTTGCAGCGAGCGGGGGCTACTCTTCGTTGTGGTGCGCGGGCTTCTCATTGTGGTGGCTTCTCTTGTCGCGGAGCATGGGCTCTAGGAACACGGGCTTCAGTAGTCATGGCGTGTGGGCTCAGTAGTTGTGGCGCACAGCTCTAGAGCACAGGCTCAGTAGACGTGGCGCATGGGCTTAGTTGCTCCGCAGCACGTGGGATCTTCCCAGACCAGGGCTCAAACCCGTGTTCCCTGCATTGCAGGCAGATTCTTAACCACTGCACCACCAGGGAAGTCCCAGGAGCATTTAAATAATACATGATTAAGGAAATGACTTTTTATGTATGATATGAAATATTAAACGTGTTTTAAAAATAATTTTAACTTGAGGAACCCTAGGTTTTTCAGATTGTGTGAACAGGATTATAACCAGATGTATTTTCAGGGCTAGTTCTATAGGCGTGATTTGAGCAACACTAAAGTTACCTGATATAGCATGAAATTCTTGTTCCTTCACTAATGGGACAGACCAGTGCTTCTTAAAGTGTGTTTCATAGAACATTAGTTCTCTGGAATATTATGCAAGTGTATGCCTAAAAAAGTTCTGAGGTCAAATAAATTTAAGAGACCCTTGGTTTAGCCGCTTAAATAGGTTTGTTAAGTGTGGGACTTTTCAATATGCTAATGGTCACTGTGAACCTCTTGGAGAGGTATATATAATGTGCATCATTTCCTGAGTGGATTTAACTGGGTTTATTTAACTGTTGGGACTAGAGTTTATTATAACCCACTTCAGGTCAGGCTGGGCTGAACTAAGAATTACAGGGACCATGCTCCACAAATCGAATAGCCTTCTACCATTGGCTCTCATTTGCATGGTTTCTGAGACCAGTGGGTTGATCTTGGACTCTGGAAGAGCCTGGGGGGGAGGGGAGAGCAGAAAAGGGCTGGGCAGACTTAGAGCAAGAAAGGCAGATTTAACTGGTGGGCTGCCTGTCTGGACGCCAGAGGTATGCTGTAGGGGATTGCTAAAAAGTTGGAGACCAGGTGAACACCAAAGATAAAAATCTGGTATAAGAGCAGGTAGGAGCTATCCCAGAGCAGAGAACATAAGAAAAACATTATGTAGAATCCAAAGTAAAGGACATTAGGGGAAAATGCAATTCCAGTCTAGCAATACCATGAAATAGTATGAAGTAATGTTTTTTTTTTTTTAAAAATGTTTAATGACTTGGGAAAGTACCTAGGTTATAAAAATGTTAAGTGAAAAGAATATACAAAACTGTGCATACCATTTGATCCCAATTACGTGTAAAATACATGTCTTCATATGTCGGGATGAATATAAAAGTCTGGAAGGAAAAAGACCAAAATAGTAACCATGGATCTATCCAGCTGTTGATATTTGAGGTGATTTTCCTTGTCTTTGTGTTATCCTCATGCAGTGATTTTTAATCTTCCCATTCCCAGTGTCACTGGTCACAGTAATTTATTATAGTAGTCAATCCTTAGGAGAAGGGCCAGGGGTAATAGAATCCTGCTCTCCCAGCAGGAGAGTTGAGTCGTGTGTTTTGAAAAAGTACCCCGGGGGATTCTGATTGTGAATCATGTTAACTTTATTTAGAACTTACTGGTTTTAAAAAATTCATTCAAAGTTTTAACTTATTTTTAACCTTTCAAAATTTCTTTACAATTGAGCACGTCAGATCTGTCCAGTTTTAGCTAGGAAGCTCTGCAAGGAATATAATAGCACTTGGATCAGGAAGTAGAAAAGTATTATCAGAAGCTCAGTTGAACCAGAACAACCTAGGCTGCCTATTGAAAATGTAGATGCCAAATTTCTACCACCAACTTACTAAATCGGACTTTCTAGGGACGTACATCTCAGTCTTTAGTGTGTGTACAGGTCACACAGAGACTTTGTTAAAATGAAAACTTTGATTCAGTGGGTCTAGGTTAGGGCCTGAGATTCTGCATTTTTAACAAGCTCAGAAGTAAGTAACACTGCTGATCTGCTGACTACACTGAAGTGTAAGGCTCTCTAAACCAATAATGGCAGCTCCAACCCAGCAGAACCATGTCTTGAACGGAGGCAGAATTAGCCAGATGTGGGTTGTTTAAAATTGTGCCTAAAATATAGCATATAGCCTCTGGGTCATATAAAGAAAAAAAGTGTTGCAGAGTAAAGATTATAGAATACATTGTAATACGTATCAGGTGCTCTTATGAGTGGCCATATCAGGAAACCAGACTCATGGTTGCTGTGATGTTCATGAGAATGTGTTGAAATTCCAAGCACCACCAGTAAGAACAAAACTGTTTGCACTTTAATGATTGCTGCGTTGCTGCCTGCGGTCCACAGGTTTTTTTCTCTCATTTCCCTTTTACGGATTTTACAGTCTGGCTGGTGTGATCACATTGTGCTTAGTCATGGAAATACGATCTTTTCTGATTCTATGTGGTGATGAGTGAAAAGATTGCTTCTGCTGAGGGGTGAACAGGTCTTCAAACTAGTTTGCTTTCTAGTAAACCGTAAGGCCTAGAGAGACCCTGAGAAGATGCCTAACATCTCCCAGAAGATGCCTGACATCTCACTGAAGATGAAATTTCAGCAAGGGTTTTGAAGGACTGCTTGTAGGTCAGATTCTGGTGCTGTGAATTCTGAAAGTTTTCAAGGCATTTTATGTATATTTTAATTGGATCCTATGATGGCTGGTAAAGAAAAAAATAGCTCTTTCCGGAAAGTATAAATTGAGTTCTTAGTGAACGTGACCAAAGTCAGAAATCAGATTTTTTGTTGAGTTTTATGCACATTAGTCTATAGAGTTGTAATGAAAAGTATTGTGCCATAGCCACTCTGAGATTTGGGGCATGTTACTAAATCTTCCTATGTTTCCTCATCTGTAAGTTGTGATAATAATAGTATCTACTACATTGGGCTGTTGTGAAAATTAGGTGAGAGTGTGCTTGGCATATAATAAGAACTCAATAGCTATACTACTTCTGTTGATGTTGTTGAATTCATTTATATGGTAATGATAACATTTCCTACTTAACTCATAAAAACACAGCCCTATTTTGTGTTCTGGTTTTGAGTTTATATTTTTCTGATGCTTTTTATTATGGTTCGTTACAGTTTTAATGTTCACAATATTTTAAATGATATTTTTGGCTAACCAGATCCTTTAGAAACAAATTGATTTGCAAGTATGAGCTATTAGGGGAGCAGAGAAAATGAAAATAGAAGGCTGCTATTTTATAGACCCTTTACTTACGACCAAATAATTGGAACATCCTGTTTTATTTAGGGGTTTACGGTACCTAATTGAACAGTTGTGATGTTAAAACAGAGACAGCATCACCTCAACTTCTTTACCGAGCAAATAGTAACAACAGCCTTTTCAGAGATGAATCTGTCTAGATGAGAAACATACATGATGGGTCTGATAAGTATCAGAAATAAAAGCTTCCTTTCTTCCTCTAAAGTGATTCATTTGGCCTGAGGGCATTGACACCTGTCCCCCACAGGTGTCACCTGTGTCACCTCGGGGTGTTCGTACCGCACTCACCCAAGCAGCTGTACTGTAGTCAAATAGTCGGCTGTGGTACCGCCTGCGTTCCGTTCCAGTACTCGGACTCAGTCCTGACAGCGCCTAACCTTCTGACTTCCTTTGGCTTAGAAGAGGGCAAGAGGATAAAAACAGTTCTGGTGGCAAAACCCAGGGATCTTTAGAGATGACAGAGTGGGGATGAAAGACAAGGGGTCTAAGATGCCATCTCTTGCCTCGCCCCTGCATCCCCTCTCTCGTCTCCTTCCTTCTTCTCTCCCTCCACGTTCCCTGTCAAATGATCTCCTGATCTAGAAAAGTTGAGTCATCACCTTTATGGCCACACTTAGCAATTTTTCCAGGCAGTGCTTCAAGTTGTCCTGAAACTTTATGAGAAGAGAGAGAGGGGAGTCACAAATTGGGGCTCATTATTATTAGCTGTGTGTAGGTTGCACCTTTCACTAGAGATATAATTGTTCCCAGTTCTGCTCTTTACTCTCAGCCCAAAGGTGTCTTTTGAACTTTTTGGATTTTTCCTACACAGTGAAAGCTTTAGCACACAAGGGCTTATTTCTGTTGAGCCCAGCAGGCTTTTGCTTTTTGCTAGTAATCAGTAGTAGATGGCTGGGAATTTTCTCTCTAATGTAGTTAAGGAAATGTCAGAGTCTCTTTTCCAATCTTTTCATTTGCTTCTCTTTGGTAATTTAAAGCTGTAATGTGTATGTTCTTTATCTGGAGAGGGAAAGAAAGGGGCAGAGGAGAAAAGGGAGGGGGCAGAGGGAGAGGAGGAGAAGAGAAAGCGGTGTGGAGGGGAGATGCAAGAGGTGGCCTCTTAAAACCCTTGTCACTCATCCCCACTCTGTCATCTCTAAATTTCGCCACCAGAAAGAGCCTTCAGGATATTAGGAAAGTTACATACATACCATTCTCTTCAGATGAACTAAATCCCTAAGCATAGAAAGAATTTAAGACCGTGTTATCTTTAATCTTTTAGTCCAACAACAAATGCCAGAGCTGGCCTGGGTAATGTCATGGGAGCCACCCTAGAACAGAAACAGAATTTGCAAACCTACCTTTAATAAATTGTGCTTACATTCTGCCATAGTACTTACTGTTTGGAAGAAGTCTGGCAGTGGGAGATGTGTGTGATAATATTTACATTTACTTCACTGTGCTTACTTTTAATGCTTTTTGGTAAAAATATACAGTCGACTCTTTGGGAAACTTCATTCATGAACACAGGCTATATATTAATATTATATCCCTGGGGAAAATATATTTAATAGAATGTTCTGGGATGGAGTTCCTTTTAAGAAGTTTCTTGCTTATCTGTGTAGCCAATTCTTCTCATAGGCTCCAGGGCTCCGGGTTCCCCAGCCACTAGGAACGTACTGGGCCCCTGAGCCCCAGCCAACCACGTTTTTATCCAGCTGTCTGCTGGCTTCAGTGCCTGTACGTTCCCTGTGTTTTAGTTCATGCGGAAGATTATAAGACATACGTCTTGGGGGATGAAACGTTAACTAATGGGAGAAAAATGTTTAGGAAATCTTCTAAAGAGCATATGAACATTCTTTTTTTTATGTTAATTTTGGTCATAACTGCCCTCTGACAGCCACTCCCTCCTCCCTCCTGTTCATTCTCTGTGCTCCAGCCAGAATGATGTACCTGATCTTGGCGCTCCTCTGTTAGAATCTTTGAGACTTCCAGTTTCCGCCAGAAGAAAGTCCACGATATTTACAGAGCTTTAAAAGGCCCCGCAACGTCTGCCTGCATCTCCAGCTTCATTTGGTTCCCTCCTTCCCTCCCCCTTCCTCTCCCCCTGTGAGCTCTACACGTAGAATGATGTTTGAGTTCACACCCGTTCACTCTCTAGGGCGCTAGCTCAGTGACTCATCCTTCAGGTCGCAGTGTAAGCAGCACCTCTCAGAGATTTTCATGCATCGTCCTCCTGGGCTAGCTTAGACAGCCCCCCTTCTCCCCCTAACCACCAAAGCTCACATAGCATCCTCTAGTTCTCCTTTAAAGCATTCATTACATGGGAGATTGTTAGATGTCTGTCTTCACCTCTAGAATGTAGATCCCATGAAGGAAAGAGTATGCTCATTGCTTCACAAAAGTGAGCCCAGTGCCTCGTACTCAGTGGATGGTCAGTTTCTTGATTGAGAGCATGAATAAGTGGATGGAATAGAGGGAGGGAGGATGGACAGACAGATGGTAGAGGAACTGTGTTGTTAGCATTTCTCTTATCCTTTTCTAATCTCTAAAATTATACCATTCTGATTCTAAGGATTAATGGTCCAACTACAGAAAATATCAGATATGTGTTTGTCTTTATAAATATAAATATATGTGTGTGTGTGTTAGCATCTCTCCCGGTTATAATTCTATTTTTAGATAAGGCTAGTCATGTATTTTAATTAGCATTTTCTGCAGTGAATCAAAGAATATGTTTGAATTTCATAAATACATCTCAATTTCATAGCCTCACATTTAATAACAGGTATCAAGACTATTCAAAGTTCTCTTTGAGGGGCTTCCCTGGTGGCGCAGTGGTTGAGAGTCTGCCTGCCGATGCAGGGGACATGGGTTCGTGCCCCGGTCCGGGAGGATCCCACATGCCGCGGAGCGTCTGGGCCCGGGAGCCATGGCCGCTGGGCCTGCGCGTCCGGAGCCTGTGCTCCGCAACGGGAGAGGCCACAGCAGTGCGTGGCCCGCGTACCACCAAAAAAAAAACAAAGTTCTCTTTGAGCAATCAAAATTCAAATAACAGACATATAGCTGCTATGGGGTAGGAGACTGTGTATATACTCTGACAGAACTCTCTTTTCTTTCAATGTTTTAGGTACTTTTTCTTTCATAATAGAAATCCTTTTTATAAACAACCTTAAAAAATACAGAACTACAAAAGACAAACCAATAAATGATAAAACATTACTTTTATTTCCAGTACTCAGACTACTTTTATTAGCATATTGGTGTATTTCTTTATTATTGTTATTGATGTATATGGACATGTAACATTACATCGGTTTAGGTGTACAATATGATTCCATATTTGCATATGTTACAAAATGATCACCACAATAAGTCTAGTTAACGCTTGTCACCAAACATAGTTATAAATTTTTTTTTCTTGTGATTGGAAACTTTTAAATTTGCTCTCTTAGTAACTTTCAAATATGCAACACAGTATTATTAACTACACCATGCATACATTATACATCCTCATAATTTACCTATAACTGGAAGTTTGTACACTTTGACCCCTTTCACCCACTT
This sequence comes from Orcinus orca, assembly GCF_937001465.1. Lineage (NCBI taxonomy): Eukaryota > Metazoa > Chordata > Mammalia > Artiodactyla > Delphinidae > Orcinus > Orcinus orca. The sequence goes on from NC_064562.1 coordinate 121,367,231, forward strand.
CATTCACCTCCTACCTCCTGCCTCTGGCGGCCACCAATCTGTTGTTCTATGAGCTTTTTTTTTTTTTTTTTAGATGCCACATATAAGTGAGATCATACAGTATTTGTCTTTTTCTGTCTGCCATAATAATACCCTTAGCATAATACCCTCAGGATCCATCCATGTTGTTACAAATGGCAGGATTTCATTCTTTTTTATGGCTGAGGAACATTTAATTATGTGTATGTGTATACCACCACTTCTTTTCCCATTCATCTATTGATGGGAACTTAGGTTGTTTCCATGTCTTGGCTGTTGTAAACAATGCAGTGAACACAGGGGTGCATATATCTTTTCAAATTAGTGTGTTCACTTTCTTCAGATATATACCCAAGCATGGAATTGCTGTATTACGCATTAGTTCTATTTTTAATTTTTTGAGGACTCTCCATAACGTTTTCAAATTCCTATTCCCATCAACACTGCATGACAGTTCCCTTTTCTCCGCATGCAAATAACCATCTGTTATTTCCTGGGCAGTCAATTTCCTGAGTTGTTCAAGGGTTGGAGTACTAACCTTCTGCACAGTTGAAAATCTGCATATAACTTTACATTTGGCCCACCCCATCCAAGGTTCCGTATCATGTGGTGGATTCAACCAGCTGTGGACGGTGTGGTGGATCTGTTGCACATGTTCAGTGAAAAATACTCATACGCATAAGCGTGGACCCGTACAGTTCAAACTCGTGTTGTTCCGGGGCCCACTGTCTTTTTGATAGTAGCCATCCTAATAGATGTGAGGTGATATCTCATCATGGTTTTGGTGTGCATTTCCCTGGTGATTAATGATGATGAGCGCCTTTTCATGCACTTTTAGTATATCTTCCTTGGAAAAATCTCTCTTCAGATCTTCCCATTTTTTTAATCAGATTGTTTTTTTCCTATGGAGTTGTATGAGTTCTTTATATATTTTGGATATTAACTCCTTACCAGATAAATGATCTGCAAATATTTCTCCCATTCATTTTTGTCGATCATTTCCTTTCCTGCACAGAAGGTTTTTTATGATGTAGTCCCACTTATTCATTTTGCTTTCGGCGTCAGATCTAAAGAAATCATCTCCAAGGCCAGCATTAAGGAGCTTAATGCCTGTGGTTTTTATTCTACGAGTTTTATGATTTCAAGTCTTACGTTCAAGTCTTTAGCCCATTCTGTCATTTTTTGTGTGTAGTGTAAGAAAATGATCCAGTTTCATTCTTTTGCATGTGGCTGTCCAGTTTTCCCAACATGATTTATTGAGGAGACTGTCCTTTCCCCATTGTATAGTCTTGGTTCCTTTGTCATATGTTAATCGACCATATAAGTGTGAAGTGTGGGAGTGTATTTCTTATCACTGTTTTTTCTAGTCTGTTTTTTTTTTGTTTGTTCACCTGTTTCTCTTGTACATAGTGGAAATTATTTCGCTTAATATTTTTATATAAACTGTAAAACATACCAGGGAGTGAGTAGTGAACCTTCTCTTGACACGTCAGTGGGATGCTTACCAGTCCATACTGGTATGCGTAAGGAAGGAGGATTCGTTCAGTACTTTGGCAGAACTACAGACTGGAGCACACAAAATTGTAAGAACTAATAGCTGCTGAGCATTTCAGGTCTAAATTCCTTGGCATGTTTCCCAGTGAATTGCAATGAAGGTGTGCACGATCGTCCGCTGCTAAATTAAAAGGTTCTTGGAAACCAAGTGCCTAAAATACTAATAACCATCTGGCACTTTGCGAGTTGTTAGATAACTAATTTTCTGGGTGACTGTTTTCCAAACATGTGGTCTCATTCCTTCCTTTTAACCTCCTCCCATCCCACTTTCTTCATTTCTGAGCATCCTCCAGACACTGTGAACTCCTTTCTCTAATGTTCCCGAGCACTGTCTTTGTACTTACTGCCTGAAATACTCCGTCTTCCCCCACTCCAGCACTTTGCTTTTTGCTTGGAAGGTTCCATGTTCTTTCACTCTCAGACTGAATGGTGCTTGCTCAGAGAGGATGTCCTTGATCTTTTATAAAACAGGTCCCTGTGCCAGGAAACCTTTTTAGGATCCTCTCCCTCTGCACCAAGACTCCATTTACCATTTGACCATCCTTCACTTGGAGAAGAGGGTGCTGAGAAACCATCATAATGCCCCTAAAGTATGGTACTGTAAGATTTGAACTATTACAATCCAGAGATGATTTCTATAAGTTACAACAAGAGAAGGGAACAAAAAAGTGTTGTTCTATAGAGTTGTGTGTGTGTGTTTTAACTTTCTCTGTCATGAGAAATGAAGCATGTATGCCTACAACTCTGTAATATTTCTAGTAAATAGGAGGCGGTCTCCCTCTCAGAGCTCCAAGTGAGGAAAGGAAAGCTGGAATTGGATGTCATTGCTGTCAGTCATCTGAGTGTAAAAGAGGGCGGCCGTTTGCCTCTCCCAGGGCACCTGTGATCAGGCTGTGTCCCCAGATCTCGTTCGTTGACCCGCTTCTCTTCTTTCATCTTTCTCAGGCTGTGTGTAGAGGGGTATATGTGAGTGGGGAAAGTGGAAGAGGAAGGGACTTCACTGTTTGGACTTTTGCAACAAAAAGGAAAAACTTCAAAAGCAGTAAGCTCAAAAAATCAGTGCAGATATTATGGGTTCGTTTACTTGCTTTAAAAAGTTACTGCTAAAAATAATTGGAACATTAATGAAAAAGAACCCTTTTGACTAATGTGTGTTCCTTGGTGTTCTACATCTTTTACTCCCTGCCTTATAAAAATAGAGCTAATTAATTTAAGTTCTGGCAAAGAAAAGGGAGGATTCCCTGATCTTTGGCCAAGAATTCCCCTCCACTACCACCAACATTCTCACACACTCCCCACTCCCAAGCAAGCTATTCTCCCTGACATCATCTGGTGTTTTTCCGTCCTAGTTTTCATCAGAATTTAGAGTTGTGGTGTTCTTTTATCTACATGTTTAATGTTTGCCTCTCCCATTAGAATGCAAGCTCCACAGGGGCCAGGTCCTTGTTGGTCTTGTTCACCCTTTTACCTTGTCTCCTCGGGACCTACCCCAGTGCTTGGCATATGGGTGACGATCAGATGTACATTGAATGAATGAGCAAATAATGATTTATACGAATCCAATTTTTAAAGTGTATTTTTCAGCTCTGTCCCACTTGTTTCATTTGAGGAAAAGGATTGACAAAGTACGTGACAAGACCTTCCCATTCATTCAATAAACACTTGTTGAGTGCCTGTCACTAGGTCAAGCCCTGGGAATGCCACATGAGTAAGACACGATCGAGGCCCTCCAGGACCTCAGAGATCAGCAGAGGGAGAGACACACGTGTGTAAATAACTGCAGTTCTTTAGGAAAGAGTGTAATAGAGGTGTGTAAACATGAGCCATCAGAGTACAAGGGGGAAGATTTGAATTCGCCCCGAACATGAAAGTTTTCACCCAGTCAGTGATATTTACACTGACCCTTGAACAGAGAGGGGAAGTTTAGCTGGTTAATTACCAGGGAGAAGAGCGTCCCAAGCTGGGGATGGGGTCAGAGACGTGAACATGAATGGCATATTTGGGCAGTACTGTGTGTTTTGGGGGTGGATTGTGAATGCTGTGCAATTTGGAGTTTGGATTTGATCTTAAAGGAGCCAAGGAACCTGCTTAAGCCCAGAAGACATAGCATACATAGGGTTCACTGGAGAGGAGTCCATGTTTTGGTTAGAAAGTCAAACCATTCGCTGCGATTACGGGCATTTTGTTTTCCATTAAAACAGCCTTAATTTAGAGTTCATAATGTATCTTTCATAGACAAGTTTTAGAATTTCATAGAGATATTTTACTCGCCATTGGTAGCTGTTTTAAAATGTATTTTCCCGATAAAGACTTTTTCATGTATTTTATGTTGAATTTTAGAAACTTTTGAAACCCATTTTTTAAAATTGTACCCAGATAAATGTTACAGTATAAGATCTCTGCAGAACAAACTTCATGAATCTTCATGTGAACTGTGATTAAATATTTTGGATTCTTCCAGATGAGTGAAATACCTAGGTCTTTTCCCCCTGCCCCATCGGTAAAGGTAATGCTTCTTTGTCAATGCCTCATCAAAACAAAACAAAATGCCTCTCTCTCTTGTAGTTCCGCGGCAGCCTTCAAATGACTTGTTTGAAATATTTGAAATTGAAAGAGGAGTCAGTGCAGATGACGAAGCAAAGGACGATCCAGGTAGATCCCTATATTCTTAGGACCGTTATGATGACATTTTATTTTTTCCCTCCATTTCATTAAAATAACTTTTAAATTGTAGATTGTTCGGTTACATCTGGGAAAATTATACATTTTTTTTTACCACTTGGTTTCCTCTCTAGTTAAATCAGTTGAGCAAAAACTGAATCATCATTATCTTTTTAAAAAAAATATAGAAAAGCAGCATTTAAGCTGAGGAGGAAATCATCTTTTATAAGTGATGTAAGAAGGTCATAATTTGGCAACAGTTGTGTGTTCTATTTTTACAGCTGAGCACTGATGCACAATTGTGCTGAGAAAGGATTCATGTGATTTCCTTTTGATCTCATGAAGAGACATTCTGGTGGGATAATTAAGTGCGGACAGGAGAGAACACTTGTACAGATAACCCTAGTTCACAGATTCATTTTTGTCATTAGCTGTTGGGTTTGTGGTCTACTCATGTTTCTGGTTATTTCCTTTCAGGTGTTCTGATACACAGTTGTAATTTTGACCATGGGCTTTGTGGATGGATCCGAGAAAAAGACAGTGACTTGCACTGGGAACCAGTGAGGGATCCAGCAGGTAAAACCATTCATCTAACCCTAGTACACATTTCGGCTGGATCCTATCTGAGGAACCCAGTTGTGCTAATCAAGGATACTATAACGCAGCTCTGTGTTTACTTAATAGAGAGGATAAAGAAAGCTTGTCCAGCATTCATCTTCTGTTTTTTTAGGTGATCTGAATTTGTTAGCCATCAATTAGAATTTTAAGTAGACAAGCAGTTTATTAAAAGGCCAGCTAATTTCTCTCAAAAAAAGCTTTGTATATGTAAAACATGTAGACTCGTTCTAAAATATAATATCCAAGTTACGTATAGTGCCCCATTCCCAAGCATAAAAATAATATTGTGGTACAGCAGCCATCATAGTAGCCTGTGGTTGTTTCCTTGATTATGTCTTTCTTTTTTAAGATGTAGCAGAAGGAGACAGTGGAAATCCCTGCGAAGTTGTGAATATCTCTCACAGTCTAATTTTCAGTCTAATTTGGATGCTGGAGAAATTAGTTATAAATTACCACCACTTATTCCACAAGAGAATATTATAAGAAGGGGAGATTTAAATATAGTCCCTTGGAAAACTAAGACTTTTAAATTGCACACTTCCTATGAATCTATAAAGTTTCAGAACTTACAATATGTTTTGTCATCTTATTTCAGGAAGCAAAGCTACATATTATTGTTGGCTTTTTACCCTCCCTGTAGTAGTTAAATCTTATATGGGTGAGTCCAACTTAATGGAAGGGTGAGGAGTTTGGTTTCTTTTTTTCCTTTTTATACTCCTGATTCTAGACTTAGAAATGAAAGATACAAGACATGAAGAAAAAGTATGTTACTTGTTTTTAAAAGACTAGTTCCTAAATACCATCCCAAGTGTACAGATAGAGCACAAAACATGTAAAAGTTAACTTGAGGATATGCTCTGTTAAAACCAGCTCTTCTCAACGGTCAGTGTGCACACAGGTCAGCTGGAGGCCTTGTTAAAATGTAGATTTTGATGCATTTCTCACACGCTCCTTGGGGATAATTTTAGGGCTCATCCTTAATGCACATGTTGAGTAGCAAGTTATTAAAGAATTCGTGCAAACATATATTCATTAGATCCCCTAAGATTGAAATGTTAGAGATATTAAAAAATGAAAATTTGAGGTAAGCTTTTAAAAAATGAGTATCCAACAAACTCAAAGGAGTTTTGAGATTACTTTTAACTATAAAATAATTTTTAATGCCCCCCCCCACACGCACAGACACCAGTACACTCCCTCTCATTCTCACTTTCATGTTCTCCCTCTCACTTATTTAAGGTTAACTCTGAGCCAGACCACATTATTATTAATATCATAGATAACTGTGAATAAGAGAGAAACCAACATTTATGTAATACCAGCTACAGTCCTGACTCATTCATCATCTCAGTTTTATCTAATCCTCTTATCTACCCTGGGAAGCAGGTAATATTGTTTTTGTTTCACAGAGGGCCAGAGGTTACATCAGTTTCCTAAGGCCACAGAGCTAAAGAACGGACTTCCCATCCAGGCCTCTCTGTACTGCCTGTGCAGCCATCTCAGCAGTTCAGTGCCCACAACATCAGAAGCGTAATTCTGGGGTTTTCACTACGCAGTCTGGCCTCTGTGTCCTGGTTGTGTGCGTGATCCGATTAGCAGATCTCAGGCCTGTAGATTTGAGTGACCTCTGACCTGGAGTAGTGTGCTACAGAAGGAAGGCTCTTCAGCAGCCATGTGTGATAGAATGGTGAATATGTTCATGGTTGTAATGAATAACTCTTTCAAGTAAGGTATACACTGGGGAGAATAATTCATGCTAAAGTCAGAAGAATTCATTGCACTTCTCTGTAGACAGTCTATGTAAAATGTTTGAGCTTTAGAATTTAAATACTATCATTTAGAACCAATTTAGTACTTTTCAATAGTTTCTGTTATTCGTCACATATGTAAATGTTTAAATTTGTTGTGACCCCAAATCCACTTGCCCTCCAATAGAAAAATGAGAAGAGAATTGACAGAGTGGTAGACAAAAAAAAAAGTTTGAAATGGTTCTTTGGCTGTGATGATACAGAACAAGTTGAAAGGAACTGGTGGCTGCTTGTGATTGGATAGCTCCTGGTGACTGGCTCCGGCCCCTCAAAGATGCTCTTCTGGGGTTGCTCCAGGTTTTTACCAACAACGTGGATGAACTGGGTATTGAAGGCACACTAACCAATCTGTGGCTAACGTGAAGCCAGAGGAGAAAGCGACTGTGTTTGCCGACACAAACAGCGTACAAAGATTAGATCAATGGGTCCCACTTAAGAGGGTGAAATCTACTGGGGATGAATACACGGTGTAGCTTATGGTCGAGAAACCACCTACACAGCTGTAGGAGGGGGAAAATGTGACTTAGCAGAAAGTGTGAAAGACTTAGACTTTTTGTGGGTAATAAATCAATATGAGTGAACCCTGTATCATTGCTGCCCCAAAGCTGGGTCATCTCCATAGAAATAGATATTTTTTCCAGCACGGAAAAAACACTTTGGTAGGTTCTTACCAGTCTGAGAAGTATAGAGGTAATTGTAGGTCACTCAAAAGAGAATGACCTGGGGCTTCCCCGGTGGCGCAGTGGTTGAGAGTCCGCCTGCCGAAGCAGGAGACATGGGTTTGTGTCCCGGTCCAGGAGGATCCCACATGCCGCGGAGCAGCTGGGCCCGTGAGCCATGGCCGCTGAGCCTGCGCGTCCGGAGCCTGTGCTCCGCAACGGGAGAGGCCACGGCAGTGGGAGGCCCACGTACCGCAAAAAAAAAAAAAAAAAAAAAAAAAAGAGAATGACCTGGATGGAGAGGTGTCTCAGAGCCTGTAAAAAAAACAGGTGAGGAACCCGGAATGTTTAGCCTGGAGAAGAAATAATGGAGCGGGGCAGCTTTTCAAATACAAGACCGACAACATCTATCTCAGTTGTTCCATGATCACAAGGGGATAAGAAGTCGGATCCGTAGGTGAAAACTACAGGGGGATCGATTTTTGCTCACTCTCAGAACTTTACCATAGTCAGAGCTGTCTAAAGAGAAACCAGGCGGCCACGGAAGCAGGCAGCTCTCTGTTGGGGAGATGTTTGACTGGGTGACATATGACAAGATGTTGTTTTGAGAATTAGACAAAGGGTGGATTAGAAAGCCTCTTATACCGGCTCTGGGAGCCTCTGACTCAGAATGGAATGTCCCAGGTATCAGTGAGCAGGGTTCTAGCTTGGAGAGTGGATGGGAAGACCAAAGATGGCAGAGATTTAGTTAGAAGAGGTAGGAGGGCATAGCTTATGTCAGGGCGGAATCGTAGGCGGGCTTTTTAGAATATGTCGGGGAGTGCTAACCATATACAGATTCTGACATATCCAGATGGAGAATGCTAATGAAGCTTACTTTCCGTGCCTAGTTTTCTTCTAGGCAGTTCAGGTGGGGTTATGTATGTATCTCATGCTAAGGCCAGAGAAGGCTATAAGCAATTTAACCAATTATTTTTGTGTATCATTTTAACTACCAAACAAACAGTTTGCTTGTTTCTATCTAGATTATACCATTAGTAAAGGAACATATGTTTGGATTTCCACGTATGATTTTTATGTTGTGCATTTCTTATCCAAGATCCAGATTGGCAAATATTCTTATATGCTAATATCTCTAAAAAACCTTCCCTTAAACAAACTTATAACTTTGAGAAACAGCTGCAAAATAAGTGCATTTGCTAGTCACCTTCCTGGTGCTCATTAGGTTTTGTTATCACATTCAGTCTTAAACTTACTTGTGAGATAGTGAAATTAATCCATCCTCTAGGGAATGGAAAATTGTGCTCCTGACAGATGTGATAATGTGCTCCAGACTTATAGCTGTGGCCCTGAACACACGCCCTTCTCCTGTAGTGTCAAGGCTAAACTTGGGGCCCTTTTCCTGGAACCCTAATCTCAACCGACTCAGCACTCTGTCGGCTACTGGTAGCTACAAGGAATTCATTTAAATATAAAATATGCCAGCGTGTACGTACAACTATGTCTATTGCAGCATTAAGAAACATTGTTTTGAAATACATGAAAATGGAAAAATAAATCAACAGTGAAAATAAAAGCTCCCTCCCAACCCTGGGCCCCAGTCATCCTCCCCAGATGCAACCAGTTTGTTGGTTACCTTTCCAGAGAGCCATTTTCCCCCCAACAGCCCTGTCTTCTGTACCTTGCTTCTTCCACTTAACAGTATTATCTTAAGAGTTAACCTGAGTGTGGACCTGCTGTATAACACAGGGAGCTCAGCTCGGTGCTCTGTGACGACCTAATGGGTGGGATGGGGCTGTGGGAGGGAGGTCCAAGAGGGAGGGGATATAGGTATACATATAGCTGAATCACTACACTGTACAGCAGAAACTAACACAACATTGTAAAGCAATTTTACTCCAAAGGAAAAAAAAAAAAAACGTGAGTGGACTTTGAAGCCAGAATGCCTGGGCTGAAACCCACCATCACCACTTACGAGCTTTGATCTTGAGCAGGTTACTTAAATGGGGTCATCAGTAGTGTCTAGTAGACGTATGTAAAGCATTTAAAGCAGTCCCTGTCCTATAGAGTTACCATTAAAATAGTATTAGCCATTGTTGTCGAAGATTGTTCTGTATCAGTGCATACATAACACCTTCATTCTTAAATGAATGGCGGTTACTCCATCACTTCTTAAACGTATTTAACCAGACATCCATTGAGGGACTTTTCAGTTGTTTCCAGCCTTTTGGTAGTTCAGACAATGCTGCAGTTAGTAACCCTGTCCAGATATCATTTCATATATGTTTGAAATTAAAATTTTATCACCTATATATCTGGCAACTGTTACAGGATCTATTATTTACCAAAAAAACAACTTTAGATATTGTGATGCTTTAAACTGAATCCATGAAAATATGTAATGTGATTTTTTATTTAAACCAGTATTTTGGAATCAGAAGTGAAATTTTTATTTAATAGGTAATTTGGAGTGCTAGATCAATTTTTCCCTTAGCTACTGTTCCAACTTTGTAATACTTCCATTTATTAAAAAGGGAAAGAATTCTTCATGGTAAAAAGAAAAAAAAATCCTAGTGGCCACAGAGTAGCCCTATAGAGGAAGAGCAATTGTAACCTCATTTATAGAGTTTTAAAAATCTATATAAAGTGATTATTTGACTCTTTTATTAGGTTGTCTTGCTGCAGGCAGCGTCTGGCATAGTGATATTAATATACATTCCACGGGGATTTAAGATAATCCTTGTTTTCTTAAAACTTGCAGGTTAACTGTAATAACCTTATATCTTAGTCTTAACCAAAATACCTGTGATGATTCAAAAAGCTGACTAACGGGGAGACGTTCTAAATCCATCTAAATATTTTGGCTCAAAATATTGTTTGGCTTAATTTGGGGAAGACGGGGGTGGAAGGAGTACAAAAAACTGTGTTTGTTTTTGGTGAGTCAAGTACCTGACTCAGGATCTATTTCTCTGTTGTTTTTTGCTGTCTTCTTGGAATGTCATTTATTCAACAAATGGCATTAAACTCCTACCATACGCTAGGAGTGTACTGGGGTTTGGAGAGAGGTTGGCTCTGACATCAAAGAGTTCACAGTCTCTTTGACTGAGGGAGAGAAACTGTAAACCAGTGATTCCTGTGCTGAATAGGGGTTCAGGCAGTTCTGAACTCAAACTGTTACTCTGCTGCCTACTGGCTGGGTGGCACCTTGGGTGACTTCACCTCTCAAAGCCTTAGGCTTGTTTTGCAGATGCAGAAGCTAATAAGTGTTCACTTCAAGGGCTTGTTAGCAAGGTTAAATGAGATGCTCCCTGGAGAGCCCTGGTACAGAACCTGGCCCTCACAGGTACACACAACTCACCTATTTGGGCCTTTAAAGGCTCAGAGGAGACTTGGTAGAGGAGAAGTCACTTGAAGAATAGGACATCCCAAACCTTGTCATGTCTTGTACAGATTAAGCATAAGGAATGCTTTTCAATGAAAGATAAGTGGGGTTTCTACCAAAACAGTTACAGGTGTTCAGCATTCCAACCACATTTTTCCTATGGATAAGTCAGTGTTGAGACTACAGTGTGTTTTTCAGGTGGCTGCAATAAAACAGCCTGAGGGGAATGTCACTTGTACTTGGTCTGAGTTTCAAACTACTACTTGAAACTTTCTCTTGAGAAGCACCGTCCCCCACGTCACTGCTGCTCAAACTTTTTTTTTCCCCTTAACTGCAATTCCTCTAACAATAGAGGGAAGCAAACTCTGGAGCCCTAGGGATCCAAGGACATCATCAAAGCGACCTTTCCAAAGGGAAAGATTTTACTAACATTTTGTGTTCATGTATGTGTAATGGAAAATTTCTATATCAATTATATTGTTATGGATTTGTATTTATATAAAAATCTTTTAAACTGCTTACCTCCAAATATTATTGATGCTTCAGGCAGATGTGGCAGGTTTCCAGAACAGTTCTGCATCTTCTTGAGGTCAGGTATGAGAAGCACAGCAAACTCGTTTTTAAAGGATCCTTCTCCCTTTAGAGCATTGGTCCCCAACCTTTTTGGCACCAGGAACTGGTTTCTTGGAAGACAGTTTTTCCACGGACTGGGGAAGGAGGGATGGTTTGGGGATGATTCAAGCGCATTACATTTATTGTGCCCTTTATTTCTATTATTAGTACTTTGTAATATATAATGAAATAATCATACAACTCACCAGGAGGCAGAGCTCAGGTGGTAATGCGAGCGATGGGGAGCGGCTGTAAATACAGATGAAGCTTCGCTCGCTCGCCCACTGCTCGCCTCCTGCTGTGCGGCCCGCTTCCTAACAGGCCACGGACCGGTACTGGTCTGTGGCCCGGGGGTTGGGGACCCGTGCTTTAGAGTTTTTTTTTTTTTTTTTTTTTAAGAGGGGAGAGGAGAGAATTAACAGATCTAGTGCCCCTTTAAATCACCATCTGCTTTACTGCCAGGAGACAGAAAATCCACCTAGAAAATTCTCCCTGGTAACTTCACCACCATACCAGCCAGCCAGCATGACAGTATAATTCTAGGTGCAAGAAGATCAAGAGGTGGTGAATGTGTGTATGTCTGATCATATTTAACTGGAAATATTTATAGTGTTAGGATGACTAATTATTGCCTGTCCCTGGCATAATCTGGACTCCTCAGGAGCGAAGTGTTTTCTGTAAATACAAAACCATAGAATTTAAGACAGCCATGGACCTAAGTCCTATTTTTCTCCTTCGAAAACCTGGAATTCTTTACTGATGACCGGCACCGTCTGAAGTTCACTAAAACAAGAGGAGCGACATGCCCGTCCCCGCCGTCACGCCAGCAGGGACCTGGGCGCGCGCATACACGGCCCTGCTTTTCCCCTGCAGGTGGACAGTATCTGACAGTCTCGGCAGCCAAAGGCCCGGCGGGAAAGGCCGCTCGCCTGCTGCTCCCCCTCGGCCACCTCCTACACTCAGGGGACCTGTGCCTGTCGTTCAGGCACAAGGTGACGGGGCTGCACTCCGGCACGCTCCAGGTGTTTGTGAGAAAACACGGTGCCCACGGAGCAGCCCTGTGGGGAAGAAATGGTGGCCACAGCTGGAGGCAAACGCGCATCACCCTGCGAGGGGCTGACGTCAAGAGCGTAAGTAGACCCTCCGGGGAGGCAGAACCGGGGAGGGTTTCCTTTCAGAGGAGAACTCTGGGATCTGCGGTGGACGCCTCCGTCTCTTCCTGAATTTAGGCGCAAGGCTTGTGCCTTGGCCGGGCGTGGTGACCCCATGCGTTGCCTCTTTCTATACCCCCTCTGCCCCTTCGTACACATTCTTCATGGCAACCTCTGACCACTGTCACTCTTCCCACCCTGGTGAATAGCCCCTATTTTTAATGAAAAAAATTGTAGGAGTTGAAAAAGTGAAAAAAAAAAAGTTAACAGAAACTTCAAAGGGTGGTGGCGGGGTACCTGCTTTTCCTTTTCCTTAAACTCCTTGTACTTTGACCACCATGAGTTACCCTAAAGTGGTTTTTTGGGGGGGGGAAATGTTTCTTTAAAGTCTTTGTTTTCCCTTTGCCTCAGAGATCATAGTTAAGCAGCCTTGGATGGAAACTAGAACAATACGCTTGGAAAGTATTATCCTATTCAGGACAGGAGGTGGGAAAAGCTTTGATTGAATATATAAATTTTATCCTAAGTAATCAAGTCATAGGTAGCAATAAAATGATCTGTAACACCCCACTGAAATAGTGAATATATTTGGAAAAAGTGTCTTCTTTATGTTGATCCTAATAAAACAGTTATTAGGAAATTCTGCCTCTATACCTATACGTATAGTGTCTAGAAACATTTTAAAAGAAATAATAGACTCCATGAAGACAGCTTGTATCAGAGTCTTGGATTTTGTTTTACTCTGTTTCTCTTTCTTAAAATTTTTCTTAATATTTAAGTTGTTTCATATCCTAACATAGGTTTCTGTTAGATAAAATACAGGAAAGATTTTGGTCTTTACGTAAGTGAAGCAACACTGTGATTGTATTAGGGTGTTTGATTCTATTCCATTTTAGGCAACAAAACTATATTAAATTAACCCAGAGGAGGAACTAGAAAACATCTAAGATAGGCTGCACGATTATGATCTTTCAGATCTTTGGCTCCTAATTTCTACACCTTTATATTCTATCACACTCTTTACTTCTGACCTTGGTAATCTTTGACAAAAGTGTCCACTTCATAATCATTCCTAAATGAAAGTAGTCCATTGTTTAGAATGACTTTTTTAAAGAGTAACTGATTCTGAGCAATGGGGTCTGGTTAACGATTTACTGATGACTTAAGTTTCTACCAGAAGGCAAGCCTCATTGACACTGGCAACTCTGTTCTAGTCTTTCCTTCTGTTAAGTAAGTTTACTGTATAGTTTTGGGGAAAGTTTGTCTTTATTTTGCTAAACGAGCAGGCATTGGAAAGGGGCAGAGGAGTCTTGACTGGTGTGTACGTTCTCTCCCTAGGTCATCTTCAAAGGTGAAAAAAGGCGTGGTCACACTGGGGAGATTGGATTGGATGATGTGAGCTTGAAAAAAGGCCACTGCTCTGAAGAACGCGAGCAACTCCAGAACTAGCAATGAACCCCGTGTTGCTCCCTCTTCTTTTTCCAACCTTCACCTCCTGTCCTTTCCTCCCTCGTATCAGGCCTAGGAGAAGAGTGGGTCAGGAGAAAGTCTGGTTGGTGACCCACATCTTGCTGGCCTGCTTTTGTGCAATCCCAGTGAACAGTGACACCTTCCTTGAAATACAGGGGGGCATCTGTAGATGTGTCCAAAGCCATCTTTGGGTGTTACCTTTCATCCTTTGTCTCTTAAGAAGGCCTTCAGTGTGTGTGACCTATACCATCCTTCATCCTGGTTACAAGGTGTTCCTTGTAGCAAATTAGAGGAGAAGTTTTCAAAAGAAATCTGTGCAAATGACCATTCTGTTATCTGTTCAGTGTTGTACCACGAGTAGTATTGACTTCCCGTAAGATGCGTTGTACAATGTGCTTGTGAAATTGGTTTCTCCTCTCCACTTGGTAGTTCTGGTCTGACCTGAACTCTGACTTTTACTGCCACTCACTTTATAAAAGAAGGGTATGTAGCATATCAAGATGCAGTTATTCTTGTTATCTGTATTTTTCTTTTAAAGACAATTATGTAGAGTGGGCACGCAATCCCTCGTTAGTAGTACTGTGTTTTGTGTAAATGTGTTATTGGTATTAAGTAGTTATGTGTTCCTAATATTTACAGACTCTAGTTGCAAGGGAAAGGCAGCTTATGATCTCTTGAGTTATAAAATACATGGTGGAATGGCATCCAGTTCCATGACCTTATATTGGCAGCAAGAGAAAATTGGAAGAGGTGTCTGTGGTTGTAGGGAGATGAATTTTTTAACGGCCTTGAGTTTGATCACTACAAAGTAATAGACAGGAAACTGTAGTTAACATGTAAAACCCTCACTGTTTCAGGTTACACTTTAAAACCAACAGCCTTTACCATAACAATGTGGTTCTTTCTGGTAATATGTAAGAAGCTTTTGGAAGTTCTGGTTGTTTCAGAGAAAAGCTTCTGTTTGTGGAAGCTGGGTGTGGGGAAACATGGGGGAAGCTCCGTTGAAATTGTTTTTCATACTGACTTTTCAATGAGTATAAATTTAGGCAGGTCTAGATCACAACTTATGTGCTGTTGTGTCAGGAAGGGTTGGGAAGCGAGTCTCATGCTTTGAAGCATCGGACGTGCTGGAATGGGATTCTCACACACACACACTAAATCAACAGGACAAGATTGGAATTCTAAGATCTATGAACCCCTAACTATATTTCCTCCCTGCAAAGTTTACCTTTAGATTTAAACAAAATACATAACTTTTAAAAGGCAACTTATTCCTGAGGCTTTTCTTTATTTCCAATTAAGTAATCAAACTATTTTCTGCTGTTTTTGCCAGGAATCACAAAGATGATTAAAGGGTTGGAAAAAAAGATCTATGATGAAAATTTAAAGGAACTGGGATTATTCAGCATGGAGAAGAGAAGACTGAGGGGCAAACAACTGCTGGTTTTCAAGTATATGAAGGGCTGGTACAGAGAGGATGGTGACCAGCTGTTCTCCATATGCACTGAGAATAGAACAAGGGGAAACAGGCTTAGACTGGAGTGTGAGGGAGCATTTCCTGGCAGGGATGGTTATTAAGTTAGAATCCTTTGTCTAAAAGAAAAAGTGTGAATTTTTTTTTGAGGCTTTTTAAAAATTTGATAACTTTTTTTTTCTATTTAAGATGGTTAAAGACATTCTTACCTCAAGGTAGAGTAACATTACAGAATCTCCCCAAAGATGTTTTCATCCTATTACTATGTAATGAAAGTCTCCGAACTAAGTAACTTGGACCAGGGCTAAGGTCTAATTTAGGTACTTCCCTCTTGACTGCCTAATAGCGAGGAATCAAAAGGGGAAAAGCCACCAAATGCTGAGGTCATGAAAATGTCTCTCCCTTTATGGCAAACCCAGCAGTATTTAAAAAGACAAAAAGAAAAAAATTAAAAATCTGTTTGTTCCAAAAGAGTATCATGGGCAGATATTTTAGTATCTCAGTAATGTCCTGATGTGGTGGTATATATTTCTTTTCTTGGTAAAGGTATATAACCCTTTCACTTGCTTAATGGGTGATATTTCAGGTTTTTAAAGAGACCATAACAAGGGACACAGTTTAGAGAGATTTTTATCTGGTGCATTCTCTCTGCAGCATGTGCGACAGCTTAATTTGGCTACTGAAAAAGAGAGTGCCATGCGCAGCACCACTGCCAGGACCTTTCCTTCTCCTAATGGTGGAAGTTTCTCTTACCAATGGGAATCTCCCAAGTCCCACAAAATGGTATTGTTTGGGGAACAGTAGGTACAATAGACAACAATAGGTCTTTCATCATTTAACTTGGTGGATGCAAGGCCAGAGGGGGATATAAATCAGTAAGCCTTTGAGTAGGGGCCAGAAAATATGGCTTTAGATCCATTTTTTAATGATTCATTTCCTTTTTGGTCCTATAACTGCACAGCTGGTGATGAAAGGGGAAAATAATAGAAAGTTTCACTTTTAGGTGCCAATAATGCATTGCACTACACTGATGGAAGAAGTTATCCAAAGTACTGTATAACATCTTGTTTATTATTTAATGTTTTCTAAAGTGAAAAATGTTAGTGGTTTTCCAAACAGCCAAATAAAAATAATTCTTTATAAATAAAAACAATAATACCAGTTGTCTCTTGTTTTTTTTTAAACTGGAAGAATTATCGAGGTGGTTTGATTTTTCATGAAAGCCATCTATAGTATTGCTTTAGTTATGTTTTCTCAAATCTCATTTAGTTGTAAACATTTGCCTCAGATCCTTTTATATAAAGGCAGGATAAGTAAAGATATAAATATATATGAATTATAAATGAAGTCTTTTACTAGTGTTGATTTTGTTAATTTATGACATTTTACTCATATTCCAATAACCTTTCCTGATGGAGAAAAATAATTATAAGGAAACAAAATTAATGAAATCATTCAAGATCAAAAATTAGTCCTCCTACAGAATTATAATAAATAGAGAGTATGCTTAATGGCGTCTTTCTTTCCAATACTCAGAGAACCCTTAGTGGCAAGGAAACTCAAGTTTTGGATAAATACATACTTTAAGCAAAAGGTAAAGAAAAACTGCAGCTTCCTTATCTCAGAGTTGTTTCCTTATCTCAGAGGTCCTTCCTAATCATCCACAGGAGATTTGAGAAAGCTGAGGGTTTCCAAATATGTTAAGTTAAACCTCTTCTGAAACTGAGGTGGGAGGAAGCAGATAAAATATGAGATCCCAGAGTCCAGTTCATCTATTTACTTGACAGATTTTACAGCACTTACTGTGTGCCTGGCTCTGGGCTACAACAGTAAGCAGACTCCCCTTTGTGGAGCTTCAATCTAGAGAGGAAGATGGACATGTATCAAAGTTATATAGATAAATGCAAAATTGCTATTCTGAAAACTGGCATACTTTGAAGGCTCTGAAAGTGTGGTGGGTTCCAGGACGTTTGGCCCATTGTCTTTCAAACTCTAATGTGCATGTGTATGGGAATCACCTGGAGATCTTGTTAAAATGCAGCTTATGATTCAGTGGATCTGTAGTGGGACTTGAGATTCTGCATTTCTAACCAGCTCCTGGGTGATGCCCATGCTGCTGGTGTTGGGGCCAAATTTGGATTACAGGTCCTTAGTGATAATACACTGAGGAGCCTGGGGCCTTCATCTCTGTTAACATTCATTGCTGGAAGGCATAAAGGTCCCTGGTTGCAAGATCTACATTCACAAATATTCACTAAGTTCCAGTGAATTTTTTCCTTCAAAAAATGTTTGGGCTTAGACAAATAGGGAATATCAATAAGTAGACAAATATTATTTTAAAAGAACAGAAACTACGGTTATAATAGTACAATCACTAAAATGAAAAACTGACCAAGGTATTCAACAGCAGATTTGAGCTGGTAGGAGAAAGAAGCAGTCAACTTGAAGATACGTCAGTTGAGATTATCTAATTTGAGGGAAGGATAAAGCTTCAGTAAGGATAAACAACTAGACTTGAGATCAACAACAGAAGAGTTGAAAAATTCTATAAGCCAACCAGACCTAACATCTGTAGAACACACCACTGAACACAAGAATATACATTTTTCTCAAGTGCATAGAGATGTTGACAGACATAAATTAGGCCATAAGACACTACCTCAAATTTAAAAGAATTGAAATTATATAAAATAAGTCCTTCCACCACAGTGGATTAAATTAGAAATCAGTAACAAAGGGAAATTTGAGAAATTTACAAATATGTGGAAATTAAATAATGTGCTTCTAACCACTGGCTGAAAGAAGAAATCACAGGGAAATTAAGAAATATTTTGAGGTTAATACAAATGAAAACATACCCAAACTTATGGGATAAACTAAAGCTTTGTTTATAAATGCCTATATAAATTATATTTATAAATGCCTATAAATGATATTTATAAATGCCTATTTAAAAAATCTCAAATCAATCTAAACTTCAACCTTATAAAACAAAGAAAAAATTAAATCACAGTAAGCAGAGGAAGGAAATAAAGATTAGAGCAAAAAGAAAAATGAAGTAACAAAAACAATATAGAAAATCAATGAAACTAAAAGTTGGTTCTTTGAAAAGATGAACAAAATTTATGAACATTTAGCTAGACCAAAAAAGAGAAAAAAAGACTTAAATGAACAAAATCAGGAATAAAAGAGGGGACATCATCACTGACCTTACAGAAATAAAAAGGATTTTAAGGGAACACTATGAACAACTTCATGTCAACAAAATAAGATAACCTAGATGACATGGACAGAGTCTTAGACACAAACTATTGAAACTGCGAGAAGAATAGAAATCTGAAGAGACCAATTGCAAGTAAATAGATTGAGCTAATAATCAAAAACTTTCCACAACAGAAAGCCAATTCCCAAAGAGCTTCAATGAAGCAATGAAGTAAACTGACTATTTAAGAATTAGTACCAAGTCTTCATCAACTCTTTAACTATATGGAGGAGGATACACTTTCCAACTCATTCTATGAGACCAGCAAATAGAAGAGTTTGGAGATTACTGCCATCTTAACAATATTAAGTCTTTCATTTCATGAACATGGGATGCAGCAAAGGCAGTGCTCAGGCACTGCAGTAAACACCAATAAATAGTGAAAAAGAAGATCTCAAATCAATACCCTAAATCGATATTAAGGAACTAGAAAAAAGATGCAAATTAAGCCCAAAAATAGCAGGAGGAAGAAAATAATAAAGACATGAATGAAGGTAATGAAATAGAGAAAAGAAAAACACAGAATCAACAAAAGGAAAATTTGGTTCTTTGAAAGGATCAACAAAGTTTTAAAACCATTAGCTAGACTAACAACCAAAAAACCCCTAAATAATTAAAATCAGAAATGAAACTGAAACTACTAACCTTACAGAAGTAAAAATAAGAGAATGCTATGAACAATTGTATGCCAACAATGAACAATTATATGCTGACAAATTAGATATTCCAGATGAAAAGGACAAATTTCTACAAATTAAAAAAAAAGAAGACAAAATCTCAACAGGCCTATGACAAGTAAAGAGAATGAAGCAGTTATCAAAACCACCCAACAAACAAAACTCCAGGACCACCCAGATGTCTTCACTGGTGAATTCTACCAAAATTTAAAGAAGAATTAACAACAATTCTTCTCAAACTCTACAAAGAAATAGAGGATGAGGGACACCTCCTAATTCATTCTATGAGGCCAGCATTACTGATACCAAAGCTAGATAAAGATATAACAAGAAAAGAAAATACAGTTGACCCTTAAACAACTCGGGTTTGAACTGTTGGGGTCTGATTATATGTGGATTATTTTTCCAGTGAATACATACTATAATACTACATTATCTGAGGTTGGTTGAATCCATGGATACAGAACCACAGATACAGAGGGCCAACTATAAAGTTATATGCAGATTTTCAATTTCCCTGGGTGGTATTAATGTGCCATTAATCCCTGCATTGTTCAAGGGTCAACTGTACAGATCAATATCCTTTATGAATACGGGTGCAAATATCCTCAACAAAATACTAGCAAACTGACTCCAATAGTACATTAAAAAGATTATATATCATGACAGGATTTATGCCAGAAAGGCAAGGATTTATGCAAGGAAGGCAAAAGTGGTTCAAAATAAGAAAATCCATCATTCAACATTTTACTTGGTGTTCTAGTTAATGCAATTAGACAAGAAGAAATATGTTGGAAAGTAAAAAGTAAAACTATCTCTATTTGCAGATGACATGATCCTACATATAGAAAATTCCAATGAATCCACAGAAAAGCTAGTAGAGTTAGTAAACAAATTCAGGAAAGTTGTGAGCTACAAAATTAACACTAAAAACTCAGTTTTTCTTTGCACCAGCAATGAGCAATATGAAAAGGAAATTAAAACAATTTCATTTATGATAACATCCAAAAGAATAGAATAACTAAGAATATATTTAGCCAAAGAGATGAAAGACTTGTATACAGAAAACTAAAAACATTGCTGAAATAATGTGATGAAATAAAATTCATATTTTATGTCAAGGCAAGAAAAGTTTAATCATAAAATTTGTCTCTGCCCATTTGGACCTCTCCTTTCCCTTTAGTATGTAGTGTGCGTTTGCATTAACCAGAGCTCCTTAGGAAATAACCTTCCTTCTTAATCTTGTAAGGGGCCACGATGACCTATGATCCACTACTCGTTCTGTACATGTTTATCTGGATGTAAACTGTCAGTAATACCTCATTTGACAAATAACCCTTTGTCTCAAACACTTATATAATTGTGCTTTGACCTCGAACAGGCAGAACAGTCCTCTGAACTTTCTGAAAGACCATCTCCTGGGTTATAATCCTCAGGTTGGCCTGAATAAAATTTTCCATCTCTTTCTTAGATCAACTCTTGATTAATTTTTTTTGTCTACCAGTGTAAGAAGACCTAAATAAATTGAAAGAATTCTGTATTTATGGATTAAAAGACATAATATTATTAAGATCTTAATACTACCAAAAGTCATCTACATATTTAGAAAAATCCCTTTCAAAATTCCAATGACATTTTTTGAGAAAATTGGAACACCAATGTTCAAACTGACATGGAATTTCAAGGAACCCCAAATAGGCAAAATAATCTTGAATAAAAAGGACAAAGTTGGAGGATTCATAGTTCCCATTTTCAAAACTTACTACAAAGCTACAGTAATCAAAGCAGTGTGGTAGTGGCATAAGAACAGACATATGGACAAATAGAATAAAATTAAGATTTCATAAATAAACCCATACTTATGGTCAGTTGTTTTGTGACCATGTTTCCAAGACCATTCACTGGGGAAAGGATAGCCTCTTCAACAAATGGTGCTGGGACAACTGGATATAACACTACATAAAAAAATTAACTCAAAACTGATCAATGACCTAAATGTAAGAGCTAATACTATGAAACTTAGAGAAGAAAATATACAGGTAAATTTTCATGACCTTCAGATTTGGCACTGGATTCTTAGCTATGACAGCAAAAGCATGAGTAATAAAAGAAAAAAAGGCAAAGAAGACAAAGAAGACAAAGGGAGCAGAGCCAAAGCTGACCAACAGTCAGCATAAACTATACATCAGAAATACATCTACACGTGGAACAACTCCTACAGAACACCTGCTGAATGCTGACAGAAGACCTCAGACCTCCCAAAAGGCAAGAAACTCTCCACGTACCTGGGTAGGGCAAAAGAAAAAAGGATAAACAGAGACAAAAGAATAGGGACGGGACCTGCACCAGTGGGAGGGAGCTGTGAAGGAGGAAAGGTTTCCACACACTAGAAGCCCCTTCGCGGGCAGAGACTGCGGGTGGCAGACTGGGGGAGCTTCAGAGCCGCGGAGGAGAGCGCAGCAACAGGGGTGCAGAGGGCAAAGCGGAGAGATTCCTGCACAAAGGATCGGTGTCGACCGGCAATCACCAGCCCGAGAGGCTTGTCTGCTCCCCCGCCGGGGCGGGAGGGGGTGGGAGCTGAGGCTCGGGCTTCGGTCGCAGCGCAGTGAGAGGACTGGCGGCGTGAACACAGCCTACAGGGGGTTAGGGCACCACGGCTAGAGGGGAGGGAGTCCGGGGAAAACTCTGGACCTGCCAAAGAGGCAAGAGACTTTTTCTACCCTCTTTGTTTCCTGCGGCGTGAGGAGGGGGGATTAAGAGCGCTGCTTAAAGGAGCTCCAGAGAGAGGTGCGAGCCGCGGCTAAAAGCGTGGACCCCAGAGACGCGCATGAGACTCTAAGGCTGCTGCTGCCACCACCAAGAAGCCTGTGTGCGAGCACAGGTCACTCTCCATACCTCCCTTCCGGGGAGCCTGTGCAGCCCGCCACTGCCAGGGTCCCGGGATCCACGGACAACTTCCCTGGGATAACGCACGGCGCACCTCAGTCTGGTTCAACGTCATGCCACCCTCTGCCGCCGCAGGCCCGCCCTGCGCTCCGTACCCCTCCCTCACCCCGGCCTGAGTGAGCCAGAGCCCCCGAATCAGTGGTTCCTTTAACCCCATCCAATCTGAGCGAAGAACAAACGCCCTCCGGCGACCTACACACAGAGGCGGGGCCAAATCCAAAGCTGAACCCCAGGAGCTGTGCAAACAAAGAAGAGGAAGGGAAATCTCTCCCAGCAGCCTCAGGAGCAGCGGATTAAATCTCCACAATCAACTTGATGTAGCCTGCATCTGTGGAATACATGAATAGACAAAGAATCCTCCCAAATTGAGGAGGTGGACTTCGAGAGCAAGATTTATTATTTTTTCCCCTTTTCCTCTTTTTGTGAGTGTGTATGTGTATGCTTCTGTGTGAGATTTTGTCTGTATAGCTTTGCTTTCACCATTTGTCCTAGGGTTCTATCCGTCCTTTTTTTTTTTTTTTTTTTTTTTTACTTTTTAAAACAATTTTTTTCTTAATAATTATTTTCTGATTTTAATTATTTTACCTTTAGTTTCTTTTATCCTCTTTCTTTCTTTCTTTCTTTCTACTTTTTCTCCCTTTTATTCTGAACCGTGTGGATGAAAGGCTCTTGGTGCTGCAGCCAGCAGTCAGTGCTGTGCCTCTGAGTTGGGAGAGCCAACTTCAGGACACTGGTCAATAAGAGACCTCCCAGCTCCACGTATCAAATGGCAAAAATCTTCCAGAGACCTATATCTCAACACCAGCACCCAGCTTCACTCAACGACCAGCAAGCTACAATGCTGGACACCCTATGCCAAACAACTAGCAAGACAGGAACACAACCCCACCCATTAGCACAGAGGCTTCCTAAAATCATAATAAATCCACAGACACCCCAAAACACATGACCAGACATGGACCTGCCCACCAGAAAGACAAGATCCAGCCTCATCCACCAGAACATAGGCACTAGTCCCCTCCACCAGGAAGCCTACACAACCCACTGAACCAACCTTAGCCACTGGGGACAGACACCAAAAACAACAGGAACTACGAACCTGCAGCCTGCAAAAAGGAGACCCCAAACACAGTAAGATAAGCAAAATGAGAAGACAGAAAAACAAACAGCAGATGAAGGAGCAAGAAAACCACCAGAACTAAGAAATGAAGCAGAAATAGGCAGTCTACCTGAAAAAGAATTCAGAATAATGATAGTAAAGATGATCCAAAATCTTGGAAATAGAACAGACAAAATGCAAGAAACATTTAAAAAGGACCTAGAAGAACTAAAGATGAAATAAGCAATGATGAACAACACAATAAATGAAATTAAAAATACTCTAGATGGGATCAATAGCAGAATAACTGAGGCAGAAGAATGGATAAGTGACCTGGAAGATAAAATAGTGGAAATAACTACTACAGAACAGAATAAAGAAAAAAGAATGAAAATAACTGAGGACAGTCTCAGAGACCTCTGGGACAACATTAAACACACCAACATTCCAATTATTGGGGTTCCAGAAGAAGAAGAGAAAAAGAAAGGGACTGAGAAAATATTTGAAGAGATTATAGTTGAAAAATTCCCTAATATGGGAAAGGAAATAGTTAATCAAGTCCAGGAAGCACAGAGAGTCCCATACAGGATAAATCCAAGGAGAAATACGGCAAGACACATATTAAACAAACTGTCAAAAATTAAATACAAAGAAAGCATATTAAAAGCAGCAAGGGAAAAACAACAAGTAACACACAAGGGAATCCCCATAAGGTTAGCAGCTGATCATTCAGCAGAAACTCTGCAAGCCAGAAGGGAGTGGCAGGACATATTGAAAGGGATGAAGGAGAAAAACCTGCAACCAAGATTACTCTACCCAGCAAGGATCTCATTCAGATTTGATGGAGAAATTAAAACCTTTACAGACAAGCAAAAGCTGAGAGAGTTCAGCACCATCAAACCAGCTTTACAAAAATGCTAAAGGAACTTCTCCAGGCAAGAAACACAAGGGAAGGAAAAGACGTACAATAATGAACCCAAAACAATTAAGAAAATGGGAATGGGAACATACATATTGATAATTACCTTAAATGTAAATGGACTAAATGCTCCCACCAAAAGACACAGATTGGCTGAATGGATACAAAAACAAGACCCATATATATGCTATCTACAAGAGACGCACTTCAGACCTAGAGACACATAAAGACTGAAAGTAAGGGGGTGGAAAAAGATATTCCATGCAAATGGAAACCAAAAGAAAGCTGGAGTAGCAATTCTCATATCAGACAAAATAGACTTTAAAATAAAGACTATTAGAAGAGACAAAGAAGGACACTATATAATGATCAAGGGAACGATCCAAGAAGAAGATATAACAATTGTAAATATTTATGCACCCAACATAGGAGCACCTCAATATGTAAGGCAAATACTAACAGCCATAAAAGGAGAAATCGACAGTAACACATTCATAGTATGGGACTTTAACACAACACTTTCACCAATGGACAGATCATCCAAAATGAAAATAAATAAGAAAACACAAGCTTTAAATGATACATTAAACAAGATGGACTTGATATTTATAGGACATTCCATCCCAAAACAACAGAATACACATTTTTCTCAACTGTTCATGGAACATTCTCCAGGACAGATCATATCTTGGGACACAAATCAAGCCTTGGCAAATTTAAGAAAATTGAAATTGTATCAAGTATCTTTTCCGACCACAATGCTATGAGACTAGATATCAATTACAGGAAAAGATCTGTAAAAAATACAAACACATGGAGGATAAACAATACACTACTTAATAACGAAGTGATCACTGAAGAAATCAAAGAGGAAATAAAAAATACCTAGAAACAAATAACAATGGAGACATGACGACCCCAAACCTATGGGATGCAGCAAAAGCAGTTGTAAGAGGGAAGTATATAGCAATACAATCCTACCTTAAGAAACAGGAAACATCTCGAATAAACAACCTAACCTTGCACCTAAAGCAATTAGAGAAAGAAGAACAAAAATCCCCAAAGTTAGCTGAAGGAAAGAAATCATAAAAATCAGATCAGAAATAAATGAAAAAGAAATGAAGGAAACGATAGCAAAGATCAATAAAACTAAAAGCTGGTTCTTTGAGAAGATAAACACAATTGATAAACCACTAGCCAGACTTATCATGAAAAAAGGGAGAAGACTCAAATCAATAGAATTAGAAATGAGAAAGGAGAAGTAACAACTGACACTGCAGAAATACAAAAGATCATGAGAGATTACTACAAGCAACTCTATGCCAATAAAATAGACAACCTGGAAGAATTGCACAAATACTTAGAAATGCACAACCTGCCAAGGCTGAATCAGGAAGAAACAGAAACATGAACAGACCAATCACAAGCACTGAAATTGAAACTGTGATTAAAAATCTTCCAACAAACAAAAGCCCAGGACCAGATGGCTTCAGAGGCAAATTCTATCAAACATTTAGAGAAGAGCTAACACCTATCCTTCTCAAACTCTTCCAAAATATAGCAGAGGGAGGAACACTCCCAAATTCATTCTACGAGGCCACCATCACCTTGATACCAAAACCAGACAAGGATGTCACAAAGAAAGAAAACTACAGGCCAATATCACTGATGAACATAAATGCAAAAATCCTCAACAAAATACTAGCAAACAGAATCCAACAGCATATTAAAAAGATCATACACCATGATCAAGTGTGGTTTATTCCAGGAATGCAAGGATTCTTCAATATACACAAATCAATCAATGTGCTAAAGCATATTAACAAACTGAAGGAGAAAAACCATATGATCATCTCAATAGATGCAGAGAAAGCTTTCGACAAAATTCAACACCCATTTATGATAAAAAACCTGCAGAAAGTAGGCATAGAGGGAATTTTCCTCAACATAATAAAGGCCATATATGACAAACCCACAGCCAACATTGTCCTCAATGGTGAAAAACTGAAAGCATTTCCACTAAGATCAGGAACAAGCAAGGTTGTCCATTCTCACCACTCTTATTCAACATAGTTTTGGAAGTTTTAGCCACAGCAATCAGAGAAAAAAAGGAAATAAAAGGAATCCAAATTGGAAAAGAAGAAGTAAAGCTGTCACTGTTTGCAGATGACATGATCCTATACATAGAGAATCCTAAAGATGCTACCAGAAAACTACTAGAGCTAATCAATGAGTTTGGTAAAGTTGCAGGATACAAAATTAATGCACAGAAATCTCTGGCATTCCTATACACTAATGATGAAAAATCTGAAAGTGAAATCAAGAAAACACTCCCATTTACCACTGCAACAAAAAGAATAAAATATCTAGGAATAAACCTACCTACGGAGACAAAAGACCTGTATGCAGAAAATTATAAGACACTGATGAAAGAAATTAAAGATGATACAAATAGATGGAGAGATATACCATGTTATTGGATCGGAAGAATCAACATTCTGCAAATGACTCTACTACCCAAAGCAATCTACAGATTCAATGCAATCCCTATCAAACTACCACTGGCATTTTTCACAGAACTAGAACAAAAAATTTCACAATTTGTATGAAAACACAGAAGACCCCGAATAGCCAAAGCAATCTTGAGAAAGAAAAACGGAGCTGGAGGAATCAGGCTCCCTGACTTCAGACTATACTACAAAGCTACAGTAATCAAGACAGTATGGTACTGGCACAAAAACAGAAAGATAAATGGAACAGGATAGAAAGCCCAGAGATAAACCCACGCACATATGGTCACCTTATCTTTGATAAAGGAGGCAGGAATGTACAGTGGAGAAAGGACAGCCTCTTCAATAAGTGGTGCTGGGAAAACTGGACAGGTACATGTAAAAGTATGAGATTAGATCACTCCCTAACACCATACACAAAAATAAGCTCAAAATGGATTAAAGACCTAAATGTAAGGCCAGAAACTATCAAACTCTTAGAGGAAAACAGGCAGAACACTCTATGACATAAATCACAGCAAGATCCTTTTTGACCCACCTCCTAGAGAAATGGAAATAAAAACAAAAATAAACAAATGGGACCTAAGGAAACTTCAAAGCTTTTGCACAGCAAAGGAAACCATAAACAAGACCAAAAGACAACCCTCAGAATGGGCGAAAATATTTGCAAATGAAGCAACTGACAAAGGATTAATCTGCACAATTTATAAGCAGCTCATGCAGCTCAATATCAAAAAAACAAACAACCCAATCCAAAAATGGGCAGAAGACCTAAATAGACATTTCTCCAAAGAAGATATACAGATTGCCAACAAACACATGAAAGAATGCTCAACATCATTCATTATTAGAGAAATGCAAATCAAAACTACAATGAGATATCATCTCACACCAGTCAGAATGGCCATCATCAAAAGAGCTAGAAACAATAAATGCTGGAGAGGGTGTGGAGAAAAGGGAACCCTCTTGCACTGCTAGTGGGAATGTGAATTGGTACAGCCACTATGGAGAACAGTATGGAGGTTCCTTGAAAAACTAGAAATAGAACTACCATATGTCCCAGCAATCCCACTACTGGGCATATACCCTGAGAAAACCATAATTCAAAAAGAGTCATGTACCAAAATGTTCATTGCAGCTCTATTTACAATAGCCCGGAGATGGAAACAACCTAAGTGCCCATCATCGGATGAATGGATAAAGAAGATGTGGCACATATATACAATGGAAATTACTCAGCCATAAAAAGAAACGAAATTGAGCTATTTGTAATGAGGTGGATAGACCTAGAGTCTGTCATACAGAGTGAAGTAAGTCAGAAAGAGAAAGACAAATACCATATGCTAACACATATATATGGAATTTAAGAAAAAAAAAAAAGGTACTGATGAACCTAGTGGCAGGGCAGGAATAAAGACACAGACCTACTAGAGAATGGACTTGCGGATATGGGGAGGGGGAAGGATAAGCTCTGACAAAGCGAGAGAAACCATGGACATATATACACTACCAAACGTAAGGTAGATAGCTAGTGGGAAGCAGCCGCATAGCACAGGGAGATCAGCTTGGTGGTTTGTGACCACGTGGAGGGGTGGGATGGGGGGGTGGGAGGGAGGGAGACACAAGAGGGAAGAGATATGGGAACATATGTATATGTATAACTGATTCACTTTGTTATAAAGCAGAAACGCACCATTGTAAAGCAATTATACCCCAATAAAGATGTTAAAAAAAAAAGAATACATGCAATGCAATTTTGTTGAATTGAATGAAAGCATACATCATTATAAAGTATAGTATAAAATAGTGTATCTCAAGAAAATAATTTACAATACAAAATTAAAATAGGTTATTTTTTCTTAATTGAGTTTAATGTAATTTTCAAAGAATTCTGTGATCCAGAAAAGTTTAAGGATTACAGTCATGGTCATGCATATGTGTGTGTATATCTATAGGTGTATAAGTGTATATGTATATACATATATATATATATACACACACACACAAACACATATGTCATTATTCATGAATTTGTGAAAGAGAGTGGATATATTAGCTATTTACTCAACATAATCTCGCCTCCAAATTTTTAATATCCAAAGGAGCAGGAGAGATGCATTATATTTCCTTATATCCTACACATCTATATCCATAACAAACTCTGTGCAAGTCTTGTGCTTAATAAAACCCCTACTTTTAAAGTAAAAAAAAAAAAAATCTAGAAACAATAAATGCTGGAGAGGGTGTGGAGAAAAGCGAACACTCTTGCACTGCTGGTGGGAATGCGAATTGGTACAGCCACTATGGAGAACAGTATGGAGGATCCTTAAAAAACTAGAAATAGAACTACCATATGACCCAGCAATCCCACTACTGGGCACATACCCTGAGAAAACCATAATTCAAAAAGAGTCATGTACCAAAATGTTCATTGCAGCTCTATTTACAATAGCCAGGAGATGGAAACAACCTAAGTGTCCATCATTGGATGAATGGATAAAGAAGATGTGGGACATATATACAATGGAGTATTACTCAGCCATAAAAGGAAACGAAATTGAGCTATTTGTAATGAGGTGGATGGACCTAAAGTCTGTCGTACAGAGTGAAGTAAGTCAGAAAGAGAAAGACAAATACCATATGCTAACACATATTATATATGGAATTTAAGAAAAAAAAATGTCATGAAGAACGTAGGCGTAAGATAGGAATAAAGACACAAATCTACTAGAGAACGGACTTGAGGATATGGGGAGGGGGAAGGGTAAGTGTGACAAAGTGAGAGAGTGGCATGGACATATATCCACTACCAAACGTAATATAGATAGCTAGTGGGAAGCAGCTGCATAGCACAGGGAGATCAGCTCGGTGGTTTGTGACCACCTAGAGGGGTGGGATAGGAAGGGTGGGAGGGAGGGAGACGCAAAAGAGAAGAGATATGGGAACATATGTATATGTATAACTGATTCACTTTTTTATAAAGCAGAAACTAACACACCATTGTAAAGTAATTATACTCCAATAAGGATGTAAAAAAATAATAATAAATAAATGAAAACAAAAAAAGAAAAAGGATAGGTAAAATGGATTTTATGACAATTAAAACATCTTGTGCATCAAAGGGCACAATAAAGAGGGTGAAAATATAACCCACTGAATGGGAGAAAAATCTGCAAATTGTATATCTCATAAGGGTCTGGTAAATAGAATATGTAAAATCTTTTACAACTCACCAAAACAAACAACCCAATTTAAAATTGGTAAAATATTTGAAAAAACATTTCTCAAAAAAAGATGTACACAAATGGTCAATAAGCACATAAAAAAACGCTCATCATAATTAGTCTTTTGGCATTCCGAGACTCAAATTCCAGTGTGTGTGTGTGTGTGTGTGTGTGTGTGTGTGTGTGTGTGTGTGTGTGTTGGGTGGGGGGCTTTCCCCACACACTGAGAAACAGTTCTTAGACACCAGCAGCGTATCCAAGAATTCAACTCAATTCTGACATTACCTATCCACATTATTTACCTGGAGGTAGCAACAGATTCCACAGGTTAAGGATTCAGTGTTACAGGACTGTCCCCCATAGCCCCACTTCTGACCCCAGTTGCAAGCTCTGTGCTTCCGACTGATCAGCTACAGACTGGAGATTCCTACAACCACCTCCTTGGGTTCAATTAATTTGCTAGAGTGTCTCATTGAATTCAGAGAAACATTTTACTTATTAGATTACTATTTGTTATAGAAGGATATAACTCAGGGACAGAAGGATGGAAGAAATGCACAGGGCAAGGTATGGGGTGGGCAGGGAGCTTGCATGCCCTCTCCAGGCTGCACTGTCCCAGCACCTCCACGTGTGCATTAACAAAGACTCTCTTCAAACCCTGACCTTTTGGGGTTTTATGGAGGCTTCCTTACATGGCGTGATTGATGAAATTATTGGCAATTGGTAATTGCTTTAACCTCCAGCCCTTTCCCCTCTCCAGATGTCAGGAGGTGGGACTGAAAGTTCCAACCTTCTAATCACTTGGTTGGTTCCCCTGGCAACCAGTCCCCATCCTTAGATGAGGTCCAAAATTCACCTCGTAACAAAAGAACCTTTATTGCTCACCTCAGTTAGGAAATTGAGGGTTCAGAAGCTCTGTGCCAGAAATGGGACAAAGACCGAAAATATATTTCTTATTATATATCACAATTAGTCATTAGGGAAATACAAATTAAAACCACAATGTGATATCACTTTACACCCGCTAAATAGGTGATAATCAAGAAAATGGAAAGTAACAAGTGTCGGTGAAAATATAGAGGAATTGAATATTGCTGGTGGGAATATAAAATGGTGTAAACACTTTGAGAAATTGCCAAGCTGTTTTTCCACAGTTAAACGGTTACCCTAAAACCCAGAAGTTTCACTCTTAGGTCTCTACACAAAGTTTTGAAAACAGGTACTTAAACAAATACTTGTATGCAAATTTTCATAGCAGCATTATTTACAATAGGCAAAAGGTGGAAATAACATGTTCATTAACAGACGAATAGATAAGCAAATTATGGTACATCAATTCATAGACTATTAATCAGCCACAAAATGGAATGAAGTGCTGCTACGTGCTGCAGTGTGGACGAACCTCAAAAATAGTACGCTAAGTGAAAGGAGATAGACACAAAGGTCACATGTTCTATTATTCCATTTATGTGAAATATCGAGAATAGATAAATCAACGGAAACAGAAAGTAAATTGGCGGCTGCCAGGGGGGAATGGAGAGTAACTGTTTAATAGGTAAGGGATTTATTTTGGGTAATTAAAATGTTTCAGAACTAACTAGAGGTCATGGTTGCAAAACACTTTGAGTGTAATAAATGCCACTGAATTGTTCACTTCAAAATGGGTAATTTTATGTCAGGTGGTGTCATCTTATAAAATACTTTTTAAATTTTCAAATTATGTATCAGAGAAAAGGAAAAAGACAATAAACAAATGAAACAAATGGAAAGCAAAGAGCAAGTTGGTAGATTTAAACCAAACTCTAATAGTAATAATATTATGTATAAATGGGACTAATGGGTCTAAACACCCCATTTAAAAACTGTCAGATTGGATTAAACAAAAAAGCAAGACTCAACTATATGCTGCCTAGAAGTCACACACAAAAAGACATTAAACAAAACTTTGGAGCATGGAATATTTAAACTTGGTGCAGAACATTGCTTTGTCTAATAAATGGCAGGGCCTTCCGAATAAGAAAGTCATAATTAAAGACACTTAAATGTAAGTGAGGTAGCAAGCCGGAAGCCCACATTTTAGAAGACAAAGGGACATTCATGAACCGGGGGGTAATTTACTAGAAATGATTTTCAGGGCTCCAGGATGCAGAAACCTGAAAGCAACTTGGAATTACAGTGCAGGTTAGTTCCAAGCTGATTATTTGGGGTTAATACACTAAAAGCCAAAAACTGAGCCCTCATCATAATTTGGTCATTTAATTTCGAAGAGCATGGATTACTACTCTGTTTCATTGTTTCACGTGTATCTTCATTTTTCAGACCAAGACCCCTCAGGGGTTCTGGATTTGCTCACAGATAGTCTTTTCAGATGTGTTGAATTATCTAGAGTTGTGGTTCCCAACTGGGGGCAATTTTGACCCTCAGGGCACATTTGGTAATGCCTATAAATATTTTTAGTTGTAGCATCTTGGGGGTGCCACTGGCACCTAGTGGGTAGAGGCCAGATATGTTGTTACACATCCTATAAAGCATGGGACAGCTCTGCATGATAAAGAATTACCTGGTCTAAAATGGCAATAGTGCCAAGGTTGCAAAAGCCTGATCTAAATCAATGATTTCCAAAGCGTGGTCCCCAACCTTGCAGCACCAGTACTGGGAATGTATTAGAATTGCACATTCTCAGGCTTCACATCTGACTCGTACAGTCAGAAACTCTGGATGGAACCCAGCAATCTGTGATATAACAAGCTCCCCAGCTGATTCACATAAGCATTGGTTTGAGATTAAATTTCCTTACTCCTTTCCACCGACTACAGAGAAGAGTGACTTACATGAGACCCACCTTCCAGCGCCTTACTACCACTACTTAACTCTGAACTTTAGCAGAACCGTTCTATCAAAATTGCCTTTTCAAAGCCTGCTCGTCATCATGTACAGGGTTGCACTGTTCAACTCACATGCACCATCACACCAGCAGCATTTGGCAATGGTGATCGCCACACCTACTTTCCTTAAATTCTCGTCCCTCAGCCTCCACAAACTACACCCCTACATTTCCAACCAATTACGGAAAAAATCCAAGGAGCTCCAAACTTACCAAGTCCCAAACTGTATGAATTATAGTTTATTATTATTCCTCTCCCTTTTCATTTCCCCCAAACCTGCTCCCCCTTGCTAATTCCCACCTTCTCTGAATAAAAGCAGTATCTTTTCAAGGTCACCAATGCTTGATATCTGCCACTGTTTGTTTTTTAATTTATATATTCTTATTTCTATTTATTCAAATCACTGACAAATTCTAATTGTTCTGCCTCTGAACAGTTCTTCTGACTCTGTCGTACACACACACACACACACACACACACACACAATGCAAAATATTTGAGATGACATTTTAAAATTTTAAGTTAAGCGAGAGAATGATGATTGAATTCAGAAGGCATTTTCAATGATGGGTTAGCAATGCTGCTTGGTCCCCTCTCATGAACTAGTTTTGTCTCTTTGGCAGGCAAGAGCCATGGACGCACAGTGGAATTTTTTCAGTTATCTTTTTGTATTGTATGTTCTTATATAAGCTCTTTCTAACATATTATTCCATAAGGTAAGTAAAACAAAACAACAGGACATACCTTGGCTCCTGCAGGGCTGGACGTGGGGTCCATGCTAGCCGAAAGTTGGCGCAGGCTACTGGCTGAGAGTAGGAAGCTTGGGGTTTTTAGGAATAAATAGGGAGCAGCCTCTTCTCTTTCTTCTTTAATAGAAATCAAATGTGTGGTCATGAGCTGTACCTTTCAGCCTTGTTAGTCAAAGTATGGTCAGCAGACCAGCACCATAAGCATCACCTGTGTGCTTTTAGAAACAAGACTCAGGAGCGCGCCTTAAACCTAATGAAGCAAAATCCACAAACAGAGTCTGTGGGTGACTTGCACGCCCATTAGGGTTTGCAAAGCACCACTTTTAGAGTGTGAAGCTTTTCTATAGACCTTAGCTTTTCCTACACATAAGCACGTGTGAAGCAAATCTACCCAGCCTTACCATGTTTTAGAGCAGTGGGTTCTCACAGTGTCGTCCTGGAACCAGCAGGGTCAGCATCACTAGAGAATGAGTCAGAAATGCAATTCTCAGGCCCACCTCAGCCCTCCTGAATCAAAATCTAAGGGCAGAGGCCCAGCAGTCTGGCTTTTAACAGCCCTGCAGTGATTCTGACGCTAATGTTAGAGAACCACCACCTTAGGGACAACAGTTCTGCATCATAGATGCCCAGAGAAGCTCCCTGCCTTCCCCGGTGGCTTCTTGAGCACCTGCAAACGCCTGATCTCCTGCAGGTACCAGCAAATGCCTAAAACGTGGTTTAGGGCTAATTCATAAGCCGGAGAACCTAAGTCAGTGTGAGTTCATTGGCACTGTGAATAACATTTCCGAAATACACAGAAAACTTGTAGCTTACAAAGTGCTTTCCGTGCTATTTAATTTAATCCTCACAGCAGCACAAGGACATAGATATAATTGCATCCCCAACAGATATGAAAACTAAGCTTGAGAAAGGTTCAGTGGCCTTTTAAAGGGCACATGGACGTGAAGGGGCAAGGGTAGGCTCGGAACCAAAGAACACAATCGCAAAGAGACCTTCTACCAGCTGTTTGAAAAGTTAAATGGAGGCAGAGTTTCAAAGGAAGCTGAAAACGCCAAAATGTTTTTAACTTTGGGGAAACAAATTTCCAGCATTGAGATTAATGAAGAAAGACCCATAAGAAATAAAATTCACAACTTTCTTTCTAAAGGTTCAACTACAACAGCAAAACTATGAATAGAGACAGAGAAAGAGATAAAGCAAATGAGGCAAGATGTTAACACTTGGTGAATCTAGAGGAAAGATTTCTGAGTTTTCTTTGCACAACTTCAGCAACTTTTCTTTGAAAAATAAAGTCCACAGGGCTTTAACGTGTGTCTGTGTGCTGAAGTAGATGAGACACTATACTTCTTACCTATCATTGCATATGCTTTTAGAACTTCTGTCAGAAAGCTTCTAAGTATAAATGAATTTATCTATGGCTACATTGTAAGGAAGCAGGGTATAGACATATGAGTAACAAGCAAGATTTATTTACATTTTTTTCTTTTGCAGTGAAGCTCATTCGTTTATGCTAATATCCTTCACGGGGTCAATAATTCACTGCCAAAGGGGCGATTCTGAGTTGCAGTTTTTATTAATATGGTTGTTTTCAGTCTAACCCCAGGCATAAGACCAGTCTCACACAGAGACTCCTGGGGCATCTTCAGAGAATCTGGCTTTTGAATGTGTTGCCTCCCTGGTACTACAATTCTCCTTGTAGCCAGGACCCACATTCGGCTACATCTCAGGACTTTTCATAAGCTGTTCTTCTACTTGTAGACCACTTTCCTCATGCTTCACAGCTAGTGTTTCTACAAGCCATTATCATTAAACACTCAATTGGGAAAAAATGACTAGAAAAACATTGCTGAGACAACTAGGGAAATTTGATTTCAGTAACAGCATTTCTGTCAAAAATGAATGATTATACCACCACACACCCCTAAGCCACTTGTAAGGAGCAGTCCTGCCATGCTGGGCTTGGTTCCTCTCAACCCCTCCTATTCCTGTGTGGACAGCAAGGAAACTATGATGAGAGCTAACAATTGCACATGGGTTACAGCTGACAAACACTTTTCCATTTACTGTCTCATTTGGCCTCATTGGATAATATACGATTCCCTCGTTTGACAGCAGTGCTTGAGTGTTAAGTTCCTTATTTCATAGACAAGAAAGATGAGGGCCATTGAGTAACCAAATTTCCCAAGGTCACTTGGACAGTAGGTACCAGGTCTGATTTTACTGCAGAGCCAAAGTAGCAAGTCCCAGAGGCCATACCGGGCTGCAGGGCAAGGTCAGAACAGGAAAAGGCTTTAGGGTCTGAACATCCACTCAGTGGTACCCAGAGAACCCAATGAACATTTTTGAAAATGCCTAAAGTCAGAAATGCTTATTGGAGAATATTGAGAAAATTCAAAATGAAGGGAGAAAGGA
Organism: Orcinus orca; assembly: GCF_937001465.1. Lineage (NCBI taxonomy): Eukaryota > Metazoa > Chordata > Mammalia > Artiodactyla > Delphinidae > Orcinus > Orcinus orca. The sequence continues at coordinate 121,403,321 of NC_064562.1, forward strand.
AAGAAGGAAGGAGGAAGGGAGAGAAGGAAGAAAGGAAGACATTGTACCTCAACCTGGAAATAGCCATGGCTGCTACTTGGGTATGTATTCTTTTAGACTTTTTTGTTTTATTTGAACCTATGCTCTCCAAACCTCCAGGTAGAGGCTTATTAACAACACTCTGTGGACAGCTTTCCCTGAAGTTGGACATGCCTCTACCAACTCATTTGAATGGCTGCATAATATTCTATTGAATGGATAAACCATAAACATTTGTTTCTCCAGGACTTTGGATTGCTTCTGTGGACGGACCCTCTAGGGACTCCAGGAGCCCAGTTATGCTGCAGGAAGTGAGTCACAATCTGCTTGTGATTGCTGGCCTCTTTCCTTCCCTTCACTTGCTCCAGTGAACCACGGAAACGTTCCCTGGAGGCCTGGGATGTAGTGCAAGAAGGTTAGATTCTTAGAAAAGACAAGCCTAAGTAGTTGGTAATCCTTTAGAAATAGAAATGGGGAAGACACGGGCCAGTAGGAAGCTTGCTTTTTAGATCCAAAAAGTTTCATTGAAAAACAGCATAAGAAAAAGGGCAGCAAAATTTGTTGCTCCCTCCCAGCTGCTCTGTGGGCCACCTGCAGGGGAATTAGCAATGGGCAGTAATGGAAATTTGTAGATTTGAAAGTTTTGCAGTTGAGCTCAGTGGGTTCTTTCTCTAAGGCTTTGGTAATTAAAGTATTATAATAGTGAAGCTAAAGTCAAAGTTTAGATGCCTTTGTGGATAACTCAGGTTCGTCCTGGAAGACTGCCACAGAGGGCAAAATGCCTGGGGGCCACACTGAAGATGGAAAATCTGGTGAATCTGTGGCCAGACCAGTGCCAATGTGGGAAGAATAACTTGCAATCATATGTCTAAATGACTGTGGAGCTCTTCTGATAAGCAAAATACAGTAAATGATTTTCTACACTGGTTTGCTTTAAAATGGCATTTTTCTTCAACAGCTACTTAAACTGCTGGATGTTAGCCAAAATTGCGTTGCTTGGGATTAAATGTTGCGAGAATTCTTCATAAAAGCCCACAAGCCCAGAGGCTTCTGGGTGATACGTGAAAACAAAGCCAGCAAAATAACTAACAAACACAAAACCAAATTACACTTTGCCTTATTCTGCTTAGAAAGGTGTTAATTTTTAGCCTTGACTGTGCTGGTCAAACAAAAGAAGTTTTTTTTCAACAGAGGTTAAAATTGTTTGGAAGGCAGTCTGTTCCCTTCCTGTAGGGCTGTCCTGTGCATACTTGGAGACAGTCACACCTCCCCGCCACTGGCTCACTCACTGTCCTTGGGCTTCCAAGCACACGTGACCTGTATCACTCTTCCATCCCAGTGGATTCACCTTCAAGTTCCTTCTCTAGGCCATAATCAGACCAGCCTTTCCAATCAGTTCAAGCTAGGGTTAAACACTGAGACCCACGAACCATTCTAGAGCTAGTTTGTACTTTGATTTCCAAACAATGCTCTAAACTGGTTCTGTGGCTTTCAAAGAGCTAGGAGACCTCATCCCACCCTCCAGCATTACTTTAGATTCAGGGTTATCCTGGCCAGTTCACACAATTCTCCCTCATTTACATACAGTTTTATCTTCTCCAAGCAGGGTAGATGTCTCGACAAATCAAAGGTCCTGGTTCCCATTTGAAAGTTGAATTCAGTCAAGCTTTGTAATATACCTACCCCCTGGTTAGGAAAAAAGCTTGTCTGTCTGCTCTTCCACAGGGGAATGTGAGATTAGGGTCTCTGTGGGCCTCTCTCTCTCATGGTCACGGGAGGCAGTGAGAGCTCTTTGCAGCTGTATTGGGCTGCTCCCAAGGACCTCTTGATCCGGCAGCACCATTAACCTGGAGAAGTCATGCTCCAGATGCAGAAAACAAAATAGGGTGAAGAGAATTTGCTTTAAGCAGTTTTTTCTTCTATAGTTTCTTCACTCCACATCATGTTCTGTTGCTAACAAAGAAGAAAAATAGTGACCTTTGAACCTCTGTTTTGAAGAAGTCTGTTCTTCATTTTAAGGAATGAGAAAGATGTACCTACTGATTCTGCATTTGCATTATGGTTAATTTTTAAAGGTGTCTTTTCGGTCTGATAAGAACTATGTGGGAAATGGAGCCTTTCTTGTGTTCTTTCAAAGCTTCATGAGAGCATATTGCAGAGAGTCAATTGTCTGGTCTTTCATGGAGTATAGAGTTCTGTATCTCCAAGGTGTGTATGCATTGCTCCAAGAGTATGAAGACCTTCTAAATGCCCAACCCTCCTACAGCCTACGTGGTGAATAGGTCCTTGTTTGAGTTAGACACTTGGCATCATTTTAACTGTAACTTGACATGTTTATACCACTAACTGCCCATTTGACTTTTTCATGGACTTCCCTAAAAATATCCCAACACCAACGACTGACTGTCATTGCACTGTAGGAAATAGATTATATTAGTTTTTTATTACTGTCTAACAATATTTCCACAAACTTAGCAGCTTAAAGCAACACACATTTATTATCTCACAGAGGCTGTGAGTTAGGATTCTAGGTGTAAGTGGGTTCTCTGCTTCAGGGTCTTACAAGGCTGCAATCCAGATGTCAGCCAGGGATGTGGTCTCATTCAAGACTCGCCTGTGGAAGGATCCACTTCCAAGCTCATGTAGTTGTTGGCAGCATTCAGATCCTTACATCTGTTTCATTTCCTTACTGGATGAAGGCTGTACACTACCCTTAACTCCTTGAGGTATCCCATAGTTTCTTCCCACATGGGGCTCCCCAAGATGACTGCTTGCTTCTTCAAAGCCAGCAAAGGAGACAGAGACACCAGCAAACGGGTACTAAAATATTTTACAATGTAATCACATAAGCATGTACATGTAATAATCCAATGGTCCATTTAAATACATCTGATTTGTAATACAGAAAGATTATCCTAAGTCCTGCCCTATAATATGCTTAAATGTGATTTGTCTGCTGTGTTCCTGCAGGGAAATCAAAAGCCTTGAATTATTTATCTCCTCCAAAATCAGAAGAAAGTTCCTTTGTATACAACCAACTTTCAAAGAGCTACGCTAATCCTGAGAGGAAAACTTTGCAAAACATTGTTTCCATTTTGATGTACTAGCTTTAACCCTACATGTAAAAGCAAGTGTCTCTCTATTCATATTTTTATGAGCTCACTGAGGAATGGAGCTGCCATAAATTTCTCCTCTAATGGCTCACACTTGTATGCAAAGAATACTAAGTTATTTTTTAAAAAATGTTAAGTTGCTAGGTATTTTTAAAAATAGTATTAACGGAGAATTCTGTCAAGTGTGCACTGCTCTTCTTACCAAGTCTATATATTTTCAAGTTGGTTGCAACCTGACTCATCCAAGAGTAGCCAGCTGTCCTAAACAAGTTTTTTTTTGCTTCCAAGTTTGTGTGGCCTTATTAGAACACCCCCGGAGAGGCCTACTAGCAGTGCTCACTGTTAAATACTGGCTCAATTCCCACCCTCCTGATCTCCTACTATACAAAATCTGTGATTTCTTTGGTCATGAAGGAAATCCTCCCATTGGTGGGAGTTGTTGGCAGCTCCTGATATGAGATCACTGGCTATTTTATCCAAGGTGCAACATTTCCCTTTGACCTGGCAATGCCATTTCTAAACTCACAGCATTTTCAGAGGAGATGAACAGTGCCATATTGAAAAATGGGTTAATCTGGTTATTTTAGTAATTTTAAAATCCTGAATTCATTGAATAATGAAGATATGATCTTACTTCTTAACCGCTTTAACAAAAAGTATCGTTCATTAAAAAAAATTTCAGTCTCAGCAAAACTCATGAAAGGTATATTTTTGAGTGTACGGGTTGTGACCTGAGCATGTCAACCATTCTTCTCCTTCACTCCTTCCTCTGTAACCTTAGTGTGTCTACACCTCAGTGCATAATATTCAGTAACTTTAAAACTGGCTACAAGATAGTAGATATTTAGATCCTTGAATCATTCTTCAGGATGTTTCATATTTCTAATATTTCCTTCTATCCTTACACTTTTTGGGCGGCCACTTTTTTCTTCCTTGCCATTCTTATTTCCCTCCAGAGTCTTCCTGTTTGTTGCTTGCCCATACAACTCTTGGATGTGTGTAGGGATGGGCGTTCAGAGTGGGGTGGGTGGTGCTTGCTGTTCTCCCTTCCCTGGGTTCCCACCAGCCCACAAATTTAGGAACTCTTCCTTTTCTGAAGTAGCAAGGAAGTCACTGCCTTTTCCCTTCTTCCCCTCTGTCTTCCCAGGAGTAGTGAATGGTATCAGGTTAGACTCTTGGTCCCTGGTTCCTGGTTGGGAGGGGCTAGTGGGGCCTCACTTCTGTCTCTCTTTGCCTCCCTGTAGTCTCCACATGTTTTTCTCAATCTTGTGAGCCCCCCGCCCACCAAGGGAAGATCTTGCCTCTGGAGCGGGATGGGGTTCAGTCCTGTAATTGTCCAGCTGCTCTGGCTGAAAACTACTCTTAGATGAATGGGGAGGAAGCCATTTAGGTTGCAGGTCCAAGCTGCCTTCTCGAGTCTTGTTTAGCAGTGCTACAGCTAGTGTTTTGGCCTTTGACAACCGAGTCTTTTTCATTTATTGCTCATCTAGAGGAGAGGCAGGTGCTATGAATTAATATCCTCTAATACCAATAAAGTGCTATCAACCTGGATCTGCCTCCCAGGGAGAGAGACTGGGCGGAAGGCAAAGGGAGTCTTGTGGGCAGCAGAGCTTGAGAGCAACTTCACGGGTCCTGCTCAGGAAAGCAGAAAAAAAGCCGGATGTCCTGTGAAATGAGGGCATTTGGGATGTGGGCCACCAAGCCAAATTTAGTTCTTTCTGATTCCAGCCAAATCACAGGCAGGATACCAAGGTTTCCGTGGAGATTCTGGGCAGGAAGCCAGGCTTGAGAAACCTGCTAAAAACACGCCTGGCGAGTGCCCAGGGCACAGCTCAGGGACCCAAAAGGTGGACATCCTCAGTGAGTCATGATGACAGAAAAGGACAAGCTGGCCACAGCCCTGAGGGAAGCAGACTCACTCACAGCTTCTATGTAGTGACGTCCAGTGTATTTGAGGCAGAAGCAACAATGTGTCCTCAGATTGCCATCCTCCAAATTAAGAATCATGACTTTGGCCAACCCAGACTTCAGTGAGATGAACACAAGGCTTCCATTAAAAAGAGGGGAGGGGGCCCTATATGACTAGGAAAGTGGTCTGGCCATAGCAGGATGTAGAGAACAGACTATCCACACAGAAGCTAAAAAAAAAAAAAAAAAAAAAAAAAAAAAAATGCTCTGCTTCACCCAGGTGCACATCATAAAGAATTTCCCCAGCCCCTGCTAGCACTGGCTGAGATTTTGGGCCAGTGAAGATAAGTGTCTTGGGCAGGCAGGAAGGGGAAGGAAGGCCTTTATTATTCCTTCTTTGGTGATGGGAGCAAGTTTATTGAATGAGATGCCTCAAAACCAAAGGAAATGCAGCGTCTGACCCTGGATGCTTCAGGGAGGCCTCCATAAGCCCCCAGAGAAATGGTAGACCCTGTCACCACGACAATGTCACCAAGAGCAGCAGCTGCAGCTCCACAGGACCCACGGTTTTGACTCTCTCTCTCTGAAGCCCCCTCATTTCTCCTGTACGTCTGTGCTTGCCTCAGGGGGTGTGGGGCAAATGGAGTGGGCAAGAAGGGGCTGCAGGGCTGCCTGCCCCTCTTGGCACTAACTGTGTGCTCATTCACCTCTATCTATCTGATGGTGAATTGTCCTCGTCCTGCAGCCCAGGTCCTCCTGGCTCATGAGCCCAGGAGGCTTCTTGTATTATCATTGTCACAGCCTTTTTTCACAATCCAGTAATGTGCAACTCTGCTCTCTACCAGCTATGTGACCTTGGGCAAATTAGTCAACCTCTCTGATCCTTAGTTTCCTTATCTTAAAGTAAGAGATATAATACTTCTTTCAGGATATATGAGATTAATTTGAATAGTATAATATTTGTGTAGCATTTAACACAACATCTGGCCATAAGAGGCATTCAATAAGTAAGAAGTCATTATTATTACTGTTATTATTATTACCAGTGTTATCATTAACACTTATTGTTGTCATTACTGGTGGCTTAGATTGCCTATGCTAATTTGTTTGCTATGTATATACAGTGGACCCTTGAACAACTTGCGTTTGAGCTGCATGAGTCCACTTACACACAGATTTTTTCACTAAATACATACCACAGTACGGCATGATCCATGGTTGGTTGAACCCACAGTTGTGGAATCACAGATAAGGAAGACCAACTGTGAAGTTATATTTGGATTTTCGAACGCATGGAGAGTCACTGCTCCTAAACCCTCATTGTTCAAGCGTCAACTATATTCACATACACACATACTAGTTTCTGCATCCAAACACTTAGATCTTTGAATGACCGGCACTTGTATTATGAGGCATAGCACATATAATTTATGTATAGAATATATCTGTTATTTTCAGGGCAACAGGATCAACATACAATGAAATTTTATTTCTACAGCTAGTTTTGGGATACAAGAGCAGTATTTGAGTTTTATTTCCCATTGTCACCATGCAGTAGATTTGGGGAGCAGGATGGCCATTGTCTCAGGCTAACCAGGCTGCTGTAACAAAATACCATAGACTGCATGGCTTAAGCAAAAGTAATTTATTTCTCACAGTTATAGAGGTTGGGAAGTCCAAGATCAAGGTGCCAGCCAAATGGGTTCCCTAAAAAGGTCCTGCTTCCTGGCTTGCGGACTACCACCTTCTCACTGTGTCCTCACATGGCAAAGCTCTCTGGTATCTCTTCTTACAATGGCACAAATCCCATCATGAAGGTCCCACCCTCATGACCTCATCTAAACCTAATTACCTCCAAATACCATCAAAATGGGGGGCGGGGGGGGGGGTGCGGGTTAGGGCTTCAACACATGGCTTTTGGGTGGGACATAATTCAGTCCACGACAGGCATGTTTAGCTGTCTCTAACCTAGATACAGATCAGTCCAGCAAAAGATTTGGATATTTTCCAAGATGCAGAAAGTAACATAAGTGGAAATAGCATTATGTGATACATTCTCTTTAGGAAACAGATCTAGGGGGAAAAAAAAAACAACACCACCTCACTGGCTAGTGGTTACAAGACCACGACTGTTTAATTTTGAATATTCAGTCACCTTAGAATACCCATGAGCCAAAAGGCATGTGGAATTCATATCCCATCTGGACCAACAGGCTCAGATTCCTGAAGAGCATAAACCTTTGGCATCCAAACTAACGAAAATCATTAATTAACCAACAGGACAAGACATGGTGTTAGAAATGAGTTACACATTTTTCATGTGTGAATCTAGAAAAGATAATATAGGGATAAAGTGAATGCACCCAACAACTGGCAAAGAACCAGAGAAAAATCAGAAAGCCTCAAAACCACAAAAAAAGAATAAAACTCTTTATTTATTGTTGCTGAGATGTATTGCTTTATTTAAACTTCACAACAACTTTTAAAGAAATATTATTGTCCCCATTCTATAGATGAGGAAACTGAGGCCTAGGGAGTTTAAACAACTCTCCCAGAGTCACACTAGTTTTTAAGTGGCAGTGGGGCTCTGAAGTTTACACTCTTTCAAATAAACCATATGCCACTGTGGTTTCTATTGTATTAGCACCATTACTGCTCTAGTCGGTTGTACTGTATACAGACAGTGCCACTTTAAAGTACAGTAATTGAGGCAGTGTAGAATGCGAGGGGTGGAGGTGGGGGCACATGGACAGGGCATTCAAATGAGCCCTTGGGATTCTCTCCTCTTAGAAATCCTGCGATGGGTTCCAGAACCATGCTTTACATTAGCATATATGTCAGCCCAACCCATCAGCTATGTTTCAAAATAATACCTGGACACTTTGACAAGCTGACACAACAACACTAAATACAGTCGTCCCTCAGTATCTGAGGGGCATTGGTTGCAGGAGACTTGCAGATACCAAAATCCAAAGATGCTCAAATCCCTTATATAAAACAGCACAATATTTTCATATAACCTACACACATCCTTCCGTATACTTTATATCATCCCTAGATTACTTATAATACCTAATACAATGTAAATGCTATATAAATAGTGGTCACTGTGCAGCAAATTCAAGTTTTGCTTTTTGAAACATTCTGGAATGTAAAAAAATTTTTTTTCAATCCATTGTTAGCTAAATCCATGGATATGGAACTCACAGACACAGAGGGCCAATTGTACTTTCCATTTTCAATAAATTTCTTATTTCAAAGATAGTGTAATTTTCAGAGTCTGCATTCTAAAATACAGCAATGATTCCATATGTCTGAAATATCTCCACTTAAATACCTCACCTCTCAGGGCTTCAGCAAATAAAGCCCTGCTCCCTGACCCTGTGTGCCGAGAATGGAGAAAAGTACCTTCCATTGAAGTGACCCCTACAGCCACCCTGCAAGAAACTGCTACCCACACCCTCTTCTACAGATGAGGAAACAAACTGATGATCAGAGAGTTTTAATAACTTGTCCAAAGTCACAGGGTGGAACCAGAAATCAAATCCGAACCGCGGGCTCTACAGTGCTGTCCACACTGCTGGACTTTGTTACGAAGGTGCAGGTATGTTCCTGGGTGGGGCATGAACCTGCAGGAGAAAGAGATGGGGGCCTGGAAGCATTTCTCCTGGTAATTGTTTGAAAAGGCTTCACTTCGCATGGGGGCTGATGCGTCTGACTTTCACGCTCTTAGAGTAGAAGCAGTGGCTATTAGTGAAGCAGGAAATCTTCCAATGACAGTAAGGAGATCCCCTGGGTTTACCCTGCCAGCCCTGGATCCTGTCTGGCAGGTGCGCGGCCACGTGCCACATCCTGTCCTGTCCTCCGGGCAATAGCAGAGCAGTCAGGTCACTTACACATGGCACGAGAAGGTTTGCGTTCACCTCCAAGTCTTCCCCTCTGTGTGAGCTTCAATTAACTCCGCTCATTTCCCAATGTTTTTCCATTCCACAGACACACTAACTCCCTTATATCCACCAGGCAGTTCATAACTGCCATGTAAAACATTCCTTCATTTGTTTACATGGGAGCAAACTGAGACGTAGCAAGATTCCACAGTAACAATAAGGATTATTATTATCCGTATTTTATAGAGGAGAAAATTTGGGATCAGAGAGGTTAAGTAATTCGCCCAAGGGCACACAGTTAGGAACTGTGCCGACTGACTGACTGACTCCAGAGCCCACGTGTTGACATTGCTTTGAGTCAGTTAGGGGCACAGACCAGACTAGAAGCATAGCATTTCTGCATCCATTTCAAAGCCCTTTCCAGTCATTAAACTGCTTTCCTCCCTGAGATGAACTGAACATTATGTCACCTTTTCCTAACACGCCTCAGTGCCAACGATGTGAGTGTGTTATGAACGTGTTGAAGAAGTAGCTGCTGAGGGAGGTGTTGTGGACATAGAACCATTGGGCGCTGGCCCTGGTAACAGCCCCAAATCTGATTTTCTTCAGATGGTTCTGACGGCACTTGCTTTTCAGTTCCTAACTGCTACCACTTCAGTTAGAGTGAAACGTGTCTTTTTAAAAATATATATTTATTTGGCTGCGCCGGGTCTGAGTTGCGGCATGCGGGATCTGGTTCCCTGACCAGGGATGGAACCCAGGCCCCCTGCACTGGGAGCGTGGAGTCTTAACCACTGGACCAGCAGGGAAGTCCCTGAAACATGTCTTTTGCAGCACAACCAACCTTCCTGCAAAATGAATCCTCCAGCTGAAAGATAACACAGCCTTCTCGCAAGTGAGTAACTTCACCGTAGCTCACGTGGCATCGCTGATGGTCTGCACGGTGGCTGCGAAAGCGCCACTTCCCCCTTCTCTAGACGACAGAAGCCTGATGCTAGTTAGGTGAAAACACTCTTTCCCCAGTTGTGACAAGTGCTTTGGGGAGGCCCAACCCGACTCGAGCTCCAGGATAGACCTGCTCACTTATGTTGATCCATTAGCAGGAAGCGGTTCAGGCACTGGCCTGTCCCACAGACCCGGGCCGACCAGCGTAGTGACCTTGTTCTAGCGACGGGTTCAAACGTGAGCCCTCCACCCAAGCTGGTCCACACTAAGTCGATCTCCCAGTTACCGCTGAGAAAACGAACACAGCGACTCCCTTCCCTAGACAATGTGGTGCGAGGGTGACAGTCTTGTGGGAGTGGCAGCTCCTTGCCACCATCAGGGGAACCTCCGAGCTGCCACAAGAACCTTGGGGTCTGAAGATAAACTTGAGCTTGTGGAAAACAGAGAGAAAGACAGAGAGAGCCTGGGTCATTGGAGACATGACTGCGCTGCTGGATCAAGCCTCACTTGAAGGCAGAATTCTCTGCCGGCCTTTGAGTTATGTGAGCCAGGCAACTCTCTCTGTGGTCTAAGCCAGCTTTTTGTCCCTGTAACACAGAGAGCTATGCACCTGTCCTTGAAGGCTGCTTCCGTGACCTATTTGTCTGTGCTTCCTCTACGTCTGCTAATATGGTGCTTTGCTCAGACTAGGTATGCAAACATACTTTTGCAAAGTAAAAGTACTTCATTATTCATCCCTCAGTGCATCTGTGAAACCAGCCTGTGGTGCTTATCACTCTCCTTGATGCACAAACGTTTTTCATAGCTGGACCTGTGCACTAATCTGCTACGATGAGACTGAAAATATTTATAGTTCTCTAACACACACTGAATGCTGCAGGTAGCGAGCACATAAAGAAAGTGAGATTGGTGAGCTGTAGTGTGTTACCCTAAACAGGAATGATTTTGGCCCATCAAGCACTACTGGGGCCTTTCAGAGAAAGCTGTGAGTTTTTATTTATTTGATGGATTCTTTACCCTATATGGAATTGGTCACATTAAAAAGAATTCCTTTGGAAACTTCGAATTAATTAGAATTTTCTACACAACTAAAGGAATTAAATTCTCAGAGTCTATCGCTATGGTGGAATCTTGACATACAACTATTTTACTGAACGACGTATATATTTTTTTAGTGTCCATCTCTGAGGAATACAAAAGTTTTTATAACTTTTTCCATAAAGCCTGTGATTTTGATGCCTGAAAAATACCTGTGTCACCTTGAGTGGGTGTTCTAACTTCTTTGGGCCAGATCTTCCTCTGTAAGATACACGAGTGGGTCTCAGGAAAAGCTTTCTGTTTTAATATTATTTAGCTGTTTACTATACACAGTTGGCATTTTGAATATTCAATGATGTTTTCCTCAAGGGACTCAGAAGTGATTGGAATTGCCCTCATCCATGAGGTGCCTTGTCTGGGGCCTGGAGCACGTGGGCCCTTCAGAAATGTTGGTGGAAGGAAATTTCAACAAGAAGGGAAGTACCAGTTCTGCTCGAATCAGTCTATCCAAAGAATTGCTTGAGCACTACCTCTGGGCAAGGGTAGAGGCAACAGTGTATCTGGCCCTCACCTCAGATTGCTTATCTGTTTGCAGAGACAAACCCAACATGCATGAAACAGTAACAGAGATGACAGTTCACAATTAAGTGCCAATGTCTACTGTGAAGAGCTGCAAGAATTTAGAGGGCTGGGATACTGAGGGGGTAGAAAAGGTCAGGGGAGATTTACAGAAGATAAAGGACTTGAGATGATGCTCAAAAAGAAGGATTTGGTACGTGCGTGCCTGTGTGTGTGTGTGTGTGTGTGTGTGTGTGTGTGTGTGTGTGTAGGAAGAAGGCTCAGGGAGTTAAGATAAAATCTAATGTTTGAGTCTCTGCTCTGCCTTGGCTTCTGGTTCAGTCAGCTGGGACTCTTGCAGCTACTATATCTTTAAAGCTTTTTTTACTGCTATGGAAAATCATCACTCACTGGGGGAGGAATATTATGGCCCTGACTTAAGCCTCGGTCTCAGAGTATGCACATTTCCTGCATAGCAAGACAACGCCATCGGTAACATCACCCACACATTAAGGAGCCAGTAAATAAATAAACCTTTACATTCCAGATCAATCCATCCAGCCTTGGACAATGTTACGGCTTGTACTGCTAGGTTCAATATTAGTCAAGGGTGCCCAAGTCAGCTCACACCCTCAGATTTCTGGAGGAAAAGCACATCCTGGAGGAAAAGCACATCAGCCATGAGCCTGGTCTGTGAACACAGCCTGAACTCCTAAAATGAGATCACTTGGACATGAAGCAATAGAAAGAGGGGGGAGAGACCATGTGAGTCAGACGCCTTCAAAACACTGCAAACCCACTCACCGAGATAAAGTGGAACACCGTCCACAATCATTTTTAAGGTTAACACAAGTAAACAGAGAGCTCCTCAAGGACTCATCATCTTAATTTATATTCTAAGAGAACTGTATCCAGGAGTATTTATAATAATATCAGCTTCCTTTCTAAAATGCCCTACGGTTTATATTCTTTCACTGATATCAAGTCTATGGCCCTGAAAGGTAGGCCTCATCTCCATTTTAAGATGAACAAAACAGGTGACAGAGAAAAGAAATTCCGTATTCAAAGTTGCACAGCTGGAAGGACTAGTACCCATTTTTATAACGATATTTAAGAACAAACCCAAGGATGCACTTGCCTAACCATGTACCAAGACACAGCTTGTAATGACCAAACATTGTTCCACGCTGTGGCTCTCTGAAATAAATTACAGTACACCTAAACAGTAGAATACTCTGCATTAAAATCTATTATGAGGACCTATGTCTATTAACATAAAAAGATTTTCATGCTATATTGCCGAGTTAGAAAAGCAGCTACCAAATTGGATATGGGGTAAAATTCTCTGTTTGAAAATAAAAAAATATTTGCACAGCAAAAACAAAACAAAAACCAATGACATACACATATATATCAAAGGATCACTAGTAATGTGGAATTGTGGGTGTTTTTATGCTTACCTGTTTCTGTTTTTTTGTATTCTTAAATTTTTCTGGTTTGAGATTTTGCTTTTGAAGTAAGAATTAAAAATGAAAACAAAACAAAAAAGCGAGAATGAAAAAGACAAATTCTACAGGATAAGTTAAGAGTTTACCTGTACTAAAATGTCCACCCTACCGATTTATCTCAGTGTCTGGAATTTCTACCATTATCACTTTCTGGATGAGAACTATTTCAAAAGACATGAATTCCTGGGGCAGTGCCACTAATTTCTACTCTCACATCCCCACAGCTTAGAGAAAGATGAGCCAACTCCCATTTAGAAAAACCTGGAGCAGGCGTTGCAGGAGATTCACATTTGCGCCGCGTAGAGGGGGTGCTGCTCTCAGGGAGGACAGAGCTTCTCGGGTAGAGCCTGAGAAGCATAGAATCCTGAATCTTAGAAGGAGGTAAAAGGAGGTGAGAAAGGGAAGCAGGAACAAGAGTGCACCCGCTCTGGGTGACGGGAGGGAGGATGACCGGATGGATAGAAGATGAACCCACAGTCTATCTCAGCAATCGGTCTGAGCTAGTGTTAAGTGTCCGTGAAGTTGGTGTAAGTGGAGTCATGTCTTTGGCCTGGTAAAGTCAAGCCCTCAGTGGGTAGGAGCCCCTGAGCCCTTGAGGAATTAACCCTGCATTAACGACAGCACCACCTGAGCTTTGGCCTTGTTATTTGACATAGTACTTCCTGTCGTTGTTTAAACTAGTAGAGTCATGGGTTTCCCTTATACTGGCAACAGAAGCCTCCTAATGAATCTACCCACACTTAACCAGCACTTGTGTGCCAGGCATTGTGTCTCGGCTTCGTGTGTATTACTTCATTCAATCCTCACACAACCCCACCATTGTCAGCCTCTGCTGGAAAACAAGGAAGAGCCGCCTGGGGAGGTTTAGCAACCCGCCCAGGTTACACAACTGTGGAGAGGCGGGTCTGTGTTTGAACACGGACTGCCTGAGTCCCCATCTGAGCCTCTCACAGTGGTTCCATTCACGTTTC